>NC_079189.1:92237891-92572891 GCF_029499605.1 Hyla sarda
GGAATGTCCAGCACAAGATCCGTGGAAGAATGCGTACTTTATTCAGTAAAAACCGCGGTCATACAGGATAACAGGTGTGACGCGTTTCAGCCTCTCGCAGGAGGAAAGCCTCCTGCAAGAGGCTGAAACGCGTCACACCTGTTATCCTGTATGACCGCGGTTTTTACTGAATAAAGTACGCATTCTTCCACGGATCTTGTGCTGGACATTCCTCTGTTTTGCATTGTTCGTGGCGTGGTCCGCGCCTGTCCAAGCACTGGACAGGCGCGGACCATAAGGAGGTGAGCTGGACTAACAACTTTCTCAATCATTATTATAGTATATCTATAATAGTTTATGTGAAATCAATCACCTGTAGATTCCTTAAGTCTCTAAAGGCATCTGCATCTATTTTGTAAATTCTGTTGTCTCCCAGATCTAGGCTCTGAAGGTGGGTGCAGTTGACAAAGTCGTCTCTCTGTATTCGTACAATACTGTTGGCCGATAGGTGCAATGACTGTAAAGAACTCAGTTTCCCAAGGCCTTATATAAAACAGAAGACATGCAATGTTAGTAAAGAGTTGGATTATTAAATACTCCAGATTATTAAATAAATATACAAATATAAATGACAATAGATTAGTAGTTTATAGAATTGCATATCCAGTGTATGATGCTTTGAGATTTCTGATTATTAGCATCGATAATGTATAAATACGGTAAAGAAGGTGTCCATACACATAAGAGCAGACTTATTATTGAGTGACTGGGAAACTAAGAGTCTGACAGCGGCTCATTTTCCTCTCCCTATTGAGAATACAGTCATGCTTAACAGAATCAAGCGTGCATGTGTATGGAGAGGATTAGAAAAATAGTTAAATTTGCTATTGAAAGCATTTATAATATAGAAATGTTGATGTATTGATATCAGATACTGTAGGGTGTAAAGGTGCCTATACATACAATTGAAAAGTAGGACAAATAATCTGGGACTGGCTAACTTTATGTGTATGGGGGTGTCTTGGCAAAGGAGTCTGGCAGTGGCTTATTCCCCTTTCCAAATTGAGAACACATGCAAGCTTGGCTGATCCAAAAGTGCATGTGTATGGAGAGGATCTGAAGAATAGTCACTGTTGAATGTGTATAGCTACCTTTTAAAGGGGTACTCCACTGCTCAGCATTTGGAACAAACTGTTCCGAACGCTGGAGCCGGGAGCTTGTGACCTCATAGCCCCGCCCCCTCATGATGTCACACCCCGCCCCCTCAATGCAAGTCTATGGGAGGGGGCGTCACGCCCCCTCCCATAGACTTGCATTGAGGGGGGGGGGGGGGGCTATGAAGTCACAAGCTCCCGGCTCCAGCATTCGGAACAGTTTGTTCCAAATGCTGAGCAGCTGAGTACCCCTTTTAAGGTTGGAGTCACACAAAGTATTTTGGTTAGTATCTTTACCCAAAACCTAGTGAGTTCAAAAAAATGAAAAAGCTGCAAATGTTTTCATTATAATTATTCCCTAGATTGATTCTGGCTAAAAATGACCAAAATAATGTGAACCCAGCTCACGTTTATTTGCTTCAACGCTAGGTGGTCTTACCTTTTGGAACAAAAGTGAGTCTGTTCCGGTCAAGCACAAGAGTATGTAAAGAAGCAAAAATTGCATCTTTTCCCTCCTGATCATCATTTATTGAAACCTTTGATATATAGTTATTGCTGACATTTAATGTTTCCAAAGATAAGAACTTGTAAAAAGTGTTGAAGTGTAAAGATGATATCCTGTTATTGCTCAAGTTGATGTGCTTCATGGTCTTCAGCAATCTTGGCGAATGGGGCCAAGGCGGTAAGGTTTTGCTGCCTTGTCCTACACCTTGAAGATCAGTAATTCCAGTTGAAGTGCAGGAATAAGAAAACATGTTGTCCCAAATACATCCAGAAGTAAGGTTGGTTTCCTGTCCTCTTAGAGATCCATTCAATAGAAAAGATGTAATCGCAAATAGCCAGAAACTTTCCATGATAACCTTAAGTGAGAAGAAAGATAATTATGAAATCCATGTTAAAATCGAAGATTTAAAAAATAGGGGGTTATATACCTGTTCACAGAACTCTGGCTTATAGTTTGGTAACTAAAGCACAAATTAGGTAGATGTTCTCACAATACAGATGTAAAAAAATCTGACAGCTATTTCACCCACACTAAACCCAATATATTGGGTTATATTGGGGGTGAATGGCTGTAAAAAATAAGTGTAACTTACATGTTTACGTTACATATGTCTGAAGTTCTGCCCGTTAGAAGCTCCTTGCTATAGAGCTCCAGCATGCTGCATAGCTCAGCTCCCCCTGCCTCATTAATATTTTACCCTGGCCCGTCCTCTTCCGTGATGTCAGAGGCAGAATGCTCACAGTCCCCCCCCCCCCCAATCCAGGTCTGACATCACTGAAGGGGGTGGGCTGTAATATTGATGAAGCAGGGGGAGTCACACAACCCACCTTCAGTGTGCGCTGGAGCGCTATAGCAAGGAGCTTTCCAATGGACAGAACGAGTCATGGAAGGCACCTAGGCCTAGTACAGACCTCAGCTGCCCCGACAACCAATCGGCACCCTGTGATTACATGGCTGTGGGGGTTGGACTACTGTACACAAGTGATGCCCACCAAAAACAGCTTAAAAGCCACAATAGCTATTGATTGTGGCATTTAAACTGTTAAACTACCAGCTTCAGAGTAATTTCCGACGTCGGTCATTACCGGCAGGTGTCACCCATACTCCCTCACCGAACTTATGCGCTAAATGTATGGTCACCATGGGTTGGAAAAGGATTAACAGTTGATCGGCTTTTTCCAGCTCACTCATAGATATCAATGGAAATTACAAGTGTAGGCACGTTACATTCCAGTCTAGGAGAACACAGCCTTTGAGAAATGGCAAACAGAAGTTATGGGGCACGATCCTGTGGGTATGATATAAATGTGTACTTTGGGAGAACCCATTAAAAAGGGGAAATCAAGGATTTGCTTTTGTTTTGTATACAAAAATGTAATGAAAATGTATATGATAAGTAAAAAGGCCAAACCAGTTCAAAATAAAAAAAATAATATAAAAGTAGAGCTCAAAGATTACTGGACAAACTATTACATTTATTAAAATACGTAAACACCAGTCAGCATATCATACTGGGCTGATACACACTGGACCCTAGTAGGTGCAGCTTACAGTAAGGCAAAACAGAATTCTAATAGGTATATACACTTATGTCTAGAAACTCAATGGTTAAATCAATCTAAAATATTGACAATACTCTAAAAACACTGCCCTTCAAAAATATATAGCTTGCTGCATTAGTGTAAATGCTCGTCAATCCATATAGTCTGGGAAACATTGGTAGAGTTATACCACTAATATTGCACAGCGATTTCACATGCCCATAAGGAGATCAGCATTGGGATAATCGTGCATATGCTGTTATGATGTATAAAGACGAGTCTTATTGCACTTGAATAAAACATTGCTTGGTACCAGGTACCTCTCACCCTCCAATGCGCAGTCCACAGAGTGAGTGTAGGAAATGCTCCTGTAGGATCCAGCCGCTGTCAATTGAAGCCGCGAACCGGCTGTGCGAGCAATCCGTCTAGGTAGAGTATAGATTCACCAATGCTCCCGTTTACAGTGGGGATCAAAAGTTTGGGCACCCCAGATAAAAATTTGTATTAATGTGCATAAAGAAGCCAAGAAAAGATGGAAAAATCTCCAAAAGGCATCAAATTACAGATTATACATTCTTATAATATGTCAACAAAAGTTAGATTTTATTTCCATCATTTACACTTTCAAAATAACAGAAAACAAAAAAATGGCGTCTGCAAAAGTTTGGGCACCCTGCAGAATTTATAGCATGCACTGCCCCCTTTGCAAAGCTGAGACCTTTCAGTGTCATGGATTGTTCTCAATCATCATCTGGGAAGACCAGGTGATGTCAATCTCAAAGGTTTTTGATGCCCAGACTCATCTGACCTTGCCCCAACAATCAGCACAATTGGTTCTTCTAAGCAGTTGTCTAGAAATCTGAAACTGAAAATAGTTGACGCTCACAAAGCTGGAGACGGCTATAAGAAGATAGCAAAACATTTTCAGACGTCAATATCCTCTGTTCGGAATGTAATTAAGAAATGGCAGTCATCAGGAACAGTGGAAGTTAAAGCAAGATCTGGAAGACCAAGAAAAATATCAGACAGAACAGCTTGCAGGATTGTGAGAAAAACAATTCAAAACCCTGCACAATCCCTCCAGAAAGATCTGGCAGACACTGGAGTTGCGGTACACTATTCCACTATAAAGAGATACTTGTACAAATATGGTCTTCATGGAAGAGTCATCAGAAGAAAATCTCTTCTACGTCCTCACCACAAAAATCAGCGTTTGAACTTTGCAAATGAACATATAGACAAGCCTGATGCATTTTGGAAACAAGTTCTGTGGACCGATGAGGTTAAAATGGAACTTTTTGGCCGGAATGAGCAAAGGTACGTTTGGAGAAGAAGGGGAACAGAATTTTATGAAAAGAACCTCTGTCCAACTGTTAAGCATGGGTAGTGGATCAATCATGCATTTGGGTTTTATTGCAGCCAGTGGCACAGGGAACATTTCACGAATAGAAGGAAAAATTGATTCAATAAAATTTCAACTAATTTTGGATGCTAACTTGATGCCATCTGTCAAAAAGCTGAAGTTAAAGAGAGGATGGCTTCCACAAATGGATAATGATCCTAAACACACCACAAAATCCACAGGGGATTACATCAAGAGGCGTAAACTGAAGGTTTTGCTATGGCCTCCACAATCTCCTGACCTCAACATAATTGAAAATCTATGGATAGACCTTAAAAGAGCAGTGCGTGACAGACAGCCCTAAAATCTCAAAGAACTGGAAGACTTTTGTAAGGAAGAATGGGCAAAGATACCTCAAACATGAATTGAAAGACTCTTGGCTGGCTACAAAAAGCGTTTACAAGCTGTGATACTTGCCAAAGGGGGCAGTACAAGATATTAATTCTGCAGGGTGCACAAACTTTTGCAGATGCCATTTGTTTTGTTTTCTGTTATTTTAAAGTGTAAATGATGGAAATAAAATCTAACTTTTGTTGACACATTATAAGAATGTCTAATCTGTAATTTGATGCCTTTTGGAGATTTTTCCATCTTTCCTTGGCTTCTTTATGCACATTAATACAAATTTTTACCTGGGGTTCCCAAACTTTTGATCCCCACTGTATATACCTATTAGAATTCTGTTTTGCCTTACTGTAAGCTGCACCTACTAGGGCCCGGTGGGTATCAGCCCAGATTGATATGCTGACTAGTGTTAGGATTCGGCTAGCTGGATGTGGATCCTCTGTGTCAGCGAAGGATTGGCGTGGACCGTGTCGGTGGACCGGTTCTAGGGTTGCTACTGGTTTTCACCAGAGCCCGCCACAAAGCGGGATGGTCTTGCTGCGGCGGTAGCAACCAGGTCGTATCCACCGGCAATGGCTCAACCTCGCTGACTGCTGAGAAAGCGTGGGACAGAAGGACTAGGCAGAGGCAAGGTCAGACGTAGCAGAAGGTCGGGGCAGGCGGCAAGGTTCGTAGTCAAAGAGGATAGCAGGAGATCTGGAACACAGGCTTTGGACAACACTAAACGCTTTCACTGGCACAAGGCAACAAGATCCGGCAAGGAAGTGCAGGGGAAGTGAGGTAATATGGACAGGGAGCAGGTGGAAGCTAATTAGGCTGATTGGGCCAGGCACCAATCATTTGTGCACTGGCCCTTTAAATCTTAGAGAGATGGCGCGCGCGCGCCCTAAGGAGCCGGGGACCGGGACAGGTGAGAGACTTGGGATGCGATTCGCGAGTGAGCGCGTCCCGCTATGTGAATCGCATCCCCGCCGGCAATGTCAGTGCAGCACTCCCGGTCAGCGGGTCTGACCGGGGCACTGCAGAGAGAGGAACGCCGCGAGCGCTCCGGGGAGGAGCAGGGACCCGGAGCGCTCGGCGTAACAACTGGTGTTTATGTATTTTAACAAATTTTATAGTTTGTCCAGTAATCTTTGAGATCCACTTTTATATTATTTTTAGTATTTTTCTCACTCCTAGGGTAGGGAGTTTTTGTGGTACGCTCGGATCGGTTGTGATTTGCAGAAATGAGTCTGGTCTAATACATTCTTGTTTTGCAGTTCAATTTTTTTTTTTATATATATATGTTAGTGTTAAATCTAGGACAACCAAGCTATTCCAGAATGAGAGGTCTCTCTAAAACACTCCTTTGGTACTACTAAGATATTTCTATTACTGGAAGCCAAGGGGTCTGGGTCTCCATGCTATATGCTTAATTCTGGAAATCATAGGTGGTTCTTTATACGTGTACACATGTGCATATAAGGATCATTTCAATACAATGCCTTTTCTAGCTCTTTCCTGAACAATGAATTTATTTTATAATTTTAAGTGGATTCAAGAGTAATTCAATATCCTGTATAGAACAGAGCCTATCAGTATTTACAGTAGAAAATACAAGTGGAATGTTGATGACATACTAAGGGTATTTCTTCTGACATTACACACGTATTCCCATACGCTCATGTGACACTGGTCTTAAACTGTAATCGTTCCCTATGACAGGCAGCTTGGGTGGAGATGGGCAGGGCACCTGTGTAGGTATAGATGACGTATATTCCAAAAGTAACACAGAGATCCATACAGGCTTCACTTACAGGTGCCAAATCCTAAAGATATAATTAAATTACCTATTTATATACAGAAAATTGCATTTTGTAATCATCATGTTCACTTACATATAAAGATCAGACTTGTGCTTCATTACCTGCCCTAAGAGCATAAAGTGTAAAGAACTATTGGATTTGCATAATATATATCAATCATATGAATTACCTATTTCAACAAAAGATAAAAGTAAGGTAGAAGTACCTGCACGTTATAGTCCTTGTCCGTAACATGTAGCAGTAGCCATAGATTGTTAAAATTCTTTCCCCATTTTCCTTTTCCTACTATCTATGTATCTATTTGTCAAGATCCAGAGCTCTTGAAATTGTTCGAAGTTAGTCTTGAAGTAGTATAAGTAACTTAGAGAATTGTAGATATCGTCTCTCGTATTGTCAGTATCGAGTCTTCAGAACATCTGCTGGGTGCAGACACTTTCCCTTCCCTCCTGCTTGTTTTATTACTGGACAAAGTCTACAACAATAATGACTTGGATTACACATATCTAATATACAATCAATCACATAGTTTCAGCTAATAAAGTTCAGGATGAGAAGGTAATTATTAGCAGAGGTACAACGCCTCCGATGTGAACCAGGTAACAGCTTTGTGCCTTGTTTACAAATAAGTACTGAAAAACTTACCAAGCAAGGCCCTATGCCTCGAAGGGGGTTATACAGGAAGCTAAACAAATAGTACCTTTCCTTGATCCCCTTCCAGCTTGCTAAGTATAACTTACTCCCCAGTTGGGGTCCTGGGACAGGGGGTTGTGGTGGGTACTCTATCTTGAACATCACAATCTGTTGAACCCACGTCCACATGAAGTGGCCAATGGTCCCACGATATTTCAGCATGCCAATAATATGCCTTTAAAAAAAGGCCCTTAAAGGAAATTTGTCACCAGTGTCACCTGCACTAATCTGTCGGTACCAACAGGTAGTGCAGGTGACACTGATGACAAAAGTACTTACCTTGTCCCGTTCCGTGCAGTCGTTCTTCAGTAATCTTCTCCGGTAGCTTCAGCTCCGGGCCCGGCTTGATGCATGGGCGGAGCTTAGTGACATCACCGCTGCTGCTCTCTGCTGGGTCCCACTGCTAGAGAACAGCAGCGATGACATCACTAAGCTCCGCCCATGCACCAAGCTGGAGTGAAGCTACCAAAGAACGACTGCACTGAACGGGACAAATGTAAGTACCGTTGTCATCAGTGTCACCTGCACTACCTGCACTACCGGTACCGACAGGTTAGTGCAGGTGACAATGGTGACAAATTTCCTATAAAGGGTTACTCTGACGGTAAAGTGTTTGTTTTTTTTTGTTTGTTTTTTAATCTATGCCCATTCTGTTAGCTTTAAAAAAATAAACTTTTATTTACCTCCCATGCTCTCCCAGTGCCTCCTGTATTGCTGCTTCAGTCTGGATGCGATCCTCGGGGGTAAATCAGTCACAGTGCAGCTAAGCAAATCGTTGGCCCTAGCATTGTCCCACCTCGACCAGTGAGTGGCTAAGTGGCAATGTGACATATTGAGCCCCGGCAGCAAGAAGAAGACAGTGCTAGGGCTCTATACGTCCCATTGCCACTCAGCCAATCACTGGCAGAGAAGGGACACTGCTGCAACCAGCGATTCCCTGCGCTCCACTGTGATGGATCGGGGAGCGGGAGAGGTAAGTAATGGTTTATTTTTTAAAAGGCAGATTGGGAATAGTTAAAGAGTACCTTTCATCAAACCATATTTTCTAAACCAACTCATATTATATTCCCTAACTACTCTTAACACCCGTCCTGCCCTTAATTTTTTTCCCCTAGCTTTAAAAAGCTCTGCATCATATCTTTCCCCTTGCTCACATTGTGTGAGCTCCCGGCAGGACAAAGTTAGCATTCCCCAGCAGGCATTAAATCACTGAAGCATGAGAGCTGTGCCTCACCATGCCCCACACGCACTTCCTGAGTTTGGTCTCCTGCCAGACCGGAAGGAGACCAAACTAACTGTTTGACTTGCGCAGGGAACAGGACAGTGCCACCTAGTGGCCGTTTATTCAATCACATTAAAAACATATAAAGGTTGAGAATTTTAACAGCAAGTAAATAGGAAAGTGTCTTACAATTACATAAGGAATAATATATTAAAAGTTTATTTTGGTGACAGGTACTCTTTAAAACAGAAGACCCTACCATTGGCTTGTTTATTATTGCGTGTGGATGATCTTATTACATGACCTTGTTTTCCACATGCAATGAGCCACTGGGGATTTTCAGAAACCCTCTCATCTTCTGACATTTACTCCCTTTATAGAAATAACCTGCATTCTGGTATAAAAGAGGTGTTAAGGAGGTTGAAAATATTTTGGCTTGCACTGCTGGCTTGTCAGTATATATGTGACAATGACCCACTACAAATCTTGGTTTAGTCATCTGCAATTAATAATAATTCTACATTTGTTGTAATAGAAATAAAATCTTATGCTCTAACGTCCTGGTAAGTCTGTAATAAATCTGTGTTTATACAAAAGGCAAAAGCCAATAAGATGAGGCAGAGGAACAGCGGGGAGGAGAAAACAACAACCTAAACCACAAATGAGACAGGAGGTGTGCCTTAGACCAGCTCACATTCCCTATATGCGGTGTAGCTAAAGGAGTCAATAAACAAAGCAATAGAAAAAAAACATCAGGTTAGCAGCATCTTAAACCGCAGATTTTTTGAGTCCACAGCTGGACAGCTGCTTTAAACAAGAGCTGCCAGCTCTTCTGATATCTGCTTTACTAGATACTTGTAGTTGTATTCCCCATAAAACAATTCTGAGACACTTTTTCTTACACAGTGCTCTTATGTTGTCATTCAATCCTCCCTAGAAATGTATGAATAAATTGACAATTGGGCATCAGCACTGATTGGACAGTATAGATCGTGTATTGACAACTCCTCACCCCACAAACACTAGGCACATTCCGTGGGGAGTCTGTTGTGCGCCAATGTGTTCAGTCTGTTTTGTGTGCAACAACAAAAAAAAAGAGCAGACATTGATCGGGGCGGAGCACAACACTCACGTGAACTTTGCCTAACACACAGTTGTCTATTTATGTTTCTAGGAGAAATAATTGAGGAACAGTACAATACAGAGTTCTAAGAAAACATGCTCCAGACTTTTTAAATGAATACAAGTATTTACTAAACTTGCTGTCAGAGGCGTATCAGTCCTTGCTCCCATGCCACGTCCAGTCCCTATAGGGAGCCGCTGGAAATGTTCTGGGGTCTCTATGACAACCAGCTTCTTCTCAGTGCTGACCAATTGAGAGGTGGGAGTGCCAGGCCAATCAACTGTGTCGCCAGCGCTTACACCTCTCTGGGCTGGATATTTAAATCATTGGTTTTCTTGGATGCCTCACTAGCAGCTTTCCACGGATTATGAGCGTTTTGCTGTTATCTGACCTTGCCGTCTGCCTTCTGACTTAGACCTTATGTTACTCTCTAGGTTTGACCCTTGCTTATCCTAACTATGTCTTTGGTTTGTGATTTTGTACTACGATGCATCTTGGATTCTGACTTCTGGCTTTTTCCTGGTTAACCCCTTGTCTCAGTGTAGGGACGGTTGCCCAGTTAGGGTTCTCTCTTTAGGGAAGATCATGCAAGTAGGTGAGGACAATGGTTATGGCAAGCACTAGTCTAAACTGTCCCCTACCTGGACATGACACTAGCTATAACAAGAGAAATGACACATCCTTTTTAAGATGTTTCCATTAACTTGAGCATAATAGACATGTTTCTTATAATCAAATTGATCAAACCCTAATCTTTTAACCAAATTCTGATTATGTGTACAAATAATCCAATGGATAATTGTCTTCAATAAAAAGTAGGAAAAGAATAAGAGTACAAAAATTGTAAATACATCAATTTAAGATTAATAATAGAGCTTGTATACCAAACTGCCCTGTTTACCCATAGTAACTAATCAAAGTAAAGCTTTCATTTTTTAGAGAAGTTTAAAGAGACTTTGTCAGCTCTATAATAAGCTCAGAACTGCAGAGATCAGATAGCTGATGGCTGTTTGCACAGTTATTAAATCATGTTTTACTTATAAGCTCAGGAGTCTTAGAGACCAGGCTGGGCTGTAGCCTGCATGCCCCCTTCCTTCCACCCCTCCTGCTTACTTGATTTATTTACAAGGTTCAGTGCTGGAAGATAAGAAGATTGGGTTGGTGGAAGGAGGAAGTGTGCATGCTGTAGCCAACATAGCCTCTTTGACTCTAGAGCTTAGAAGGAAAACTTGATTTTATAAACTTGCAAAAAGCCATAAGTATAATTAATTTTTATATTCCTAGTAAGAACTGTAAGGATGGCACTCACCATGTTAGGCTGAACAAATCGTTCCCTTATTCGGACATCTTAACAAGGTGCATGGTGCAGCTAGATCCGCAGCGGGCGGTGACACCTGGACCTCTCCCAGAAAGGTGCGACAGCTGTTTCGTAGCTCGTAGCTACTTCATCAGGCCACGTCAGTACCGGTTATACACCTGTAAAACTTGACGTCACCAGATAGGCGTGTTACAAAAAAAGTACAAGTGTTTAAAAACATACCAAATGCAATGTAATTATTAATAAGTATATCTTCTGCATCCTTTTATTTAAAAAAAATATGCTCAAATCCAGCTTATCAAGCTAATAAGTTAAGTAGATCCAGGATGTTAGAAAGTTCAGTGTACAAAAAAAAAAATACCAATATGGTTGCCAACCAAAAAGATAATGGTAGCCAGCGATTCTGCTTTGCATTTCACTACAGCCCCATGTCAGATCAAATTTAAAAAGCTATACAAAAGAACTGGTACTTAGTACAAAAAGACCCCATCTTAGGGCAATTTACTCAAAAGAAGCCCCTCATAGCATTTAAGCATGTCCCAAATATAGGGAATATCATAACCCGTAGTCGATTCCTGACTGAGAAATCTGACTGGCTAAGTAGCACAACCCCTATAGGGAACTTTAAATGTAAAGGTTGCAATTGGTGCAACAATTTAGTCCAAGGTAAAGGTTATAATATTGGAGGTCATTTCATACAAATCAAAGACTTCATAGGCTGCCCACTGATTTCGTAATTTGATTCTATGTGGGGAGTACCACACGACCCATGCACACACGATTTAGGGAACACATTTATTCCTTACATTCAGGTAAGGGCTCCCCTAGGGTCATGCAACATTTCAATGAAGCACACAAAGGTAATGCGGCAGCTATGAAGTTATGGAAGCTATGAAAATCCTGCTCCGGACAGAAGCCAAGTGGATCCTGCACATGAACGCGCAAGGGGGCCTTGGTCTGAACGATAAGCTGGATTTGAGCATTTTTTTGTAATAAAAGGATGCAGAAGATTATACTTATTAATTAGAACATTGCATTTGGTATGTTTTTAAACATTTTAAATCACTTGCACTTTATTTGTAACACTCCTACCTGGTGACGTCAAGCTTTACAGGTGTATAACCGGTACTGACGTACCCCGGAGGCGTGGCCTGATGAAGTAGCTACGAGCCACGAAACAGCTGTCACACCTTTCTGGGAGAGGCCCCGGCGTCACCGCCCGCTGCGGATCTAGCTGCACCATGCACCTTGTTAAGATGTCTGACTAAAGGAACAATTTGTTCAGCCTAATGTGGTGAGGGCCATCCTTACAGTTCTTACTAGGAATATTGTATGGAAGCGCTATGTGCCAGATAGAATAGAGCACCACCGGCTTCGTTTTGCACTACTCCCACCAGCACAATATAGGCTGTATGAAAACCCACTGTTGCAAAGACAATCTTATGCAGTGCCAGATATACTGTCTATTCTACTATGCAATAATTAATTTTTATCTCTTAACCCCTTAAGGACACATGACGTACCGGTACGTCATGTGTCCGCTCCTGATCTATAATGCGGGGCCACGGCGTGGCCCCGCGTCATAGCGAGTCGGGCCCGGCCTCTAACAACGGCCAGGACCCATGGCTAATAGCGCGCGGCATTGATCGCGGTGCCGCGCGCTATTAACCCTTTAGACGGCGCGGCTAAAGTGAAAGTGAAAGCATGCCGATTAGCTCAGGAAGCTGTTCAGGATAGCCGCGGCTAAATCGCGGCATCCCGAACAGCTTACAGGACAGCTGGAGGATCCCTACCTGCCTCCTCGCTGTCCGATCGCCGAATGACTGCTCAGTGCTTGAGATCCAGGCATGAGCAGTCAAGCGGCAGAATCATCGATCACTGGTTTCCTATGAGAAACCATTGATCAATGTAATAGATCAGTGTGTGCAGTGTTATAGGTCCCTATGGGAGCTATAACACTGCAAAAAAAAGTGAAAAAAAAGTGAATAAAGATCATTTAACCCCTTCCCTATTAAAAGTTTGAATCACCCCCCTTTTCCCATAAAAAAAACCACAGTGTAAATAAAAATAAACATATATGGTATCGCTGCGTGCGGAAATGTCTGAATTATAAAAATATATCGTTAATTAAACCGCACGGTCAATGGCGTACGCCCCAAAAAATTCCAAAGTCCAAAATAGTGCATTTTTGGTCAATAAGTCCAATCAATGCAAAAATGGTACCGCTAAAAACTTCAGATCACGGCGAAAAAAATTTGCCCTCATACCGGCCCATACGTGGAAAAATAAAAAAGTTATAGGGGTCAGAAGATGACAATTTTAAACGTATACATTTTCCTGCATGTAGTTATGATTTTTTTCAGAAGTACGACAAAATCAAACCTATATAAGTAGGGTATCATTTTAATCGTATGGACCCACAGAATAAAGATAAGGTGTAATTTTTACCGAAAAATGTACTACGTAGAAACGGAAGCCCCCAAAATTTACAAAACAGTGTTTTTCACAATGATTTTTTTTTCCGTTTCACCGTAGATTTTTGGGCAAAATGACTGATGTCATTACAAATAGAATTGGTGGCGCAAAAAATAAGCCATCATATGGATTTTTAGGTGCAAAATTGAAAGAGTTAGGATTTTTTTAAGGCAAGGAGGAAAAAACGAAAATGCAAAAACGGAAAAAACCCCCGGTCCTTAAGGGAATCTTAGCAATTTGCCTATATCTCCAAATCTGAACATAATATAGAGCTAACAGATATACTTTAAAAATGTAAGCCATGATCTGACTGCCTGCTAGTATATAACTCTGTTCTTATTGACAAAAGAAATAAGTTTCCATTTTTACTTGCAGAAGTTTTAATCCATCACACCCGATATCTCTACATGTCCATTGTCATAATAAGGTATGAGGTTGTGTCTAAGGCCTCATTCAGTGATTCTACTAAACTGAACTTAAATTATCATGGGGATCTATGACAATGCCAAAGCAGTGAATTCGTGGGCACTTAATAGCAATAATGAGATACAATATAGAGGCCAAAACTGAAAAGTAAATGGTAGCATAAACTACCTCTAGAAACAGGTCAAGATGTACAAAGGTGAAATTGTCGTTTTATTTGCAATTCATCTTATAATTGTGACGTGATCTCACTTCCACGTAGTTCAGTGTCCATCACAAACCTAGAGGTTAAAGTCTTGTAAAGATAAAGAGCTGGGTTGGCCAGTGTAAAATTGGCCAACAGCATAAATAACGTTAATATTTCTCTAACGTTTGGCAATTCATCTATCAGAATAGTACTCGGGGGCACTAACCCGATCCCTGCATCTTCTCAGCACTGAGTTTAGGTGGGTATAGTTGATTACTATATGTAATAGGGTTTACTCATATGCTAGTAAAGGTGGCACTTTATGCACACGGCACCTTACTTTATGGCAACTGTTTGGTGCATTTCATTAATCTTACTTTTATGCTATGTGGCCTAGTGTGCTGCCTCCTATTTGTTTTACATACATATTTTCTAATCATATAATCCTCTCCCATATAATGTGATCATCATGATGTTCAGGTTTCATATGGTTACATATATATTATTTTATCAATTATTCATCAATAAAGATTACTACTTTTATTGATTTACTAGCTGAGTACCCGGCGTTGCCCAATTTTTCCTTCCTAATCCTTGTTGGGGAGGAAAATCAACAAAGGAGGAAGCTTTTGACTTCATATCCTGTCCTCATATATTGTTGTCATATCTCAACCCCATATCCCATCCTTATATCTCAACCTCATATCCCGACCTCTTATCCTGTCCTCAAATCTCGACCTCATATCCCATCCTCCTATCTCCTCCTCATATCCTGATTTTCTATCTCGACCTCATATCCCGTCCTCCTATCACCTCCTCATATCCCGATCTCCTATCTCAACCTCATATCCCGACCCCCTATCCTGTCCTCCTATCTTGACCTCATATCCTGTCCTCCTATCCCATCCCCCCATCCCGACCTCATATCCCGACCTCCTATCCCATCCTCCTATCCCATCCTCATATCCCATCCTCATATCTCGACCTTCTATCCCGACCTCCTATCCCATCCTCATATTCCGTCTTCACATTCCATCCTCATATCTCAACCTCATATCCCATCCTCATATCCTGTCCTCATATCCCCTCCTCATATCCCGTCCTCCTATCTCGACCTCATTTCCCATCCTCCTATCTCAACCTCATATCTGTCCTGATATCCCGCCCTCACATCCCGTCTTCATATCCCGACCTCATACTGTATACTGCCCTCATATCCCGACCTCATATCCCGTCCTTATGTCCTGTTCTCACATCCTGTCCTCAAATCCTGTTCTCAGGTGGGACAGATTTGTGATGAAGATATTGTAGGCTGAAAATAGAAGGAGACGTGGCTTTGTGGGACTGGGCGTGATTTGCAAGTCAGACCGATGCACAAAAAGGGTAGACAATAAAAGGGGTGGGGCTATAAATGTGGGCGTGTCTTTGTGAGATGGGGTGTGGCTTGCATGCCAGATTGACACATTCACCAGGAGATGCAAAGCTTGTGGAGTAAGGTACTGGAAGTCTCATATACTTGCATGGAACTTGAAACAAAACCCATCTTTTATGTAAGGGTATAGGTAAGGGTTAATTTAACTATTATATCTTTTTATTTGACATATAAGTAATATGTGTACCAGGTATTATTGAAATATCTCCAGCCATACAGAAGTTATGTGGGAAAATACATTTTCCATTGATTTGCATGGGACTTTAAACAAAATCCCTGGCCCTCACAAATGGGGGTAGTTAAGGATTAAATTAACCATCCTATATTTTAAGTGGACATATAAGTAACATGTGACCAAGTATTATCGAAATATCTCCAGCCGTTTGGAAGTTATGCAGTAACATATATTTCCCACAGAATTGTATGGGACTTTAAACAAAAACCCTGACCCTGGCAAATGGGGGTGAGTAAGTGGGGTGCAACTGCAGTGTCAAATACACTTACATGGCAAATGTTATTTAACTTTTTATCAGCACACAGGGATGTATATATATATATATATATATATATATATATATATATATATGTAGGTTTTCCATAATAGTAAATATAACATACAGGGCAGCCCATGCTAAACCCAGTCAAATTCTTCACATTCTTAAGTGATAGGTATGTATGTATAGTAACCCTAAACGTATTGCACAAATGCTGATAAGTTATGACCGATTGTAGCAAGTGGTTCCCATGGTTATTTATTAACTATGATAACACTGAACTTTACAGCATTTTCAATAAAGCTGGTGAGTCCTATGTGCAACACTTAACATCATAGGCCAACATACTGTGCTGGATTAATAGGGGTGGGCTCCATGCAGGGGACCTTCTCTATAGGGGCCGTACACCCTAATACCAGGTTCTGGGCCTAAAAATGTGAACAAAGTGTATGCCATTATTTCCAATTGGGGTATGTGCCATACTTCACACTGTGACTATGTTGCAGGAAGCAACATAAAAAAATGTGTATAATGTATGTACATCAATATTAAAGGGGTACTCCGGTGCTTAGACATCTTATCCCCTATCCAAAGGATAGGGGTTAAGATGCCTGACCGCTGGGGACCCGCCGCTGGGGACCCCCGTGATCTTGCACGCAGCACCCCGTTTGTAATCAGTCCCCGAAGCGTGTTTGCTACGGGTCTGATTACGGGCGATCACAGGGCGGGCGGCGTGTGACTTCACACCTCTGCCCCCGTGGGACATCACGCTCCCTCCATCAATGCAAGCCTATGGGAGGGGGCGTGATTGCTGTCACGCCCCCTCCCATAGGCTTGCATTGAGGGGCGGAGTGTGACATCACACGGGGGCGGAGGCGTGACGTTACATGCAGTCGGCCCTGTGGTCGCCGGTAATTAGACCCGGAGCGAACATGCTCCGGGGACTGATTATAAACGGGGTGCCGCGTGCAAGATCACGGGGGTCCCCAGCGGCGGGACTCCCGCGATCAGGATAAGATGTCTAAGCACCGGAGTACCCCTTTTATTATGCCTCTCCTTTCACATGCTTTTTCGGCAACATGTATATTTATTTATTATATACTGATTAATATTTATACAGCATTGTTTATACATTTTTCTTATATTTATTATTATGCCGAATTTGCATATGCCTTGAAATATATGAATTCTTTTATTGCACATTGTACTTTTATGATGTGTTTTTCTTTATACCTTTCGTATGCTCTTTATGGGGGTGGACTCACCTGATTAGCCCAGGTGGTACCGTTGATCCTCTGCTTCCTATAAAGACATGGCTTTATTATCTGTTTCTTTGTATGAGTAAGGCTGGTTACATCGGCTGAAACGCGTAACCCTGTCTACTGCTGTCCTGTGGCTTGAATAAAAATCAGCTTTTATTTGCACCGTTAACCTGCGCTGGACTTCTACTTTTCTCCATTATCTTGGTGTTGGTTCACACAGTACCGTGCGACAGGTCATCTGGCTAAGAGGTGAGCTGAGGAACTACCTATTTCTCAATTAACAAATCTGTATAACTTTCAGGCACATGTTCATTTTTAAACAATTGTTTTCTGATTGGAGTATGTTCGCTCCGTGGTTGATGGCGGGTGATACAGGAACGGGGTATCGTGATATCACAGACCCACCCTCCTCGAGATGTCATGCCCCTTCCATAGGTTTGCATTGAGGGGGCAGGGCATGACATCACAAGGGGGCGGGGCCGATACCCCGTCCCTTGTATTGCTTGTCATCAGCCAAGGAGCAAACATAACTCCAGGCTGCTGATGTACAGGGTGCAGCGGGAGGGATCGCGGGGGTCCCCAGCAGTGGGACCCCCGTGATCAGACTTCTTATCCCCTATCCTTTGGATAGGGGATAAGATGTCTAGGGGCGGAGCACCCCTTTAAGGACGCAGTGATTTTTCATTTTTGCTTTTTTCTTTCCTCACCATCGAATAGCTATAATGCTTTTAATTTTTCACCTTCTGACCCATATGAGGGCTTATTTTTTTGTACCAACAATTGCAATCTTGCAACTTCTGGGCTGTTCCATTTCCACGCAGTGCACTTTTTGATAAAAATAAGATGTTATCTTTATTTTGTAGGACAATATGATTACAATTTATATAGGTTTTATTTTATTTTACTACTAAAAAAAAAATTATAACTTTTGGTAAGAAAATTTGTATGCTTACAAGAGTCCTCTTTTGACCGCTATAACATTTTTAACATGTTGGGCATGTAGGGCGTACAGGTACGCCCTCTCATCCTGGTACTTATGGACGGAGGACGTACCTGTACGCCCTTCGTATTTCCAAACACCACCGCTCGCCGGGCGGTGATCAGACCGGGATGACTGCTGAGACCAGCGATTCCGGGCCAATCGGGTCACTGGTGACCCAATCGCCCGGAAAATAAGAATGATCGGAGCTGTCAGAGACAGCCCTGACCATCCTAAAGGATAGGAGCGAGGTGGCAGGGGTGCCACCTCCTCCTATCCCCTGCCATTGGTCGATCAGGACTGACCATCCAATGGCAGTTGGGGGCGGGGGGGGTTCAAATTCATTTCTCCCGCTCTGCGCACCGATTGAAGTCCAGGCAGAGCGGGGGGAGCATGGCCGGCTTACCAGGCGGCATTGGAGTGGCGGCAGTGGCGGTCACTGCAGGGACATCGGGCGGCGGCAGGAGAAGGAAGGCCGGAAAGTGCGGCGGTGGAGGAGGCTGCAGTGAAGATCGCTGGTAAATGATCTTCACTGTGGTCTTCTAAATGTTGCCAAACCACAACTTCCAACATGCCTAGAGAGCCAAAGGTTGTTTGGGCATGCTGGGAGTTGTAGTTTTGCAACGTCTGGAGGGCCACAGTTTGGAGACCACTGTGTAGTGGTCTCCAAACTGCAGCCCTCCAGATGTTGCAAAACTACAATTCCCAGCATGCCCAGACAGTCAGGGATGTTGGACGGTGTAGTTCTGCAATATCTGGCCCTTCAGATGTTGCAAAACTACAACTCCCAGCATGCCTGGACATTCTGGGCATGCTTGGAGTTGTAGTTTTGCAACATCTGAAGGGCTACAGTTTGGAGACCACTACTTAGCAGTCTCCAAACAGTTCTTCCCCAGTTGATGCATAACTACAACTCCTAGCATGCCTTTTGCCTGTCAGTGCATGCTGGGAGTTGTAGTTTTGCAACAGCTGTAGGCACACTGGTTGGGAAACACTGAGCTAGAGTCTGTTTCCTGACTCAGTGATTCCAACCCGTGTGCCTCCAGCTGTTGCAAAACTACAACTACCAGAATGCACTGACAGACCCTACATGCTGGGAGTTGTCGTTTTGCAACAGCTGGAGGCACAGGGGTTGGAATCACTGAGCTAGAGTCTGTTTCCTAACTCAGTGGTTCCCCACCAGTGTGCCTACAGCTGTTGCAAAACTACGGTGCATTCTGGGAGTTGTAGATTTGCAGCAGCGAAAGGTTTGGGGCACCCCCTCCTCCATCTCCCCCCCCCCCCCCCATGTTGATGTACAGGGTAAATTCACACAGCTCTACAAGTTTGAGCTGCGGCAAATTTTCCGCCACAGTTCAAACTCCCAGCAGAAAACTCACTGTGAATCCCCGCCTGTGTGAATGTACCCTAAAAACACTACACTACACTAACACATAATAAAAAAGTAAAACACTACATACACACCCTTACATGTCCCAGTAAATATGAAAAACATCTCATACGGCAGTGTTTCCTAAACTGAGCCTCCAGCTGCAGCAAATTTTTATTTTCACAAGGGGTAATAGGAAAAAAAGCCTCCCAAAATTTGTAGCCCCATTTCTTCTGAGTAAGGAAATACCCCATATGTGGATGTAAAGTGCTCTGCTGGCACACGACAGGGCTCAGAAGAGAAGGAGCGACATTGGGCTTTTGGGGAGAGAATTAGGCTGGAATTGAAGGCCAAGTGTGTTTACAAAGCCCCCATGGTGCCAGAACAGTGGACCCCCCACATGTAACCCCATTTTGGAAACTTCACCCCTCACAGAATGTAACAAGGGGTACAGTGGAGCATTTACACCCCACGGGTGTTTTATTTTTCATTTGCACAGCCCACTGTTCCAAAGATCTGTCAAACACCAGTGGGGTGTAAATGCTCACTGTACCCCTTGTTACATTCCGTGAGAGGAGTAGTTTCCAAAATGGGGTCAAATGTGGGGGGTCCCCACTGTTCTGGCACCATGGGGGCTTTGCAAACGCACATGGCCCCCGTCTTCCATTCCAACCAAATTCTCTCTGCAAAAGCCCAATGGCGCTCCTTCTCTTCTGAACATTGTAGTTCGCCCGCAGAGCACTTTATATCCACATATGAGGTATTTCTATACTCAGGAGAAATTCACAAATTTTGGGGGGCTTTTTCTCCTGTTACCCCTTGTGAAAATGAAAAATTTGGGGTAACACCAGCATTTTATTAAAAAAAAATACAAATTTTGCGTCCCAATTTAACGAAAGTTCATCAATTACCTGTGGGGTGTTAAGGCTCACTGCACCCCTTGAGGAGTGTAGTTTCCAAAATAGTATGCCATGTTTTTTTTTTACTGTTCTGGCATCATGGGGGCTTCCTAAATGCGACATGCCCCCAAAAACCATTTCAGCAAAATTCACTCTCCAAAAGCCCATTGTCGCTCCTTCCCTTCTGAGCCCTCTAGTGCACCCACAGAACACTTTACATCCACATATGAGGTATTTCCTTACTCGAGAGAAAATGAATTACAAGTTTTGGTGTAAAAAATTTAGATTTTGATTTTTGTCCTCGATCTAAAGGGTTAAACTTTTTGGATGTCATTTTGAATACTTTGAGAAGTGCAGTATTTCCAACATAAAGACCCTCATATACATTTCAAAACTTAACTGGTCCCTGAAAAAGTCTGATTTTGAAATGTTTGTGAAAAATTGGAAAATTGCTGCTATACTTTGAAGTCCTCTGATGTCCTCCAAAAGTAAAACCATGTCAACTTTATGATGTTAACATAAAGTTAACATTGTATATGTGAATCAATGTTTAATTTATTTGACATGTCCCTTTTCCTTACAAGCAGAGAGCTTCAAAGTTAGAAAAATGCTACATTTTCAAATTTTTCCTGAAATTTTGGAAATTTTCACCAAGAAATGATGCAAGTATCGACAAAAATCTACCACTAACATAAAGTAAAATATATCACGAAAAAACTGTCTCGGAATCAAAGTAAAAGCATCCCAGAGTTATTAATGCATAAAGTGATAGAGGTCAGATTTGAAAAAAATGCTCCCGTCCTTAGGGTCATAATGGGCTCCATCCCCAAGGGGTTAATTTTCCATAAACGGGTCTGGATCTGTGGTTTTCATCAGTACCATCAGTACCAGGGGAGCGCATCCTGCTGCGTTCCCCTGTCTGGTGTTCGGAAACAATGGACGCCAGATGCTACACTACTGATGACAACATGTTGAGATTTAGGCTGGGTCACATATGCCAGATATATGTAATCCCAGCCTTATAGGGGGAAATATATCAACACCAGTGGAGGTTTCTGTGGTGTGTCATGCGCCGTATGGGATTTTGGTCCTCGATATTTGGCGTGAGTCCAACTACTATACGCTGCAACGCGGGCTAGAATAAGGGCCAATAGGATGCATTCCCACTCTTTTCCTCTGGGTCCTGGCACGCGCCACGATCATTCTCGGACTGGATCCTGCACTGTACTAAGTTCCTATTTTGCTGTCTACCTTTCTATTACTACACCAGACCAGCTGCCTCTGGCATCGGGAGGAATACAGCCACATGATCAAACATTATTATATTAATGCAGATGTTGTGCTCTTAGCGCAACTGTGCAGGGTGAGTGTGCTTGTACTGCATCTTTTTGATTATTGGTGTCTTTACATATTTCACTAGGGGCACTTGTCTGTTTCTTTTGTACTTTTGATTCTTTTATTTGGCCTTTGCATGGAGTTATATATCTCTTTCAATTATGTGATGGGACAGTATTAAAGTCCTTCAACCAACTCTAAGAGGAGTTCACCCTGCCAAAATCCTTCTTCTATAGGTATCTACAGTTGCGCCATGCACTTGACTCTCAATCTAGAACCTGTCTATTTGCCCCTCATTGGCAGTCAATAGTCTTTTTACCCATGTCTCTACTAAGGGGGTTATCTCTGAACTCTATAGCGAATTATTTTCTTCCTATCACAGGGCTTACCCACTGACCATTAAGGAGCCATGGGAGTTGGATGTTGGTCCTATATCGGGTGAGCAGTGGGCTCAAGTGGTGGCCATGACGCCGGGGCTTGCAGTTTCAGAGGCCTATCGTGTCTCTCAAATATTTTAGTTGCACAGAGTATACCAAACACCTGTCTTTCTCCACAAAATTGGAGTTTGGCGAGATTCCTGTTGTCCGAGATGTTCCCTGCCTGATGCCCATCTGTTACATGTGATGTGGGAATGTACTCATCTTACGCAGTTTTAGAGGGAGGTAATTCAGCTGGTTGGGCGGGTATATGGTCTCACTTTTCCCGTGTCTGCTCTTGTGTCCTTGGATTTGTGGAGTAAGTCTGAGGGTAATGGGATGTATATTCGTGTATGTAGAATTTTGAATCCATTTGGGGCCCTTGCATAGATACTCCAAGGGCTAGGGGTCTTTTTTGTATGTTTGTATTTGTTTTTTTGTGTAAACACTGAATATTCAATAAAAAGAATTTGGTAAAATATATATATATATATATATATATATATATATGTATATATGAAAAGGAAATGGAGCAGCACTCTCAGAGGCAAAAAATCTGTAGGTGCAGGCAGTCTCAGGGACCCCGGTCCTGGGTCCAAAAATTTGCAGAGGAAAAGAAGCGGCTGCAGCACACCGTTTGATACTCCGTGTGCTGCAGCCGCTTCTTTTCCTCATATATATATATCAAAACCTATGCAGAGAAAAAGTTAACCAGTTGCCCATAGGAACCATTTAGATCGCTTCTTTCATTTGTCAGAGGCCTTTCCAAAAATGAAAGAAGCAACTTTTACTCTGTTTGTTTTTTTATAAATCTGCCCCATAGAACTTATAGACTGTGGTTGCCAGTTATAACAACCCCTTTAATATAGATGATTAAACTGAGAGATAAAAGACACAATACCACATAGAAGAGCACATTTATGTACAAATCTTGTTTTTATTTTTCTGTTGTCTTTTTTTTCTAACAGCAATCTGGAAAAGCACTCAAATTTTAATGCACCTCAAATATTTTAGCATCAGCAGCACACATTCATATATAATACTGTATTGGTTTATTAGTGCACATTATTTAAAGGGGTATTTTGAGTAGATTTTTTTTATCCAATGTGCTCAGCCTGGAGGAAATAATATAACACTTACCTGCCTCAGTCCCATTGCACAGTGCTTGTTATATTAGGGGTCGGCACATGAGCTGCTCGCTAAGGCAGGTTGTTGGCCCACAGTAGTGTCTTTCCTTAGCAGATGATTGAGCCCAAATACAGCAAGTGTTGTGCAACGGGACCGGCTCCAGGAGAATGATGGTGGTGGGAGCAAGGAAGGTAAGTATGTGCTTTCTTTTTTATGTTTCCACCCAGGCAGAACAGATCAGTTGAAAAAAACAACTACTTTTAATACTTCTTTAGGGTCTATTCACACGTACAGTATTCTGCGCAGATTTGATGCGCAGGATTTCAAGCTGTGTTCAGTCATTCTGTTTACATTGAGATCTGCAGCAGAAAATCCTGCGCATCAAATCTGCGCAGAATACTGGATGTGTGAATAGACCCTTAAGGTCAGAGATATTAGTGTTTCCAAGCCTCACTTCCGATTTCAATGATAAAACATACTGATAAATGGCTTGATGTTTTTTCTTCTCACAAGACAGGGAAATCAGTTCCTACTGCAGCGCAAAACACATTCATTTCACAGAGATAAAGTTCAAAAAGAAAAATGTGTTAAATAAAAAGCATACGATGGTCATTATTTATGAAAATATACTATAATAACAAGTACATCCCATATCTCCAGACTAGGCTAGTGCAGAAGAAAAAAAGAACAAGAAGCCACTGTAAACGTAAGCATATGAGGCTGAGCCTTCCACTTTTTGCTGCAGAAATGCAGCAGATTGCACTATATTTTCCCTATTGTCATTCAGTGGGAATCAGATTCCATGTTGTGTGTAACCTTTCTATTGCAATGTGAAAGGGGTTGTAGAAATCCCATTCACATGCACATTTCTGCACGGAATATAAGCTAAAATACACATAAATATAATGTTGTGTGAATATACCATTAGAATGTAGCAGTGTCTTCATTCACACTCATTTTTAAAGACCTTTGTACCCCTTCATACCCATAAACAATGCAGACATTTTCCACAAGCAGGCTACACCCACAGAGTAATAACTAGAGATGAGCGAACTTACAGTAAATTCGAATCGTCACGAACTTCTCAGCTCGGCGGTTGCTGACTTTTCCTGCATAAATTAGTTCAGCTTTCCGGTGCTCCCGTGGGCTGGAAAAGGTGAATACAGTCCTAGGAGACTCTTTCCTAGGACTGTATCCACCTTTTCCAGCCCACCGGAGCACCAGAAAGCTGAACTAATTTATGCAGGAAAAGTCAGCAACCGCCGAGCCGAGAAGTTCGTGACGAATCGAATTTACTGTAAGTTCGCTCATCTCTAGTAATAACCTGTTTACACTCACTTATCTACTGCATATGTTCCTGATATCATTTTGCTGTAAAGCTGTAGTTGTCTTTGATCATGGATGTGCTATTCTCCGCATGCAGCATTATTTAGGGAAAAGACTGAAATTATATGAAAAAACTCAAAAGTGGCTTTGGTTTGGTGTCAGTAAAAATCTAAAAACTTATAGCCGGTCGCTTACATATAGGAGACTATGCTGCTAACAAACACCACTGCCCCCCCCCCCCCCCCATTTAAAAAAAAGGTAAAAGGCAACATGCCCAAACCTTCCCCTCAAATGAGTTATTGGGGTACATCTCACTAGATAATAGAAAATAAAATTGGAAAAAATATGCACATTTGCTAGCTGCAAAAGTTGTTGATTTTCACTTGAAAAGGCAACAAAATCTGTAATTTGGCAAGGGTACTTTTGCAAAAGATTGTACATATTTAAAAAGGTTCTTTAACACAGCCTCATAAAGATAAGATGAGGAGGGAGAATAACCAATGGAAAGCTATAAGACACCTTAAAGGGGTACTCCGCTGCTCAGTGGTTGGGACTGCTCAGTGTTTGGGAAAAACTGTTCCAAACACTGTAGTCGGGAGCTCATGATGTCATAGCCCCACCCCCTCAATGCAAGTCTATGGGAGGGGGCGTGACAGTCGTCACGCCCCCTCCCATAGACTTGCATTGAGGGGGCGGGACATGACGTAATGAGAGGGCAGGGCTATGACGTCATGAGCTCCTGGCGCCGACTCCAACGTTTGGAACAGTTTGTTCCATACGTTGAGCAGCAGAGTACCCCTTTAAGTGTGGAGCTCCTGCCTCTTTAAACAAAAAAAAAACCCACCAACATAAAATATTAAATATATTATGATATATTGCATAATTAATTCAATAAATGCATAGCTTGTTGCTTTTTTACATTACAGGGGATGAATAGCCTGATGTTATCACTTTACTATAGTAAATGTGTTATAAATAATGATTATACATGAGACCTTTATGAAGTAGTCAGAGGCTAAGTAACTGTATGTGCACTAAGGACATGTCCGACTGATAGAAAAACTGTGGTCAATTCCTGGAAGCTTATATGGACTGTCTAATTCATGGATTAGATATTTAATACTGGGAAACAGCCTTCAATATTGTACAGTATCCAAACAGTTTACACACAAAACAAATACTGAATAAGGTAAAACCCTGCATGAATAGCTGGCATGGTTTTGCTCTTTAAAATGTTGCTCCACAAGGGTTAACTGAAGTCTGGCAGCCCATGTTGCGACTTTCCACCAATACTCGGAATAAAGTTCCATCTGCACACATGCACAGCTTGTAACGCTCCGTCCCATCATCGTACAACAGCTCCCCCGTGGAGGTAGGTAACCGGGAAGGACTCACCATCACACTGCCATTCAGAACTATGCTGTTTTCCTAGCGAGAAAAACATATAAGATTAAGTTTTGGGTAACTTAAAGGGGTACTAGGCTGCTCAGCGTTTGGAACAAACTGTTCCGAACGCTGGAGCCGGCAGCTTGTGACATCATAGCCCCGCCCCCTCATGACATCACGTTCTGCCTCCTTAATGCAAGTCTATGGGAGGGGGCGCGGCAGCTGCCACACCCCCTCCCATAGACTTGCATTGAGGGGGCGGGGCTATGACATCACTAGCTGCCGGCTCCAGCATTCGGAACAGTTTGTTCCAAACGCTGAGCAGCGGAGTACCCCTTTAAGAAATAGAAAATAATTTATTCTGTATCAGTAGCGTATACTGTTTACACAAAGTGAAATATCCCTGCTACTTCACATACAATTTTTTTTGTATTAATTACAATGCATTTACAATTATCTGTAATTTCTCTTGAAACAAGCAAAATAATCCAAATATGATGGAAGGGAAAAAAAAGGCACAAAATTCAAACCCAATAAAACAAATATATAGGCAGGATGATCAGAGTTTTACGAAATCTTACATCTACTTACTGCTTTCAGTACAATGTTTCCTCCGGTGCGGAAATCTATAGTCTTTCCCATTATAAAGACTCCTTCATTTCCCCGTACAGTGATTTTTCCATCAACATTTATTTTCAGGTCGCTGCTTGCGCTACTGGTAATCTAAAAAATAAAGAGATGAATAATAGTCTAAGATATGTAACACAATATACTACAACGTTTTTTTGTATATTCTTTTTTTTTTTTATGTATATACTACAACGTAGATTTTTTTCCCTTGTCCACCCATTTTAAAGGGGTACTCCGCTGCTCAGCGTTTGGAACTAACTGTTCTGAACGCTGGAGTCCGCGCTGGGAGCTCGTGATGTCATAGCCCCGCCCCATCATGACATCACGCCCCACCCTCTCAATGCAAGTCTATGGGAGGGGGCGTGACAGCTGTCACGCCCCCTCCCATAGACTTGTATTGAGGGGGCAGGGTGTGACGTTGTGAGGGGGCGGGGCTATGATGTCACTAGCTGCCGGCTCCAGCGTTTGGAACAGTTTGTTCCAAACGCTGAGCAGCGGAGTACCCCTTTAAGCTTAAAACTGCTCAGATGAGGTGCTTTATATTTTTTTACCTGAGCTGGTAGAGCAAAGTATTTATATTACTAATATAGAATATCAATGCAAATACAACTTTTTCAATTAAGGGGTCATTATTTCAAGATCACAGGATTTGACTGATGGGGCCCCCACCGCTCTAAAAAACAGAGATCTATTTCCCCAGGGTAAATGACATGTCAGAGTGCACGCTGGGCCACCCCTCCATTCATTCTGAACATACAGAGCTCAGCTACAGTTATTGAGTTTAAAGGGGTATTTCCATCTGTAAATGAGGGCTCTCTGGCCCCCTCCAGTCTGATTGAGCTGGTCAGGAAGCTGTATCTGGCTGCTGTGCTGCACTGGTTACACAACTCCCATTAAAGTCAACTAGCGTTACATAAACTGTGGCTAAAACAGTCTCTAAGCTGCTGTCAGACCACCTCAGGCTATACTGAAGTGAATTGAAGCTAATAGATGGCTTTTCAATATGGAATCTGTATCATTCATAATTATGTTGTGATTTATTTTACCGCACTGAGTTTTTCTGCAGCATGTGAACGTGGCAGAATGTCTGCAGGCAGAATATAAACTGATTTGGGATTTTGCTGAATCCGCATCTAAATCGTCATAGAATCCACAACATATCCAAACACTGAAAACATATATGTCCACACTTACTTACACTAGTCTGAGAAGGGAGAAAGATGCATTTATTTGCACCAACCTTCACAAGTATCTGGGGTACTCCAGTGGAAAACAAATGTTTTAAAATCAACCGGTGCCAAAAGTTAAACAGATCTGTAAATGACTTTTATTTGGAAATCTTAATCCTTCCAGTACTTATCAGCTGCTGTATACTACAGAGAAAGTTGTATAATTTTTAACTGTCTGACCACAGTGCTCTCTGCTGACACCTCTGTCCATGTCAGGAACTGTCCAGAGCAGGAGAGGTTTGCTATGGGGATTTGCTCCTACTCTGGACAGTTCCTGGCACGGACAGAGGTGTCAGCAAAGAGCACTGTGGTCAGACAGAAAAGAAGAATACGACTTCCTCTGGAGCATACAGCAGCTGATAAGTACTGGAATGATTAAGATTTGTAAACAGAATTACTTTACAAATCTGTATAACTTTTTGGCGCCAGTTGATTTAAAAAAAAAAAAACAGTTTCCATTGGAGTAACCCTTTAATACATTTGGCATAATTGGGACTGTATAAAATTGGAATCTTTTGCGCTGTTTTCAGACTTTCCTCATGATAAATTTAACTGAATCTTAGAAACAATGCCAATTCCTTTTCAATACTTAGCAAGGTATTTTATGCACTAAACTGGCATTAACAGTTTAATAAACTACTAGACCATAATGCATGTATGTAATGACTATAGACAGAAATGAGATTCTATAGCTGTAAGAGGCATAACAAATAAAAGTACCTAGCTGAGGTAATCTTAACATGATATAAAAAAAATATAACGAAGAAGAAGAAAAGAGAATTGTATTACCCTCTCTGTAGACGCTCTCTGCACATTCAACGTTTTAACTCCTTTAGGCAAATGGAATTCATGTTTGTCATAATCTGTGCTGAACAAGGTGTTCTGAGTTCGGGGGTCCACAAACTCCATGCCAATGTCGCTGGTAATGGAGGTCTTGCCCTTGTCCACTTTTAGTACTGTCGAGCCTTGTTGAAGAATCACCTTGAAATGCAAGACCAAGAAGGTACTGTGAGGCAAGGCCAATAAAGCATTAATGACAAGTCTGTGAGTTACTGGGAAACCTTATTTGTGTACAATGCAACATAAAATCAGTGTATAAAGGGAGGATCCTGCCCTATGCAGAAATCTCCATAAGTAATTGTCCTTTTCTGATCACTATATCTTTTTTTCCCATAAACAGGGATGTATGAGGGCTCCTTTCTTGCGCTGTGATCTGCAGTCTTTAACGCTACCATTTTTGCTTTGATGGGACTTTTTGATCGCTTTTTAGAATTTTTTTTTTGATGTTTGATATTTTTTTTACGTCTACACTAGGGATCGTTTTTTTAGGGCCGATATTGATAATCAGTGGAGGTTAGGGCCGATGACCGATAACTTATACCGATATTCCGGTATAAGTTATCGGCTATTTACCCCCCCCCCCCCCGAACACACCGCTGCAGATCATTGATTTAAAGCGGGCGCTTTAAATCAATGAACTGCAGCAGCTTTTGCGGTGCCATAGACCGCCGCCGCCACCCGCTTCTCTCCCCCTGCCTGTCTGGGGGTCCTGAGTCCTAAACCGGGCATGGGGGAGGCAATGGGGCCGGGGCGGTGCGGTGGGGGGTGCGGCGTGTCGGTGGTGGGGAGGCGGTGCGGCGGGTCGGTGGGGTGCTCGCGGTGCGGGGCATTATCGGCATATCGGCAACATAATTGCCGATAACGATAATGCCCAAAATCGTGATTATTGGCCGAACCGATAATCGGTCGATCCCTAGTCTACACCATTTACCGTACAGGATCATAAGCATTATATTGAAATAGTTTGGCCATTTACGCACACGGCGGTACCAAACCACATACGGGACAAAAATGAGCCGACCGGAGTTAGCGCTTCACTCCGGTCGGCTCAATGAAATACATTACATACTGGCCACGTACAGCAGGGATACGGATTATGTTTTTGGTTTATAGTTGTGTTTTACCTTTCATGGATACCTGCTGCTATTGCATTACCTGTCAACTCATAGCAGTATGTTGCTGTACCTGAACTCTTCAGTTCAATGTATCCTCTGTTTTACTGCTTAACCCCTTGGGGACGGAGGGTTTTTCAGTTTTTGCACTTTCGTTTTTTCCTCCTTACCTTTTAAAAATCATAACCATTTCAATTTTGCACCTAATAATCCATATGATGGCTTATTTTTTGCACCACCAATACTACTTTGCAGTGACATTAGTCATTTTACCCAAAAATCTACAGCGAAACGGAAAAAAAATCATAGTGCGACAAAACTGAAGAAAAAACGCCATTTTGTAATTTTGGGGTTTCTGTTTCTACGCAGCACATTTTTTGCTAAAAATGACACCTTATCTTTATTCTGTAGGTTCATACGATTAAAATGATACCCTACTTATATAGGTTTGATTTTGTATTACTTCTAGAAAAAAATCATAACTACATGCAGGAAAATGTATACGTTTAAAATTGTCACTTCTGAGCCCTATAACTTTTTTATTTTCCGCATACGGGGCGGTATGAGGGCTCATTCTTTGCGCTGTGATCTGAAGTTTTTAGCGGTAACATTTTTGTATTGATCTGACTTTTTGTTCGCTTTTTATAAATTTTTTCATTATGTATAAAGTGACCAAAAATACGCCGTTTTGGACTTTGGAATTTTTTTGCGCATACACCATTGACCGTGCGGTTGAATTAACTATATATTTTTATAATTCGGATATTTCCGCATGCGGCGATATCACAGCGGCGATCGGACAGCGAGGAGGAAGGTAGGGGACCCTCATGCTGTCCTACAGCTGTTCGGGATGCCGCAATTTCGCTGCGGCGATCCCAAACAGCCCCAAGCTAACCGGCATTCGTTTACTTTCACTTTAGACGCGGCGTTCAACTTTGAATGCCGCGTCTAAAGCACTATTAGCCACGGGTCCCGGCTGTTGTTAGAGGCCGGGCCCGACCCGCTATGACACGTGGAGTGGGCGAAAGGCATACAGATACGCCCTCCATCCCCAACAGGTTAAAAAATTTAATAAACACACATTTTTCTGAAACCTTTTAAAAAATGAAAGAAGCTATCTAATTGGTTGCTATGGGCAACTCAGCAACTTTTCCTCTGGACAGAGTTTCATAATTCTCCCCCATGGTCCATTTCATAAATCTGCCTGTGCTTTCATAATGTAGAAAAATGCTTTTATCTTCCTGTGTAAGTGTCAAAGAGGCGTTCCCAAGCCTTTAAGTGCTTATGGACAAGATTGCAGGGGTGAAAGATGCGTTCCAACCTAAAACCATCAGTGGCTTGGCAATGCCTCTTTGCACAGGAGGATTAGGCATTTTAAACTTCTTTTCTACCTTTTATGCCCCCTTTTAATGTCTTTGTTATCACAATAAATATATATTTTTCATATCTAAATGTTGTAGAGTGCAATTCGCCGCTCCAAGCTGCCTCACTGGGGGCCTGCGCCACATGCGCAGTGTACTTAGACATCGCGGCTACCCCGGCCAGGGGGTGGCGAGTAGGCAGTCAGCAACAGCTGGTGGCACGATATGGGTCGGGTGACCAGCGGATCTGCAGCATAAAATACGCTGCAAATTCGTTACATGTGATCCTACCCTTATACAATAAATGTTGCAGATGACCGACTGTAGGCTTGGATTATAAATGAAAAAGGTCACTAACATCCATCCGGGAATATCTGATTACATTAATTGTGGACATTTTCATATGCCGTAGATTTGAATGTTTTTTTGAACAAAGATACTGTATCAAATGTGACATGTCCCATTTTTTCTGCAACACAGAATTCAAGTCAATGATGCAGATTTTGGCATGGAATCCATACGAATAATATGCTGTGTAAAGTTACTGTAGGGCTGCCCATGCACATTATGACCGGCATTTATCATTGTAGGTGTAAGTGAAGCATTTATCATTGTAGGTGTAAGTGAAGCATTTTTCTACACCTTTTTTGTGTGCTGACAATGTGTAGGAGCACCAGATATATTAAATGGTCACAGAACATTTGATAAATTTTGTGCAGGTCACATTTTCTGAAATTTCTCTCTTCACATACACCAGAAAGCTAAGCTAAGTCTGGGCTGGTGTAGTTTAGAGACTTTTCAGTGGCTTTGTGCCTTTTTTACAAAAAGGCACAGTTCATAAAACCCTTCTATATCATGTGTATTGCCAAAATCAGTGGATTGCAACTCAAAATCAGCAAAAATGTGCAAACCAAAAGGTGCAAATAAAGGCGCAAATAAACCCTGCTTGCGCCTTTTTTGCACCTTTTGTAGACACAAAAAACAGTCTAAAGAAAATGATAAATATCGGCCTATATGTCAGCCAAAAGCCAGTATGGCCAACAGCTATTACGTCTATATCCTGCATGAACATGAACCCTCGCTTTGGCTGAGCGTGTATGTTTTCTTAATAGGAGAAAGGAAGTGAGCTGCCACCAAATAATGCTGTAAGTGGTTTATTTTCTTTCTTTCTCTGATCTTCCAATTGTATCAGATGACAAATCCCCATATATATATTAGATATTTGGTTGGTCACAGTAAAATAGGATTTGGATGACTATGATTTGGATAATTGTATTTCACCAGTAAAATAGTAACATAGTTTGTAAGGCTGAAATAAGACATATGTCCCTCCAGTTCAGCCTATAACCCTGCACAAATGATCCAGAAGAAAGTAAAATTCCCCATGAGGTAGAAGCCAAATCTGGTAGTTAGAATGAATCATTGGATCAGCAGCCATGTAACAGTGTGAATTGCACCTGACAGATCACCTTTAAATTCTGTTGGTAAGGGAAAGTAGCATAGATGCAAAAGAGGCAAACAGAAGAGCAACTGAAGCATAAAAGTCCAGTTATATACATTACACTCTAATATTCTGCACTATATAAGCAAAAAGAATGCTTCTCTAACATCCTAATAACAAAAAGGCTGAGCAGATGAAATCCAACATGCCAGATGTTGCCATCTGCCATCTGGGGAGAGTCTGGAGACCTAGATACACATAAGATGGTTGGCCGGTCCCACCTAAATTGGTGGGTTCAGCTGACATTTATCTAATGTATGTGGCCAGTTTAACAAGCAGAATTATTTTTTTCCCCCAAAAGTGCATGAAAGATGTTAAAGGGTAGCTCCCACCATCCTATTTTTTTTTCTGTCCCTGCCTATTGCCAATCTATCCCTAACCCCCTCCCTGCTTTAAATTTTTATTTTTACTATATTAAAAATGCTTTTTGTCTGCCTGGCAATGTGCTCACTACCAGGCAGACTTCCCCAGCAGGCACCACGTCACTGATGCCTGCTGGGGGGGACTTCCGCCCCTAGTTCATCTACACAGGGTGCCTCCAGCTGTTTCATCACTACAACTCCCAGCTTGCCCTGACATCTATTGGCTGTCAGGGCATGCTGGGAGTTGTAGTATTGAAACAGCTGGAGGCACCCTGTGTAGATAAACTATTAGTTATATGCGGCGCTAGCCCGTCCCCTCCGTCTCACCCCCCCCCCGCGCCCCCGCCATACCCCGTTCCCTCCATCACAACACCCCCCCCCCCCCCCCATTCCATTACACTTACTGCAGAGTCCGGCAGCGGGCGTGCAGGGACAGCGGCGGCGACGCTGAATGAAAAAGGACCGATGCCCGGCCTAGGGAGACCCCTAGTGGCCGGTTTTCAAATGTAAATTAAACTATTTTAATTAAAAAAATAAAATAATTAAAGTATGTTAGAGATATGTTGTAGTACATAAGTACTACAACATATCAAAAAATAAAGTTGGTGACAGTGCCCATTTAAAGGAAAACGATCACCTCATCACCCAGCTGGATTTGAATATTCATTGGCGCTGGTCACGTGAGCACTTGTGCCTACTGAGCCCTCACGTGACCAGCGCCGAGGAATATTCATATCCAGCCGGCAGGCCGCCTCCAGTGTGCAATTCAGAGTAGACAGAAGAGGATGTTTAGAGGGACCAGGCACCGGACTGCAGGTATGTATATAGGTCAGAGGCCCCCCATCGGTCTCCTGTTCACCTGCACTATAACCCGGCATATCAGGTTTAGTGTGGGTGAACGGGGGACCATTTTCCTTAAAAATTAGCTTTTTTGGGATAAATAACAATAATTTTTCATGACATAGCCAAATAGGTGTCTTCAATACAAATAGATGTCTCCAATCTGTTCATCTAGTTTCTTTTTTTACTGAGTGGGTGAACAGATGGAATTCTAAAGTAGTCAGTTCAGTACTGCTCACATGGTGATCCTTATAAAGAAGGTACAGTATATACGTAACTTACAGGCTGGTTGTTTCCAGTAATCACTAGGTCCTCACTGCGTCGTCCTCCCACGGTGCTCTTGTATAATGGATGTATTACTCCCATGTCAGAAACTTGTTTGAACCGGAGTAAGCCACTGTCATGGAATTCCATGCTTTCACAACCATTAGGACCAATACGGATGACAACCCATATAACCAATGTGATCTAGAAAAAACAAAAAATGGCTCATTACGTTCATGTAAAACGTTGCTTCTAGGGGGATACATAAAAGACACAACACAAAGTTACTGTGTGTCCATAATATTGATGCTTAGGTTTGTGCGTGTACAATAACCATGTGCATAAGTTCTAAGTTTGCTGTCACAATTAACCCTTTGAAGACCAAGCAAATGAAATTTAATACATTTAAATGTCCCTTCCCTCTCTTTTTAAGAGCCATAACTGTACTATTTTTCGAATAAAAGAGCCATATCAAGGCTTGTACTTTGTAAGGACACCCTTCATTTTACCGTAAAAAAATACATGCTAAACAGAAAAAAAAATTTGAGATAAAATTCAAAGCCAAATACCAATTTTTCAAATTTGACTCGTCAGGTCAGTACAGTTACAACGATACCTAATTGGTATAGTTTGCAGCATGTTTTACTATTTATAAAACAAAAAAACTAAATTATTTAAATTGCCATTTTATTGTCCACCTATGGAGCTCTTTTTGGGCTCATGTTTTTGAGCCATAATTTGTCATTGTTATAATTGTTATAATTGCTTCTTATTCTATGCTTTCTGACGTGATCAAAAAGACTAAACACAATTCTGGCATTTGAATAAATCAATACACGAAGTTCACTATGCCCCATATAAATTTTCAGCATATTACTGATCATGTATTCTTGGACTTAAAGGGGTATTCCAGGATTTTTTTTTTTATTTGACTATGCTACAGGGGCTGTGAAGTTAGTGTAGTTCATAATATAGTGTCTGTACCTGTGTGTGATGGTTTTCTCACAATTCTTCTGTGATTTTCACTCCAATATTTATTTTTACCAGCATACAAAATGACTATTGTCTCAGATTTTTCCCAGGTTGCAATGCGGCCGAGACCTGACTCACTAGTCAGCTGATGACAGGGAACCTGTCTGCTTCAATGGGTGGAGGGATCAATCTGCAACTATTGCAACAGCTGTAGGCACCCTGATTGAAAACCACTGATTTGAATGGATGCAGCTCATTTATTTTTCAATGGGTGGGGTGGCTGATGTGTGGGAGGGAGGAAGATGGAATTGTGGGATTTGTAGTCAAAAAAAGAAAAGTCAAACAGGAAATACCAGTTCACAAAAAGCTAGCCACAGTGTTATGGTAATCTCACAACATAGCCATTTATCCCCAAGACAAGCGCAGATCCTTCCTAAGCATGTCCATTACTGTCTGCCAGGTACGTACTAAAATCACCTTATGGTGAATAACCCCTTTAACATACCACATAGCTGTGGATCGACTTCCACAAAAATGAACACAAAAAGATTTGAGTCATATATACAATTTAACAACCTTATTATAAAAACAACAATGATAAAACCGGGACTATGGCGGGAAATTTATCAAAACCTGTGTAGAGGAGAAGTGGTGCAGTTGCCCATAGCAACCAGATTGCTTCTTTGATTTTTTTAAATCCCTCTGACAAATGGAAAAAGGAATCTGATTGGTTGCTATGGGAAACTGCATCCTTCTTCCTCTACACAGGTTTTGATAAATCTCCTTATATATGTCTATTAGCTGATAAAGATCTGAATGGGCAGCCAGATAAATACCAACATAAGCAAAATAATATAAACACACTGTAATGTCATCCAAATCATCTCTACAAGGGCAAAACAATACCAAGAAAGTGCAAAGTGCATTGCCATAATAATAAGCAGAGTACAGAATGTACAAAATGCATCCCTGGGGTTTACAGAGTTTAATTCACTCAATACCAACTACAATAAGCCGGGATGAACATACCAGGAAGTAAGGTTATCCCCATCTAATGTAATGACAGGCAAACAATCTGATCCCATGTATACTAGGAGTGCTTACCAATGTTAATATAGAAGGTGTTATACTGGAACACTGAACGGCCTTGAGGAAGGCAACAAAAACGGCTGTTCAGGAAATGTTGTCCAGTTGCCTACAGCAACCAATTAAATCGCTTCTTTAATTTTTAAGGGTAGGGTCACACGGAACGGATCCCCAGCGTATTTTACACTGCGGATGACGGACCCTACAGTGTGCCTCCAGCTGTGCCTGCCTGCTCGTAGCGGCAACTGCAAGTCGCTGTGTGCATGCACAGTCTACTCACAGACATCACACAGCCGCTCCCCCTGCTCCCTAAGCTAGACCGAGAGCAGCTGTGATGTGTGCGACGACTCGCAGAACAGTGTGTCTGCTCGTATCGGCGGATTGCCGTTATTAGCAGGCACAGCTGGAGGCACACTGTACGGTCTATCACTGGTGGATGAAGGCCCCTGAAAAATAAAAAAAAGCAATCCGATTAATAACGGGTCAACTTTTCCGCTGCACAGGTTTTGATAAATCTCCCCTCTAGTCACAGTTTTTATCATTGTTGTTTTGGCAATAAAGTTGTTGAATTTTTAAGGTTTTCATAGTTTGGACAATTCTGCAAACGGTGATACCAAACATGTTTATTTTTATTTTGCTTACATTAATTTAAATAGAAATGGGGGGGGGGGGGGATTTAAACTTTTAGTATGGAAGGGGTGCCTCAACTAAGTACAGATTAAAGCGTCTGAGTACTTATATAAATGCAAAATGTTTGTTTTGGCAATGTTTTCAGTATGTTATTATGGCGCATTGAGTGCAGAATGATGAAGGAAAATGTTCATGTTTTTTTCATGTTAGCACAGGGCCACAACAAAGCACAATGGGAAAAAGTGGTCTGAAAACTTTCTGGACACAATTGTATTAAACGTGTCAGCCAAACCAAACATATCTGTCACATATCTGTCAGTTGACCATCTAATGTGTTGGGGGGGATAATCCACCAATATACATATGGAAAGTCAGTCTGTCTCACAGAGAACACATAGTGTGACTGTATACAATGACTCACTGGTGTGGGCAAATGTAGTTGGAATAGTGTCACTGGTGAAGCAGAGTAATGGTGCCAAATGGGGAGAAGCAGGTTCACATCTCACCAGACCATACACACATTACTTTATTGGGATTGCTTTTACTTTAGACTATGCACCCTACAGGCTATCCTCTACTTGCCATTTTCTGCTTCTTTCTCCTCTGTTATGTTGTCTATTGGTATTACTTTTTATCTTAATAAGCCTACTTACCAGCCTTAATATCCGATGCATCATATTTTCTTCCAGAGGAATCTACTGTAATTTCCAGCTACATCACTCATATGTTATATCGATATGGACTTTGTATTCCTCATGCATCATGATCTACTGTTTGTTGTCTCCTAGTACAACAGTCTTACACTCACTATTTTTAATTACACTGTAATAATGCATTTAAATATAAAATTGCGAATGCTGCAGGAGAATTTCAATACCGCTTCCTGCCGTATCCGTGCCATACCTCATTGATTTCAATGAGATGACCGGTGTCAGCCAGTGTCTTCAGTCGGCTCGTTCAGATTGTATCCGGTTTTATGAACCAGCCTGAAAAGCGCAGCAGACCATGGCTTTTAGTCCGATTCAAAAAACAGATATGGTCGAAAAATGAGCTGAATGGAGACACTTTGTGATTCCGCAGCTTATGGAAATCAATGGGGTACAGCATAGATCCAACAGAGATATGGCCGGAGGTGGTTTTGAAATTTTCCCGCCATACCTAGCTGCCAGATTCGCAATCCAAGATGTCAATAAGTACTTATTTGGCTATGATGTCTTGTGTTGAGGTATTGATCTGTATTGATATTAGTTTGCATTACTACTTGATTCAGGATGTCACCCACTGATGTCACTGGGGCTACAATAAAAGTTGGCATTATTTCAGCACTCATCTGCATCCTACTTCCAACTCCAGAGGTTCCCAACCCAATCTTCAAGGCCCACCAACAGTCCAGGATTGGTAATTGGAATTTTATATTTATATTTATAGTTATTGTTCCATTCCAATGGAGTAACTAAAAAAACACAGAATGTTGGTGGGCCTTAAAGGGGTACTCCGCCCCTAGACATCTTGTCCCCTTTCTTTCTGATCGCAGGGGTCCCGCACCCTGTGTCATCTGCTGCACAGAGCAAACTTCGCTCCGCGCCCAATTACGGGCGATACAGGGGCCAGAGTATCGTGACGTCATGATACTCCAGCCCCTGTATCGCCCGGGGGTGAGAGATCGCAGGGGTTCCCAGCAGCGGGACCCCGCGATCAGACACCTTACTCACTATCCTTTGGATAGGGAATAAGATGTCTAGGTGCGGAGTACCCCTTTAAGGACTTTGTTTTCTAATACACTGGGTTACAACTTGGCCAGTGACAGTGGGACCCAGAGAAAGAAAGATCGGGCATGTTAGACTTCAACTGTTCAATCCTTTTGTATTTGGAAAGATATGCTACTGCCCGAGAAGTCTGACAGTGCTTTCTTTCCTTTCCACACTAAGGACACATGCAGGCTTGGGGATTTGGGAGACAGTAAATGAGCGTTCAGCTGACAGCTATCTTATATGTTATGTTATATGTCAACTTAACACGAAAGCAGTAGTTATCGGTGTGTTTGTTGTAGACATTAGGGGCTTGGGTTGTGTAATTCACATAGCAGCAGAGGACACAAACACCACCTTTCCAATGTTTGTAAACACATCTCCAATGGCCTGTACCTACAATTAGGTTGATGACGGCCAAGATAAACAGAAGGACAATGATACAGATGGCTAAGTTGCCTTTCCTGCCTCTCAGTCCTGTTTTATGTAGGCGATCTTCATCAATGGGAATGTATCCAGCTTTAAAGTTACTGTTGTGCTCTTTATTCACATTCCTGCGCTCTACTGCCTTCTCCCGCATTGATTTCTTGACTGGCCCATTGGAGCTCTAGGAAAAGGTGCAAAAAAAAAGAAAAAAACATTTAACTTATAATGTTACAGCCCAATGCACATTCACAATCACAGTCTAAGTGTAATATAAGAAATATGCTACTTGCACGCAATAAGGGCTTTGTAAGCTAAGCCATTCATACCTTATCAAAACCTGTGTAGTTAACCCCTTAAGGACTCAGCCCATTTTGGCCTTAAGGACACAATTTAATTTTTACGTTTTCATTTTTTCCTCCTCGCCTTCTAAAAATCATAACTCTTTTATATTTTCATCCCCAGACTAGTATGAGGGCTTGTTTTTTGTGCGACCAGTTGTCCTTTGTAATGACATCACTCATTATATCATAAAATGTATGGCGCAACCAAAAAACACTATTTTGTGGGGAAATTAAAACGAAAAACGCAATTTTGCTAATTTTGGAAGGTTTCGTTTTCACGCCGTACAATTTATGGTAAAAATGACATGTGTTCTTTATTCTGAGGGTCAATACGATTAAAATGATACCCATTATTATATACTTTTATATTATTGTTGCGCTTAACCTCCCTGGCGGTATGATTCTGTCTGGAAATTTGTACCAAAAGCGGTACAATTTTTTTAACTGAATTTCACATCTCCCTCCGCCCATTTCACATCTCCCCTGTCACATTCCCCCTCCCTTGTCACATTCCCCCTCTGCCTTGTCACATCCCCCGTCACATTCTCCCCCCTCCTTGTCACATTCTTCCCCCCCTTGTCACATTCCCCCCCCTTGTCACATTCTCCCCCTTCATGTTACATTCCCCTCCCCCTGTCACATCCCCCCCTTCATGTCACATTCCCCTCCCCCCTGTCACATCCCCCCCTGTCACATTCCCCCCCCTGTCACATTCCCCCCCTTGTCACATTCCCCCCTTCATGTCACATCCCCCCCCCCCTTGTCACATCCCCCCCTCCTGTCACATTCCCCCCTTTGTCACATTCATCCCCCCTTGTCACCTTCTCCTGCAGCAGAATACACTAGGTTTGCCGGCAGATTTCATACCTAGTGTATTTGCTGCAGAACAAGTCCTTTCCCCTTCAGCCAATCACAGGCTTGACACCACTGCGGCCTGTGATTGGCTGAAAAGTGAAAGGTCCTAGAAGATGAATAGTGAATAGAGGACACCCCGGACCGCACGGAGGGGAACGACATCTGCAGGGACCGGGACTAGGTGAGCAAAAGGTTTTTTTATTTTACTACTTCTTCCTTTTACATTTAGCTCAGTGTTTTTCTAACAGGGGGCCTCCAGCTGTTGTGAAACTACTACTCCCAGCATGCCCGGACAGCCTTTGGCTGTTCGGGCATGCTGAGAGTTGTAGTTTTGCAACAGCTGGAGGCCCCCTGGTAGGGAAACACTGACTTTTAGTATTTTTCTTTACCTGCTCTGGCCGGCCCCCGCAACGGGAGCCGACCAGAGCAGATAATCGCATGTTTTCCCGGGGGCCGCATCGCTATATCGCATTGCTTTTGCGATATGTCGTGCAGCCCGGCCGGGAACTCTGCAATTCTACCCCGAGCGTGACTCGGGGTTACCGATCCTGGCAGGGAAAATTAACCCCGAGTCACGCTCGGGATTACCGCTCAGGAGGTTAAAAAAAATCACAAACTTTTTAACCAAATTAGTACGTTTATAATCCCTTTATTTTGATGACCTCTAACTTTTTTATTTTTCCGTGTAAGCGGCGGTATGGGGGCTCATTTTTTGCGCCATGATCTGTACTTTTTTTGATACCACATTTGCATATAAAAAACTTTTAATACATTTTGTATAATTTTTTTTTAATAAAATGTATTAAAAAAGTAGGACTTTTTTTTTTTCCGTTCACCGTACGGGATCATTAACATTTTATTTTAATAGTTCGGACATTTACGCACGCGGCGATACCAAATATGTCTATAAAAAAAAAAATTGACACTTTTTGGGGGTAAAATAGGAAAAAATGGACGTTTTACTTTTTTATTGGGGGAGGGGATTTTTCACTTTTTTTTTACTTTTACATTTTTTTACATTTTTTTTTTACACTTGAATAGTCCCCATAGGGGACTATTCATAGCAATACCATGATTGCTAATACTGATCTGTTCTATGTATAGGACATAGAACAGATCAGTATTATCGGTCATCTCCTGCTCTGGTCTGCTCGATCTCAGACCAGAGCAGGAGACGCCGGGAGCCGGACGGAGGAAGGAGAGGGGACCTCCGTGCGGCGTTATGAATGATCGGATCCCCGCAGCAGCGCTGCGGCGATCCGATCATTCATTCAAATCGCGCACTGCCGCAGATGCCGGGATCTGTATTGATCCCGGCACCTGAAGGGTTAATGGCGGATGCCCGCGAGATCGCGGGCGTTAGCCATTGCCGGCGGGTCCCTGGCTGCGATCAGCAGCCGGGATCAGCCGCGCATGACACGGGCATCGCTCCGATGCCCGCGGTTATGCACAGGACGTAAATGTACGTCTTGGTGCGTTAAGTCCTGGTGCGTCCTGCGTCCTTAAGGGGTTAAAGGGGTATTCCAGGAAAAAACTTTTTTTTTAAATCAACTGGCTCCAGAACGTTAAACAGATTTGTAAATGACTAATTCTTCTATTCTACTTCTATAAAAAAAATCGTAATCCTTCCAATACTTATCAGCTGCTGAAGTTGAGTTTTTCTTTTCTTTCTAACAACATTGCTCTCTGCTGATACCTCTGCTTGTCTCAGGAACTATCCAAAGCATTAGTGGTTTGCTATGGGGATTTGCTCCTACTCTGGACAGTTCCTGAGACAAGCAGAGGTGTCAGCAGAGAGTACTGTTGTTAGAAAAAAAAAAAAAGAACAACTCAACTTCAGCAGCTGATAACTACTGGAAGGATTAAGATTTTTTAATAGAAGTAATTTACAAATCTTTCTGGAGCCAGTTGTTATAAAAAAATTTTTTTTTCCTGGAATACCTCTTTAACCCCTTAAGGACACATGACGTACTGGAACGTCATGTGTCCACTCCCGATCTATAACGCGGGGCCACGGCGTGGCCCCGCGTCATAGCGGTTCGGGCCCGGCCTCTAACAACGGCCGGGACCCGTGGCTAATAGCGCGCGGCATTGATCGCTGTGCCGCGCGCTATTAACCCTTTAGACGCGGCGTTCAAAGTTGAACGCCGCGTCTAAAGTGAAACCGAAAGCATGCCGGCTAGCTCAGTGGGCTGTTCGGGATAGCCGCGGTGAAATCGCGGCATCCCGAACAGCTTACAGGACAGCGGGAGGGCCCCTACCTGCCTCCTCGTTGTCCGATCGCCGAATGACTGCTCAGTGCCTGAGATCCAGGCATGAGCAGTCAAGCGGCAGAATCATCGATCACTGGTTTCTTATGAGAAACCAGTGATCAATGTAAAAGATCAGTGTGTGCAGTGTTATAGGTCCCTATGGGAGCTATAACACTGCAAAAAAAAAGTGCAAAAAAAAAGTGAATAAACATCATTTAACCCCTTCCCTATTAAAAGTTTGAATCACCCCCCTTTTCCCATAAAAGAAAAAACACAGTGTAAATAAAAATAAAAATAAACATAAATGGTATCGCCGCGTGCGAAAATGTCCGAATTATAAAAATATATCGTTAATTAAACCGCACGGTCAATGGCGTGCACGCAAAAAAATTCCAAAGTCCAAAATAGTGCATTTTTGGTCACTTTTTATATCATGAAAAAATGAATAAAAAGCGATCAATAAGTCCTATCAATGCAAAAATGGTACCGTTAAAAACTTCAGATCACGGCGCAAAAAATGAGCCCTCATACCGCCCCATACACGGAAAAATAAAAAAGTTATAGGGGTCAGAAGATGACAATTTTAAACGTATAAATTTTTCTGCATGAAGTTATGATTTTTTCCAGAAGTGCGACAAATTCAAACCTGTATAAGTAGGGTATCATTTTAATCATATGGACCTACAGAATAAATATCAGGTGTCATTTTTACCGAAAAATGTACTACGTAGAAACGGAAGCCCCCAAAAGTTACAAAATGGCGTTTTTTTTTTCAATTTTGTCTCACAATGATTTTTTTTCCCGTTTCACCGTAGATTTTTGGCCACAATGACTGACGTCATTACAAAGTAGAATTGGTGGTGCAAAAAATAAGCCATCATATGGATTTTTAGGTGCAAAATTGAAAGAGTTATGATTTTTTAAAGGCAAGGAGCAAAAAACGAAAATGCAAAAACGGGAAAAACCCCGGTCCTTAAGGGGTTAAAGTAAAATGGTCTCTGTCAGATAGAAAAACTTTTTATATCTTGTACATCTTGGCAAAACAATAACCTTTCTAATATATTTCATTTCCTTTTTATAGAAATCATGGCTTATTCATAGTACTGCAGCTCAGTCCCATTCAATGGAGCTGAACTGCAATACTAGACACAGCCTGTGGACAGGAATGGGGCAGTTTTAGCAAAAAAAAAGCAGGGATCAGGTGACCGAGACAATCCCATAGCCTTAGGGTGCGTTCACACGGAGTAAATGGAGAGTAATTCACTCTGAAAAAAATGGAGAGTAATTCACGCGAAAAAAAAAAAAATTCCGCAGGAAATTCGTGGGAAATTCACGCGCAATTTGCGCAGAATTGGGCGCTGAATTGCGCGCGGACATGGGGGAGAAAGAAGTGAAGGGTTTTTCAGCCATTTCTGCGCAAATTGCGCGTGAATTGCGTGCAAATTGCCCGCGAATTTCAAGCAAAAACGATGTTGGGCAGATTTTTTTTTTACTATTGACTTCAATTGATTTCTGCTAGCGGATTCCGCTTGAAGAATGAACATGCTCTTTCTTCAAGCGGAACGGAATTCAGCGTCGGAATTCTGCTAGCAGAATTTCCGCAGTGTGAACAGGACAGCAGAAATAACATTAAAGTCAATGGGCAGAGGAGATGGGAATTATTTTGTAGCGGAGAATTCAAGAGGAATGACTCAAGTAAATTCCTCTTGAATTACTCCGTGTGGACGCACCCTTGCACTGAGCTTACCACGCTCTTCTTTCGGCTCATTTTAGCAATTGGTCTAGGTCTGAACATTCAGACCTTCACCGATCACAGCTTTTGACATGTCTTTAGAACCTGTTAAGAGTATTTTTACCTGACAGTGCCCATTTAAGAAGTCTTCTAAGAAGTTTCCTTTACACATTTATGTGGTTCCTGGCTTGGCATAAAAATCACCTATCCTCTGTTGAGTTACTCACTACAGGGATCTAGAAGTTACACCCCCACAGAGACTGTACATTGGGAGCTCCAGAAAATGGATTTCCATTGCCAAGCACCTGCAAGCAAGCCTTAGGTCATCATGGACAATGCCAAGTGTCAGCTAGAGCATTGTACACCCTGCTGCCACTGGACTCTGGAGCAGTGGAAATGTGGTCCCTGCAATGATAAATGCTTCACTATAAGTAATAAATCCCGGCACTCGTGGATTCTGGATGCATCTTGAAAGCTGAAAAAGGCTACCAATCCGGAATGAGATAATGCTTCAATAAAAGAGAAAAGAAATTTCATCCAGAATCCACGAGTGCTGTTATTTATTACTACTATTGTATTTTGCTGCAAAAATTCCCACAGGCACACATCAACATCTTCAAGAAAGTCTTCCAAAAGATAATTCCATAATAAAGGGATATTTCCATATCACACATTTATGGCCTTGTTCCCAGGTTATGTTTTACATTTCTGATGGCTGCAGGTCCCACACCTATCTCTAGAAGGAGGGTACCCCGGCCCTGTCCAGCCTGGTTGCAGCAGGTGACTAGGAAACCCAAAACAGCAGAGACTGTGGGGGAGATTTATCATTGCTTTTAGAGCATTCTTTTCTCTATGTTTTGGCGCAGTTCAGGCACAAGCAGCATATTTAGTGACTTTTATGCGTCTTTTGATATAGAAAGTTCCACTCTTTTTGCCTACCCGTAGAACTTTTCTTTTTCACCATGCAGTGGTCACGTATTAATCATTTGCGACTTTTGTCAAAAGTCGCTATTTTGTGCGCAAAAGGTACTTTTTTAGGCGCTAAGCTACACCACCTACCAGTAGGGGTGAGAATCACTTTTACCTTCCGCAATTTAACCTTTAACCTCTTGTGGATGACAGCGTCCAACTCCCCTTCTATGACACACGTTCAGGAGCTAAGCACGGGTCATAGCTGGGTGGTCCTGTCCACTATCTGCCACCAGGACCCATCTCTAATGCCAGACATCACCGATCACGGTGATACCCGGCTTTAACCCCTTAGACACTGCAATCAAATTTGATTGTAGCATCTAAAATGTAAGTAAAAATGTCCCGGTAGCTCTGTGAAAGTAAATAAAAACACCTAACCTGTCACATTCAGGACCCGGGAAAGTGTCTACTCCCCTCCCTCACAAGCGTCTAGAAAAAGTGTATGTGGTAGAGCTTTTCCCACCACAGCAGAGCTGCGCAAAATTCATCATCCTGCAGCACCTTCTTTATAAATAAGATGCACGCTAGTCAAACCCACCACCCAAATAAACGTGGGAAAATAGCTCTACTGTAGACATTCTTTGATAAATCTGGGCCTGTATTTTTTTGTGGTTCATGTAACTCCCATCAACAATAATGGGAGTGTACCCAGTATCCCCAAGCAGGCAAAACAGGACCATGGGCGAGGGTTCCTCATTCTAGAGACTGGTGTGGGATCCACTTCTATCAAACCTTTATAGCATATCCTGTGGATACACCACAAATGTATGTGATGTGAATATCCATTTAAAGGGGAACTCCAGTGGAAAAGTTATTATTATTTTTTTTTTCTGATCAACTGGTTCCACAAAGTTAAACAGATTTGTAAATTACTTCTATTAAAAAATCTTAATCCTTCCAGTACCTATCAGCTGCTCTATGCTCCACGGGAAGTTGTATAATTATTTTCTGTCTGACCACAGTGCTCTCTCCTGACACCTCTGTCTGTCTCAGGAACTGTCCAGAGCAGGATAGGTTTGCTATGGGGATTTGCTTCTACTCTGGACAATTCCTGACATGAACAGAGGTGTCAGCAGAGAGCACTGTGGTCAGACAGAAAAAAATTATACAACTTCCTGTGGAGCATAGAGCAGCTGATAAGTATTGGAAGGATTAAGATTTTTTTATAGAAGTAATTTAAAAATCTTCAAAAGAAGAGTGTAATGTCCGGCACTGCTGCTGATATTCTCACGTTACTGGACTATGGGACGTGTAGGAGTGTTCCCCGAAGTGTTGGTGGTGCTCTGACTGGTAGTAGCAAATCACAAATCTTAAAGCAAAGAGGAATAGTAGAAAAAGTCGGCAGATTCACCATAAACTTCTTTTCCAGGGTAATTTCTTTATTGCATACTCACATATAAAAAAGCTGATACAAAAGGAGGGAGAGAAGGACCACTGTGGGGGGTATTCACTGTCTGGCGACAGAATCTGTTTCGCTCGGTGCTCGAGCTTCTTCTGGCCTGGCCTGGTCCTTCTCTCCCTCCTTTTGTATCAGCTTTTTTATATGTGAGTATGCAATAAAGAAATTACCCTGGAAAAGAAGTTTATGGTGAGTCTGCCGACTTTTTCTACTATTCCTCTTTGCTTTATAATTTAAAAATCTGTTTAACTTTCTGGCACCAGTTGATTTGAAAAAAATAGTTTTCCACGCAGTACCCCTTTAACCCCTTAACGGCGCAGGACGTATATTTACATGCTGCGCCGGCTCCCGCGATATGAAGCGGGGTCGCGCTGCGACCCCGCATCACATCGCGTCGGTCCCGTCGGTCCCCCAAAAGTTACAAAGTTACATTTTTTCTTCGATTTTGTCGCACAATGATTTTTTTTTCCGTTTCGCAGTGAATTTTTGGGTAAAATGACTAATGTCACTGCAAAGTAGAATTGGTGACGCAAAAAATAAGCCATAATATGGATTTTTAGGTGGAAAATTGAAAGGGTTATGATTTTTAAAAGGTACGGAGGAAAAAACGAAAGTGCAAAAACGGAAAAACCCTGAGTCCTTAAGGGGTTAATGGCAAGATCATATAGGTGGGATTGTCCAGTGCATTGTTTCCCAACCAGGATGCCTCCAGCTGTTTCAAAATTACAACTCCCAGGATGTCCCTAATAGAGGGTGTAGAATATTTGAAAATGAGCTGCCAAGGGGTATACAGCAGAAAAGGTTGGGAGAAGTATAGTATGTTTTCTACCTCCTCTGTGTCACATGACTGCGGTCGCATAATGTAAGGACCCATTCACACTACCAAATCTCTGCCCGAAGATATTCCGGGTGAAGACTCCATCTGTAGCGGGCGCTGGCAGAACAAACCTGTACTAAGATTACTCAGAAATGTCTCCATAGATGACAATGCATCTCCAAGAAGATTCAGCCCACAAAAATACAATAATGAATATGTTTCTTCTTTTGGTGGAGACTAGGAAGCGGAATTTCTACAGCAAGACGTCCACTGTGGAAATTCTGTGTTGTGAATGGTGCAGCAAAATCCCATTGAAAACAATGGGAGGCTGCTCCATTGTATTTTCCAGTGTGGAAAATACATCAGGGGTCATATTCAAAAACTCTGCACATCAAAAATGGTGGCGTTTCGAGTCAAAATTTTGGCACGAAAAACTTGACATCAGATATTCAAAGTGTTTTCCATGAGAATTATCCAAGGTTTACACTAGTCACACCAGTTTTGCAAAAGTGGGCGTGGCTATGTAAATTTTATGTCTTATATGATATGATGTCAAAGGGGTGAGGGTCCATTTTACATTAAAAAAATGTAATTTATTGCTAGTGTAGAAATCACAGAAATGGTTGTAGTTTTAGTATTTTTTTTCTTCTTTAGTTTTTTGGTAAAATGTGTTATTTGATCAATTATTGAAATATAAATTATTATTGGAAAATGTTACAAAAAAATTAATGTTTTTTCATGGTCACTTGCACCTGAACTCACACTTAACCCTTTAAAGGACAACTGCAGCGGCATTACACTTATCCCCTATCCACAGGATAGGGGATAAGTGTTTGATCGCGGGGGATCTGACCGCTGGGACCCCCCCCCCTCCCGATCTCCAAGGTGAGCGCTAAGGCGCGTAGCGTCAACCTAGAGGTCGACGGTGATGCCCTGTCTCCCCCCTGTCCCCATACAGTTCTATGGGGGATGCGGGGAGGCACGAACACTGCCTCCCCGCCCCTCCCATAGAGATGTATGGAGGAGGCGTGCCGGCCACAACGTCAACGTTTTGCAACTGCTGGAGGCACACTGGTTGAGAAACACTGGATTTGTTACATCCAAGAATACGATGTTCTCCAACCAATGGCTCTCCAGCTGTTGCAAAACTACAATTCCCAGCATGGCATGCTGGGTGTTGTAGTTTTGCAACAGCTGGAGGAGCACATGATGGGGGACATTGCAGTCAGTGATCTATACCCATCACACAGGAGTATTGGAGATAACCCAGCCTGGTATTAGTTGCATTGAGTAAGACAACAACCTCCAAATATAATAAAGCCATGTTGATCCCTACAATAAGCCTCTCCCATGCAGCTGCTGCTCTCCTATAAGCATCTATACATACAGCACGCCAGGCTTTTTAGTTATTTATTGCAGCTAAACCCCCGGCTCCTCTACCCCCTAGAGCCGCCTAGCCCCTGGAATCACTCCGGCATGCAGTCAGCTCAGACCGACCTGCTCGGCCGCCGCCATCTTGCCTCCGCCCTGATCCTGACAGCAGCAGCAAAGAGGCGGTGTCGGACTATACCACCAGCAGACGGGGGAAGCACAGTGCCGAGCGGACGTGTAATATACAAGGTGTATGACTATTTCTACAAAGAAAGAAAAGCTATCAACACACCGCATCATTAAATACATTTTAACGTTAAAGTGTAATTTAAAATTCAGCTTTTTTTTATTATTTTTTTTACCGGCGGGACCTCCCTCCCCTCCCAATAGGGAATGGTTTCTCCCTGTGGTCCATAGGAATGTAGTGGTGGGAGAAGCTGACATTCTGGGCTATTTTGGTTTGTGGTGGGGACGCTGTATAAATAGCCTGGTCAGGAGGCTTATAGGATGGGCACATGAAGCTGACATTGGGACTAAACCATTACCATACAATTAGAGGAAAAAGTTACTATGGGGGATATTTACAAAATGTAGTGTTAAATGGGCATAGTCATTAAAACTAATTTTCGCTATTGCACTCCTCATGGTAAATAAAAAAATCTTTCTAATGTACTCAGTTTAAAAAAAAAAAAAAAAAAGAAGTTTCCAATGTTTTATTTGTGTTTAAAAAGCTGCCACTGGGTGTCTCCCTAATCCAAAATCAGGAAATGAATGGGGGGGGGGGGGGGGGTGCAGCCTTAACCAATCATAGCTAATCACACAGTGAACTCCTCTGGGCTGTGTGTAACAGAGTGAGGGAGGAAGAGGAAGTTCTCCCCTGTATGTCCTGCTGGGTAACGTCCCTTCCCAGTCTGTGAATCTGACTGAGCCTGAGCAGAAAATACAGAGTAATATCAAGGTAGAAAATAAAAAAATAATAAAAATAAAGGCAGGGGGTGGTTTATCATGATGGGGGCAGTGAACTGGGAGGATTATAAAATTTAACAAGATCATGACAGGTACTCTTTAACCCCTTAACGACACAGGACGTTTATTTACGTTCTGCGCCGGCTCCCACATCGCGTCGGTCCCGGCGCTCATCAACGGCCGGGACCCACGGCTAATACCACACATTGCCGATCGCTGCAATGTGCGGTATTAACCCTTTAGAAGCGGCGGTCAAAGCTGACCGCCACTTCTAAAGTGAAAGTGAAACTATCCCGGCTAGTCAGTCGGGCTGTTCGGGACCGCCGCGGTGAAATCGAGGCGTCCCGAACAGCTGACCGGACACCGGGAGGGCCCTTACCTGCCTCCTCGGTGTCCGGTCGACAAATGACTGCTCAGTGCCTGAGATCCAGGCAGGAGCAGTCAAGCGCCGATAACACTGATCACAGGCGTGTTAATACACGCCAATGATCAGCATGAGAGATCAGTGTGTGCAGTGTTATAGGTCCCTATGGGACCTATAACACTGCAAAAAAAAGTAAAAAAAAAGTGTTAATAAAGGTCATTTAACCCCTTCCCTAATAAAAGTTTGAATCACCCCCCTTTTCCCATAAAAAAAATAAAACAGTGTAAAAAAAAAAAAAATAAACATATGTGGTATCGCCGCGTGCGTAACTGTCCGAACTATAAAAATATATCATTAATTAAACTCCACGGTCAATGGCGTACGCGCAAAAAAATTCCAAAGTCCAAAAAAGCTTCTTTTTGGTCACTTTTTATACCATTAAAAAATGAATAAAAAGTGATCAAAAAGTCAGATCAAAACAAAAATCATACCGATAAAAACTTCAGATCACGGTGCAAAAAATGAGCCCTCATACCGCCCTGTACGTGGAAAAATCAAAAAGTTATAGGGGTCAGAAGATGACATTTTTAAACGTATAAATTTTCCTGCATGTAGTTATGATTTTTTCCAGGAGTCCGACAAAATCAAACCTATATAAGTAGGGTATCATTTTAACCGTATGGACCTACAGAATAATGATAAGGTGTAATTATCATGCACTGCGTAAAAACGGAAGCCCCCAAAAGTTACAAAATGGCGTTTTTTCTTCGATTTTGTCGCACAATTATTTTTTTTTTTTCCGTTTTGCCGTGCATTTTTGGGTAAAATGACTAATGTCTCTGCAAAGAACATTACGCAAAAAATAAGCCATAATATGGATTTTTAGGTGGAAAATTTAAAGTGTTATGATTTTTAAAAGGTAAGGAGGAGAAAACGAAAGTGCAAAAACTGAAAACCCTGAGGCCTTAAGGGGTTAACCCCTTAAGGACTCAGCCCATTTGGGCCTTAAGGACTCAGACAATTTTATTTTTACGTTTTTGTTTTTTCCTCCTTCAAAAAATCATAACTCTTTTATATTTTCATCCACAGACTAGTGTGAGGGCTTGTTTTTGGCACGACCAGTTGTCCGTTGTAATGACATCACTCATTTTACCATAAAATGTATGGCACAACCACAAAAATACTATTTGTGTGGGGAAATTAAAAAGAAAACCGCAAATTTTGGAAGGTTTTGTAAAATGGCACAGTAAAAATGACATGTGTTCTTTATTCTTTGGGTCAATACGATTAAAATGATACACATGATAATATACTTTTCTATTTCTATTGTTGTGCTTAAAAAAAAATCCCAAACTGTTTAACCAAATTAGTACATTTAAAATCCCCCTATTTTCATATAAGCGGCAGTATGAGGGCTCATTTTTTGCACTGTGATCTGTACTTTTTATTGATACCATATTTGCTTATATAAAATTTTTTATACTTTTTTAATACATTTTTTTTGCAATAAAATGTTATAAAAAAAAGCAGCTATTTTGGACTTTTTTTTTTTACGTTCACTCCGTTTACCTTACGGTATCATTAACATTTTATTTTAATAGTTGGGATATTTACGCACGCGGCGATACCAGATATGTATAGAAAATATTTTTTTTACACTTTTTGGGGGTGAAATAGGGAAAATGGGACAATTTACATTTTTATTGGGGGAGGGGGGATTTTCTCATTTATTTACTTTTATTTTTTACTTTTTTCACTTTTATTTTTACACTTTAAAGGGGTAGTCCAGTGGTGAAAAACGTATCCCCTATCCTAAGGATAGGGGATAAGTTTGAGATTGCAGGGGGTCCGACCGCTGGGGCCCCCTGCGATCTCTCTGTACGGAGGCCAGGCTCTTCGGCCAGATAGCGGGTGTCGACCTCCGCACGAAGAGGCGGTCGACACGCCCCCTCAATACAGGAGGCTCTGTACAGGAGATCGCAGGGGGCCCCAGCGGTTGGACCCCCCGCGATCTCAAACTTATCCCCTATTCTTAGGATAGGGGATAAGTTGTTCACCACCGGGTTCACCACTGGACTACTCCTTTAATAGTCCCCATAGGGGACTATTTATAGCAATCATTCGATTGCTAATACTGTTCAGTGCTATGCATAGGACATAGCACTGATCAGTATTATCGGTGATCTTCTGCTCTGGTCTGCTCGATCACAGACCAGAGCAGAAGACCCGTGGAAGGGGCAGCGGAGGCAGGTGAGGGGACCTCCGGCTGCCATGCTGGATGATTGGATCGCCACAGCAGCGCTGCGGGCGATTAAATCAATCATTCAAAGTACCGCGATGCTGCAGATGCCGTGATCTGTATTGATCTGAGATCGCGGATGTCCACCATTACGGGGGGGTCCCTGGCTGCTATCAGCAGCCAGGAACTGCCACGCCTGACGCGAGCATTGGAGCGATGCATAGGTTATGCATAGAACGTAAATGTACGTCCTGGTGCGTTAAGTACCAGCTCTCCTGGACGTACATTTACGTCCTGTGTTGTTAAGGGGTTAAAGGGGTATTCGAGAATTTTTTTTCATTTGACTATGCTGCAGGGGCTGTAAAGTTAGTGTAGTTCATAATATAGTGTCTGTACCTGTGTGTGACGGTTTTCTCACAATTCTTATGTAATTTTCACCCCACTATTTATTTTTAACAGCCTATAAAATGACTGTTGTCTCAGATTTTCCCAGGTTGAAATGTGGCCGAGACCTGACTCACTACTCAGCTGATGACAGGGAGCCTGTCTGCTTCAAGCGATCGCTTGGTGGGAGAGAGATCAATCTGCAACGAATGCAACAGCTGTAGGCACCCTGATTGAAAACCACAGGGTGGGGTGGCTGATGTGTGGGAGGGAGGAAAATGGAATTATGGGATTTGTAGTAAAAAAAGAAACACCAAACAGGAAATAACAGTTCACCAAAAGCTAGCCACAGTGTTATGGTAATCTCTCAACATAGCCATTTAGCCCCAAGAGAAGCGCAGGTCCTTCCTAAGCATGTCCATTACTGCCTGCCAGGTACATACTAAATTCACCTTATGGTGGATAACCCCTTTAAGTTATTTTGTTTTCTAATTTTTTTAGGTGGTGGTTTGGCGCTGTTGTGTTATCAAGATGTCACATAGCATTTAAACATTTTGGTGCATAATAAACCTTTACTGTCGATCTTCCTTAGTGAAGGCTTTTTTGTCTGTGGCACATAATTTTTTCCAAGTGTGGTCTGGCTTTGCGTGGCTATGTGCCCAGCCGGACCACTTTGCGCCAGCATAATGTGCCCAAAATCAAAATCATGCTTAGTAAATAGCTAATCACTGCAAAAGTGTAAATTGAAAGTGTTCTTAACTAGTGCACTTTTAGAATTGCTTTATCCAAAAAGTCACAAGACAATCACGCAAAATAAAATACCTGCGCCAAACACCTCCACCCCCTAAGTCCCCTTCCCATTGCACCATTGGTAACAGTATTGCAGGACAAAATGCTTAGTTTTATCTAAAATGATAAACCCCAAAACATCTCCCACTAATTTAAATGGGCAATGCTAGAAAAAAAAGATGTGCCACCTATTGTATTTTGTAATGACATCACTCATTTTACCACCAAATCTACGATGAAACAAATAATAATCTTTGTGAGGCAAAATTGAACAATTGAACTACAACTCCCCTGCCCCTAACCCCCCCCCCCCCCCCCCCCCAACACACACACACACAAATTTGTAAATTTAGGAGGCTTTACTTCTTACATAGTGTATACACTGGTCCAGATTTATCAAACTATGTGATTTTCCCATAGCAACCAATCACAGATCAGCTTTCACTTTACCAGAGCTTGTTAGCTGAGCTGTGATTGGTTGCTGTGGAAAATCTGGGCCAGTATCTTAATTTTGTAAATCTATCCAGCTACAATAATAACCAGTTTATATAGGTTTAATTTTGATTTACTACTTTATTTACAATTATAACTTTTTGTACAAAGCCGGAACCAATGGGCTATAAAGCACAATCAGCACCTGAGCACACTTCATAGACTGGGAGAATGCTACTTACTACTTGAGACTACTTACCCAGCTTTTTAAAAGTATGACTTATGAACCACAAGAGTTTCAGAGTAAATCATAGTGTGTCGGATCAGGTTCTCTGCACTTGTTTTATGCTGTATGCAGTTTGAGCAACATAAAACAGGTGACAGGTTCCTGCTAAAAAATAAAAATATTATATATATATATATATATATATATATATATATATACGAAGACACTTCATAGCCAGAACTATTATCCACATACCAGATTCTATGATGATTTTAAGGGGTTTTCCCAGCCCCAAAAGTTAACCCCCTACCCCCAGAATAGGGAAATAAGATGATTGGGGAATATGATTGATGGAACCCCTGAGAACAAAGGAAAACTGTCCCCCTGAATAAACAGAGTGCATCACACATGTATGTGCGAGCACTGCATTCATGCCAGCACTGCATTCAATTGCTGCTTAGACATAATTGGTCTCTCACGTATCTAGTCATCCACAGTCTTTACAGTAACACACATATATTCAAATGCCAGACCTTTAAATAAATACAGACCTGAACCTCAGACCTAATTAATACAGACGCCAGACCAGATCCCATAAAATAATACAGACCCCAGACAGTTGGCACTGTAAAGGAGGTGGAGCCAGCAGCCCTCATGGCTGCATTAGGTATACCAGACTCTAGTGTACTTTGTATGCCAAATACTCTAACCAGCTATGGGACCTGTGTCTGTCATATACAAAGGCTGGCTAGTGCACCAAGAGCAGGAAAAAGGACACAGTGGAGCTTGTGGGGCTGCAACAGGCCTGGTGGCAACCTTATTCTCAATTCCTATAGGTCACCTAGGTGACCCAAAAATAACCCAATTTCCCATATATCCCCAAAACTTTATTATTAACTCATAAATTAGCACACAAAATTGTTTTAAAACCCAGTGTTTTTCGCTCCTGAAATATTGCTCAGATGCTATACAGCACTCCCAATATTCATAATCGGTGTACTCCTGCAGTGTGTACAACCAATGCAGGAGCTAACACTGATATTTAAAATCAAAGCTCAGCCCCCCTCAACATGTTTCGCTGCTGGACGCAGCTTTGTCAAGAGGTTAGCGGGCACTGAGGTTGGAACGCCAAAACCGGGGTTTATAAAAACTCCCCTTGATGACATCAATGAAATAGAAGCTAGCTACTGATTGGCTGGCACGCCATCAGTCCTATCCGCTTGCTGTCATATTGTTTGACAGTCCTTTTAGCCTGTAGTTGTGATCGCTGATCAGCGAATCAAATTCTCTGGTGCAATATCCACTTGTGATTGGTTAGCTATATTATGACGTATGTGCGCGATGAATCCTGCGCCGACACTTAGTGCACGGGCGCTCAGAGATTCATTACCTGCGCGTTGGATCCTGCGCGGACACTCTGTATGTTTTATTCTGAGCAATACTGAGCGAAAAACACTGGGTTTTAACCCCTTAACGACGCAGGACGTATATTAACGTCCTGCGCCGGCTCCCGCGATATGAAGCGGGATCGCGCCGCGATCCCGCATCATATCGCGTCGGTCCCAGCGCTCATCAACGGCCGGGACCCGCTGCTAATACCACACATCGCCGATCGCGGCGATGTGCGGTATTAACCCTTTAGAAGCGGCGGTCAAAGCTGACCACCGCTTCTAAAGCGAAAGTGAAAGTGACCCAGCTGCTCAGTCGGGCTGTTCGGGACCGCCGCGGTGAAATCGCGGCGTCCCGAACAGCTGACCGGACACCGGGAGGGCCCTTACCTGCCTCCTCGGTGTCCGATCGGCGAATGACTGCTCCGTGCCTGAGATCCAGGCAGGAGCAGTCAAGCGCCGATAACACTGATCACAGGCGTGTTAATACACGCCTGTGATATGTGTAAAAGATCAGTGTGTGCAGTGTTATAGGTCCCTATGGGACCTATAACACTGCAAAAAAAGTTTAAAAAAAGTGTTAATAAAGGTCATTTAACCCCTTCCCTAATAAAAGTTTGAATCACCCCCCTTTTCCCATAAAAAAATAAAACAGTGTAAAAATAAATAAAAACAAACATATGTGGTATCGCCGCGTGCGTAAATGTCCGAACTATAAAAATATATAATTAATTAAACCGCACGGTCAATGGCGTACGCGCAAAAAAATTCCAAAGTCCAAAAAAGCGTATTTTGGTCACTTTTTATACCATTAAAAAATGAATAAAAAGTGATCAAAAAGTCAGATCAATGCCCTCAAACCCTCGAAATCACCTGGTCCAGACGGCATCACCAACGAATTCTATAAGCGATATGGCCCCTCGGTGGCCCCCTTTCTGACCAGGGCCTTCAATAGCATTAGAGAAAGTGGTATGCCCCCTGGCAAGATGTTGGAAGCCCTGGTCGTCACTATTCCTAAGCAAGGTAAACTGCTAGATAGCGTTGCCAATTACAGACCCATATCTCTCTTAAATAGTGATATCAAATTGTATGCCCTAGCTCTTGCCGCTAGGCTGAATAAGGTCTTGCCGGACCTGATACATAAGGACCAGGTGGGCTTCGTTAGAGGGCGGCAGACGGTTGACGGCACAAGACGCTTTCTCGATATTATTGCTGCAGCACATTCCGGTCGGACGCCCTCTCTCCTGCTATCCTTTGATGCGGAGAAGGCGTTCGACCGGGTACATTGGGGATACCTGAGGGGGGTGTTGCGCAGATTTGGCTTCCCTCCCCCACTAGCTTCTGCTTTCATGGCTCTTTATACGCACCCTTCAGCCAGAATCTACACCATGGGTACCCTCTCTGACAGCTTCCCCCTTAGTAACGGTACTAGACAGGGGTGCCCCTTGTCCCCCCTTATCTTCACTCTGGTCATGGAACCGTTTGCGCAGTCTACTAGAGATTCTTTGGACGTCTCAGGGGTTCGTATAGGTAGTATAGATCATAGAATCGGCTTGTTTGCCGACTATGTCATCATCTGTCTTTCCAGCCCTATGAGCTCTTTGGGCCCAGTAATGAGACTTATTGAGGCCTTTGGTCTAGTTAGCTATTATAAAATCAACCCCACGAAGTCCTGTATTTTGCCACTACACATACCTACTGATCAACAACGCAGGCTGCAGTCTATATTTCCCTTTAAATGGGTAACTGATCAGATTCCCTACCTGGGTGTTGTCCTTACTGCTTCACCTGCCAAGACGATCCCCACCAACTTTGCTGTTCTGTGGTCCCAGCTGAATACAGAGATTGATGGCTACTCCCTGATCCCTATATCATGGGCCGGACGTATTGCCACGGCTAAGATGATGCTCCTCCCTAAGGTGCTATATTTTTTTAGATGCCTACCAGTGGTAATACCTGCCTCCTTCCTCTCGCAACTACAGGGACTGTTCCTGAGGTTTATTTGGGCTGGGAAGCGCCCCAGAATTAACGCTAGCATACTGTATCGGCCAGTACAAGAGGGGGGCATGGGTGTTCCCTGTCTTAGGATGTATTACCGTGCGGTGTTACTTGACCAGCTTAAAAAGTGGTGGTGGCACACTGACCCCCCCCCCCCCTATGGGTGGATGTTGAGGCCGCTGTCCTGCTTGTATCCTCTCTTAATAATTTCCTCTGGGCTCTTCGTTTCAATCCTACCTCTGCTCCTTCTTCGGCTTTCTCTACTATTGCTGCGGCTGTCAGGTTGTGGAGTAAAGAGACACAGATTAAAAGACTATGCCCTCCCAGGGTAAAAGATATCCCCCTGGCTGCTATAGGGGATTACTTGGTAGATATCGATTTTACGTCCTGGATTGCTGCGGGTATCATTGATATAGCTGTGATTAGTGATGCCCATGGTTTGCTGCCCTTCGCTACCGTGGTACAATTGTTCTCGGTGTCCTGGAGGGACTTTTATAAATACCTTAGACTTAGGCACTTCTTGAGGTCTCTCGTGTGTTGTACGACTCTTTGCCCTGTACCATTTATGAGAAGCATTTTTTGCATAATGACTCCTTTGCGAGAGGTATTTCATTTGCCTACGTAGCTCTGACTGAAAGGGGGGATGATGGTGCCTCTAATTTTAGACGCAGATGGGAGGAGGACTTGGCACAGAGCTTCTCATCCGAGCAGTGGAAATTTGTCTATGATGATCACAAAAAATACTCTAAATGTGTTAATCATTTTGAGGCTTCTAGGAAGCTCCTGTACCGCTGGTACTACACGCCAGAGCGCTTGGCTAAAATATATCCTAACGCCTCCCCTATTTGTTGGCGCTGTGGTACAGCTCAGGGTACTTTATTGCATGTCTGGTGGACTTGTACCCTGATTACGCCTCTCTGGTCCAAGGTTAGGAGACTTCTAGATACCTTAGTGGACTGCCCCTTTATATGGGGGCCGGAGAGTGCGCTTCTGTTTTTGTCCCTCGATCGGGTTCCTCCACATTACATGATTGTTCTTTATCATATATTGACGGTAGTGAAAATCCACATTGCTCGAAATTGGAAGTCGACTGTCGTGCCGAGTCTTCCTGCCATCATGGCGGAGGTTCATGGCAACCTTGTGCTGGAGGGGTTAATTGCTAAGAGATGTGGGGCCCCTATTGGTCGCATTTCTACATTGTCCCAGTGGACGGAGCGCTGTGAGACCTCTGTCCGGGGTACGGACTAACCAACTGCACAACTTGGAGGTGTTATATGCTGGACTGTATATTAGGATTCTGAGTATGGTGAAGGTGCTCTACTTTTGTACTTTAATTGCTCAGTGAGGAGGACCTTAATGTTAATTTTAATGTTATTGTTGATGCTCCTATGTTGGGAGTATATTTGTACTTGTTTTGTACTATTTGGAAAATTTATAAATAAAGTTTAAAAAAAAAAAAGTCAGATCAAAACAAAAATCATACCCATAAAAACTTCAGATCACGGCGCAAAAAATGAGTCCTCATACCGCCCTGTACGTGGAAAAATAAAAAAGTTATAGGGGTCAGAAGATGACATTTTTAAACGTATAAATTTTCCTGCATGTAGTTATGATTTTTCCAGAAGTGCGACAAAATCAAACCTATATAAGTAGGGTATAATTTTAACCGTATGAACCTACAGAATAACGATAAGGTGTAATTTTTACCAAAATATGCACTGCGTAGAAACGGAAGCCCCCAAAAGTTACAAAATGGCGTTTTTTCTTCGATTTTGTCGCACAATTATTTTTTTTTCCATTTTGCTGTGCATTTTGGGTAAAATGACTAATGTCACTGCAAAGTAGAATTGGCAATGCAAAAAATAAGCCATAATATGGATTTTTAGGTGGAAAATTGAAAGGGTTATGATTTTTAAAAGGTAAGGAGGAAAAAACGAAAGTGCAAAAACGGAAAAACCCTGAGTCCTTAAGGGGTTAAAACAATTTTGTGTGCTAATTTATGAGTTAATAATAAAGTTTTGGGGATATATGGGAAATTGTGTTATTTTTGGGTCACCTAGGTGACCTATAGGAATTGAACTTGAGTGTTAACCCGCCATATATTGGTCTATATATGGCCAATGGTGGCAACCTTAATCACATAGATTCGGGTTTGTTTTTTGTTTTTTTGAAAACTGCATCTGCAGTTTTTGAGCCAAAGTCAGAAGTGGATCTATAAGGTAGGAGAAGTACATTCCTTTATATTTCCCATTCCTTTTGAATACACTTCTGACTTTGGCTCAAAAACTGCAGTGGCAACTGTCAGGAGAAGTGACATCCGCTGTGATCTGTCCCTTACTGCAGGTACTACTGCTCGCAACATGGAGCACACTCTGCTCCATGCTGGGAGCAGTAGTACCTGCATTAATAGACAGATCGCAGCGAGTGTCACTTCTCCTGACACCCGCTGTGATCCTCCTGTATAATGTATAGATGCGGCCGCTCTTCTATTGTCCCCTGCACTGACATATATATACACATATTCATATATCTCACAGAGTTGTGATTGGCTGGAACCATCTGACCAATCACAGCTCTCTGCGGGAAATATGAATAGGTGTATATATACGGCAGTGCAGGGGACCATAGAAGAGCAGCCGCCGCATCTATACATTATACAGAACGATCGCAAAGGGGCGATCTGTCAATTAGTACAAACAGGTACTACTACTCCCATAATGGAACAGTTTGTACTACCTAAAAAATGTATAAAAAAAAGTTAAAAACACGCACACACTACACTTTTATTATTGTCGGCTACATTTTTAGGTCCCCACCCGCCCACATAAATTGATCCCTGTTTAAAAATGTATTAAAATTTCATTCTAAAAAATATAAATTTTGTTAAATACAATTTTTTCCATCACTACTGTCTCTTTTTTATTATTTTTTTTTTAATGATACCCTACGACATTTTAATAAAAAAGTTATCTCCATCACATTTTGGGATCACTAAAGTCCAAAAAAGAATAAAAAACGCCTGAAAAAACGCCAAAGTTAAAACCCACATGGCGTTTTTCTTGGTGTTTTTTCTTTTTTTTTTAAAAACAATTTACTTTTATTGAAAAAAAAAAGAAATGTATAAACATAGTGTAATGTTTAAACGGTACAAAGTAATGTGAAGAAATCAAATACAGGCACGCAGGCCGATATGCAAGGACATATATACTAGAAACATACATGTATAACCAGGTGGCCCAATCTGAGTCCATGACATCTGTCAGAATGGAAACACTGATAGTATAGCGTATTCAGTCACATTGAGGTCTTCTGGCCACAGCATAAGCTGTTCATTATATCCATGGCTGTGTGACCCAGCAATATGATTAAAATGAACCTGAAATAACCAAAATTCAGCCTTGTGGGCTTGTAGGCCAATAGATATACAGAAACCATAACTAGTACAAATAAACAATTTGAACAGACGGGGGGAGACAGACAAGACTTACCAGACACACAGACTAAAAAGCAGCCGCCCTCCAGAGTCCAAACCCCGCATCCCGAATGCTCAAACTTTCTTGGCGTTTTTCACTCCCATAGACTTCTATGGGAGAAAAACGCCAAGATTTTCCCGAAAAAACCCCAAAGTCTCGACAAGTGGTCGTGTTTTAAAAACTGCCAAGGAGCCTAAAAACACCAAAAGGATAAAAAAAAACGCCAAACTGAAAAACGCCAAGTGGATTTGGCATTTTGCAGTTTACTATTGACTTGCAGCTAACATCTGGCCGCAGCGTTTTTTCACAAAAGCAACGCCATGCGGCAGAATGGGCGTTTTTATTGGCGTTTTTGTAAAAGAAAAAAAACAAGTGGAAACCTAGCCTAATGGCATCTGCTGTTCGCCATTACCATATACCCCGACCTCTGACAGACTGCTTAGACACAGTGGGGACCCAGCCTTACTTGAATCGGCAGCACTAGGACCGCTCGGAAATGAGCTGTCTCCATAGACATTAAAACTATGCAATCAGCCAATGAAAATCTGAACCATGTGTTCACATGTTCATGTTTTCAATTACAATTATTGAATACAAAACCAGGAATTGATCATAAATGGGGAAATTGTAGAAAGGCAAGACAGGGGATTCTCCTGTTTTCAATTCCATTTCTGGCTTTGTAATCAGTAACTTAAAGTAAAATCTTACTGTGTGAACCCAGCCTAAGGCTAGTTCCACACTGGGTTTTAGCAGTCCATCAGAGTCAGCAGTCCGTTACCATTGGCATCCCAATGAAAAAAGGACTCTACCGGCTATAGTGGAATGTCTGCACTATCATCTTTGCACTGGCTGGCGGTAAGTGTGAGTGACCCTTGTGGGTCTACTTGGTCATTTGAATTATTGTGGAGATGCTTTGTACACTCCATTTGGTGGGTACTATAATGTAAATATGTATTTTGTATTCAGTGTTCATCAGGGTTTTGTGTGTTACCCCACAAACTAGCCACCACACTGCTTATTGAGTAGTGGGTTAGGTAATTGTTTTAGTTATTCAAGACATATACTATCAATTTATCATTATCTGGATATCAACCATCATGCAGCAATACTGTTTTCATATATTGTAGTGATTTTTGTTTGTCTCCTGATGAACAAACTTACACATGGGGGAAACATGTCGGGACAGGTACAAAAGATAATTGCCAGCCTAAGATAGACTGTCTGACTGAGGAATTGTATGTATATTGATACGTGTTGATCTAATCCTTAGTGAGTAATGTTTTCTTGTGTACTGAGTAGAATTCAGAAATAAGACACCTGTCACAATTTGACTCTTCTGGAGTCATGTATAGCTTTGTAATAGAGCAGTGTTTCCCAACCAGGGTGCCTCCAGCTCACAACTCCCAGCATGTCCGGATATGCTGAGAGTTGTAGTTTTGCAACAGCTGGAGGAAAACATTGTAAGGCTAAGGTTCCACTTGCTTTTCATTCCTTTAAAAAAAATAAAAAGACAAAGATGCCTAAACAGCCACAAGACATTATAAAAATGCAGTGGCCAGATGTTAGCTGCATGGCAATAGGGATTCATCAAATGCCATATCCACTTGTCGTTTTTGTCTTTGGCAGTTTTCTGTGTTCTTGGGCTCAGTGGGCAATTTTCTAAAATCGTAGCATGTTGAGACTATGGCTTTTTTTTTTTTACTGGAATTTGGGCATTTTTCTCCCATAGAAATCTATGAGAGAGAAGAAAACACCATTAAGAACGCAATATTCCATATGATGTCCCAGTACGGAACGATGTTGCCCCGTACTGTCCTTCTGCCCTGTCAGGCAGAGTCCCTGCATGTCCCCAGGGCTCCCCTGCAGCATACCCCCATTATATATATAGGTTTGCCGCATTTAATGTACTGTTGCTTTAATGTTTGTACCACATGATTGTTACCCAGAGGGCTCCAGTGACCAGGTGACCCCCCCAAGAGACCTATAGGCTCCTTGCACAGCCCCCCTATATAACCAGGGGAGGGGCTGCAATCACTCTGTTTCCATGCTCTTTCCTGCTGAGGTCCAGTGCAGTCAAGTTGTTCCAGTGTCTGTTGTTCCAGTGTCTGTTCCAGTGTCTGTTGTTCCAGTGTCTGTTGTTCCAGTGTCTGTTGTTCCAGTGTCTGTTGTTCCAGTGTCTGTTCCAGTGTCTGTTGTTCCAGTGTCTGTGTCCAGAGCATTGGAGGCCTCAAGCCTAAAGTCCTGCAGCCACAAGTCGGTCATCAGTAAGTCAAGTCATCTTAATGTCAGTCAACATCTGTAGTCACCGTGGCCTGCAGTAATGTCAAGTCCATCTGTAGTCACCGTGGCCTGCACTAAAGTCAGTCTAACTACTGCAAGTCCCAGCAAGCCTGCGAGGTCCCCTGTGTCACTGGTCACCTCCCTGGGATATCTGGCTGTACTGCAAAGACTATATCATCTGTCTTGCCTCAGTAAAGCTGCCGTTATCCTTAATCTGGGGTTGGTGTCTTCATTGCCCCTGCCTAACCCAGGATCAGCGGTATTACCTTCGGGTGCTTAAGGCTAAACCACGCCCTGGCGTCACGACAAGAAGGGGTTAATACCATCTGCCCCTTGGGCCATAACATCTACCCTGCATTGCACCCCTACTCCACATCCACACAAAGGCAAAAAAAAGGCAAAGGCAAAAAAAGGCAAGTGGAAACCTAGCCTAAGTATAGAGTCACACGTATCGCTTCTGCAGCTTATTTTATGCTGTGGATGCACCGATGCCAGTCACTACAGAGAGCAACCTTCTGCGGCTAGGTAGCTTTGGGTGTGTTGCTCATAGCAGTAGATTTCCTGCTGCAGATCAGCTGCAAGCAGACACAAGGGCTACCAGGGCGCTCGCTCTAATTACTTGAATCCGCAGCGTGAAATATGCTGCAGATGCACAATGTATGACCCAACCCTAATAGTATTGTGTTTTGTGCTTTTATGTGATTGTTATAATATATAAAGTTAAAGGAGAAATATTGTGGACAAAAACTTATCCCCTATCAGCAGCATAGGGGATAAGTTTTAGATTGCGGGAGTCCAAGCGCTGGGGCCCCCGCAATCTCCTGTATGGAGCCCCGGCTCTCTTTGCAGCGGTGCCTTGCAAAGCTGGGACTGCCACGCCACTTCCATATAACTCTATGGGAGAGCCGTTTGGCAATCTTTGGCTCTATATAGAGGAGGCGTGACAACCCCCATCTTCAGGCGGGGGTGGTGACGTGCCGCTGTGGAAGAGAGTCGGGGCTCCATACTGGAGCTCACGGTGGGCCCCATTGCTTGGACCCCCGAGATCTACAATTTATCCCCTATGCTGCAGAGAGGGGATACGTTTTTGTCCATGATACTTCTTCTTTAAAGTAGTCCAGTAGTGAAAAACTTATCCCCTATCCTAAGGATAGGGGATTAGTTTCAGATCGCGAGGGGTCCGAACACTGGGGCCCCCCGCGATCTCCTGTATGGGACCCCGGCAGCCCGCGGGAAGCGGGTGTGTTGACCACCGCACGAAGCGGCGGCTGACACACACCCTCAATACAACTCTATGGCAGAGATGAAGCGCTGCCTTCGGCAATCTCCGGTTCTACCATAGCGCAGTATTAAGGGGGCATGTCGGCCGATGCTGTGCGGTGGTCAACACGCGATATTTGGCCAGCGAGCCGAGGCCCTATACAGGAGATCGCGAGGGGCCCCAGCGGTCGGACCCCCCCGCGATCTGAAACTTATCCCCTATCCTTAGGATAGGGGATAAGTTTTTCAGCACTGGACTACCCCTTTAAGTTTTGCCAACTCTTTTTCTGTCATTTCCATGATGGGAACAGCTGGAAAGCCACATGTCAGGGAGCAGTGCTGTGTAGGTGATCAAGTAGAAGGAGGTCACTGCCCTATCTATAATACAGGATGAGATTCCAGCAGATCCCCTGTAATCTCCTGGGACATCAGCTGTGCCCTTGAAGCGATGACTGTCCCCCACTACTGCAACCACAAAGGAGGAGGAGGAGGAAGCAACCACAAAGGAGAGGGGGCAGGAATCAAGCCGTTGCTACAACTGAAAAGTCTCCCGGCTGATCCAGTGGCGTCCCTAACACCCGAGCAGGGCAACCATCGGGCCACACCGATCGCTGGACTCGCCCCGGTATATAAGAGGCGCAGCCCACACGTCAGACAGATCTATAGTGAGGAGCCGTCCGGAGAGCGCAGCCATGGCAGACACCCTGAGGAGGCTCACCAACAGCGAGACGTGCAAGCTGCTGCAGGACAAGCTGGATGACTGGTACAAGGACTACCATGTGAGTAGCCGGGCACTGCCCTAATCACAGTGTCATCAGACATATAAGAATGCAATCATTACTGCAGTCTTTGGCAACCAGGGTGCCTCCAGCTGTTGCAAAACCACAACTCCCAGCATGCCCGGACAGCCGAAGGCTGTCCGGGCATGCTGGGAGTTGTAGTTTTGCAACAGCTGGAGGCACCCTGGTTGGCAAACACTGCATTATTGCAATAAAATAATAATAATAATTGCAAACACTGTATATTATATATATATATATATATATATATATATATATATATATATATATATATATATGCATGCATTAACATACAGGCTGCAGCATCGTCCATTTTCGTGCTGGAGACATACAGTATATATATATATATATATATACACATCTATATCTCAGTATCTCTACCCGTGTACAGGTAGTAGATAAGCCGTGCTTGTGTAATGGGATTACCGCTGCGGTTATAGCACGGCACTACTATAGCGATGTGTACACAGGCCTGAGATTGGGTTGGGAGAGAAAGCGGTAACCAGGGACGCTCGTTGTCATGGAGACAGGAAGCTCATTCAAGGGAGAAACCAGTGCCAGGAACTAGAGAGGTAGTCACTGCTCTGTACTGTCACTACACAATGCAGGAGAGGAATGTGTCCTCTGTACTGACCTACAGTCTCTACTGAACTATAAGAATCTTTCAAGTCTCTTCTATACTCTTCTTTAATGCAGGCATCTGTTTCCTTACTATATATATATATTAACCCCTTAAGGACCCGGGGGTTTTCCATTTTTGCATTTTCGTTTTTTCCTCCTTACTTTTAAAAAATCATAACTCTTTCAATTTTGCACCTAAAAATCCATATGATGGCTTATTTTTTGCGCCATCAATTCTACTTCATAATGAGTAGTCATTTTAACCAAACATCTACGGCGAAGCGGAAAAAATAATCATTGTGAGACAAAATTGAAAAAACAAACAAAAAACATGTAACTTTGTAAGTTTTGGGGGCTTCCGTTTCTACACAGTACATTTTTCAGTAAAAATGACACCTGATATTTATTCTGTAGGTCCATACGGTTAAAATGATACCCTATTTATATAGGTTTGATTTTGTCGCACTTCTGGAAAAAATCATAACTACATGCAGGAAAATTTATACGTTTAAAATTGTCATATTCTGACCCCTATAACTTTTTTATTTTTCCGCGTATGGGGCAGTATGGGGTCTCATTATTTGCGCCGTGATCTGAAGTTTTTTATTGGTACCATTTTTGTATTCATAGGACTTATTGATCGATTTTTATTCATTTTTTCATGATATAAAAAGTGACCAAAAATACACTATTTTGGAATTTGGAATTTTTTTGCACGTACGCCATTGACCGTGCTGTTTAGTTAACTATATATTTTTATAATTCGGACATTTCCGCATGCGGCAATACCACATATGTTTATTTTTATTTTTACACTGTTTTTTTTAAATGGGAAAAGGGGGGTGATTCAAGCTTTTATAAGGGAATGGGTTAAATGATCTTTATTCACTTTTTTTTTTTTGCAATGTTATAGCTCCCATAGGGACCTATAACACTGCACACACTGATCTTTTACATTGATCAATGGTTTCTCATAGGAAACCAGTGGTCAATGATTCTGCCGCTGGATCTCTGGATCATGCCTGGACCTCAGGCACTGAGAAGTCATTCGACGATCGGACACCAGGAGGCAAGGTAAGGGACCCTCCTGCTGTGTCACAGCTGTTTGGGATGCTGCGATTTCGCAGCGGACTTCCCGAACAGCCCCCTGAGCTAACCGGCAATGATTTACTTTCACATTAGATGCGGCGTTCAACTTTGAACATCGCGTTTAAAGGGTTAATAGCACGCAGCACCGCGATCAGTGCCGCATGCTATTAGCCACGGGTCCTGGCCGTTGTTAGAGGCTGGGCCTGACCCGCTATGATGCGGGGCCATGCCGTGGCCCCGCGTTATAGAACGGGAGCCGACTCATGACATACCGGTACGTCATGGGTGCTGTAGGGGTTAAATTTGAGTAGCTGTATTAGTCCATTGATGCAGATGCAAATCAAAATTTAGTTTTTGCATCTATCTATCTATCTATATATATATATATATATATATATATATATATATACAAAACAAAAATGTATAGCAGCACCACTTATTCCAAAACAGCAGCAAACCCGATCATGGTTTCCTTCATATAGATAAACAATGGCGCAGCACTCCCAAGGTAGTGAATAAAAAAGGTGCAATATATTAAAGGGGTACTCCGGTGAAAGCCTTTTTTCTTTTAAATCAACTGGTGACAGAAAGTTAAACATATTTGTAAATTACTTCTATTAAAAAATCTTAATCCTTCCTGTACTTATTAGCTGCTGAATACTACAGAGGAAATTCTTTTCTTTTTGGAATGCTCTCTGATGACATCACGAGAACAGTTCTCTCTGCTGATGTTATTTTAATAATAATAATAATAATAATAATACTTTATTTATTGTTGTCCTTAGTGGGATTTGAATCCAAGTCCCTAGTACTGCAAGGCAGCAGTGCTAACCACTGAGCCACCATGCTGCATTTATCATACATCTGCTATGCATGGTTGCTAAAATGGACAGAGATGTCAGCAGAGAGCACTGTGCTCGTGATGTCATCAGTGCTCCAAAAAGAAAGGAATTTCCTCTGTAGCATTCAGCAGCTAATAAGTACTGGAAGGATTAAGATTTAATAGAAGTAATTTACAAATATGTTTAACTTTCTGCCACCAGTTGATTTAAAAGAAAAAAGATTTTCACCGGAGTACCCCTTTAAGCCCATGACAAGCTGCTTGTCATGGGCTAAATAAATTGCACCTTTTTTATTCACTACTTTGGAAGTGCTGCACCATTGTTTATCTATGTATGTATATATATATATATATATATATATATATATATATATATAAAACATATTTACTAAATATAGAATAGAAACATATTTATTACACTCACAAACACTATCCCATGAGAACCTTCTATTTTCACATTGGTGTTTTGAGGCTTTTTATCTTTCTTCCGATCCCTTTTTTTATTTATTTTTTTTACTTTAGAATTTTCCATTGGAATTTTAGATTAATTTTAGATACTGAGCATGGAATCAATATAAGTATTATTTTCTTTTATAGTATTAGAATTTATATCATGTCTGTAGTTGGGAGCCACTGAATTATAGGATTATTTCCCATATATCAGGCACAGGCAACAAAGTAGTTTTGGGCTAGAGGCTATGTTTACACATATGGAGGGGGGATTTATACTAGTGTTTGGAAGGGGTTCTTTTTGTCTATTTATGTCGCCAGGGTTTGGCGCAGTCATTTTCTGCCGCAAGAGTGTGAGACTTTTCATATGGAAGATTTGTAAAGCTGCTGACTATATGGTTGTGTTTGGTTAGGAATTTTTCAGTGGTTATGTATTTACTATGTGCAATTTTAAAAAGTCGCATTTTGCTTGTGCAACTGACCTCAAAACAATATGCGCCGTCTCATAGACTGCTATGCATTCCGTGCGGAGTCCGCAGAAAGAATGGACATGTTGATTCTTTCTGCGGACACAAAAAATTAGAATTTTCGTGCCAGAAAAATTCCGCTGTGTGCATAGCGTAGCAGAATCCTATTTAACACAATGGGACTCTGCTGCTGTGGAATCTCACTGCGGAATTCCAATGTGGAATTCCGCACGGAAATTCGGACGTGTGAACATAGCCTCAGAAAACTGCTTGTGCTGACTCCAGAAAGTTATAACAGCCGTGCAACAAAATGATAACTTTGAATATTTTCTGTCTTGCACCAAACCTGAAAACATGCTACACAAACAGGCTGACAACAACCTGCTGCAATAAATTCCCCCATATTTTATTAGGCTAAGTTCAAACAGGGTAAATATTATGAGTGTATTTTATTTACGCTTGCATTTTCAGCATTTTTTTTGCCATAATCTTTTTCTCACTATAATTTTTTTTCCGCTCCCTTCTTATTGCCAATTATAAATCCAAGTGTTAATAAAATACGAGCCGAATTTTTATGCCGTGTGACAGTATTTTCAGGTGTAAAACATCTGTTTCTTGCCTCAAAAAATCATTAGTTTCCACAACTGCGTTACATTGAATTCAATGGAAAAACAAAAAAACCTGACAGTTCACATGTAATTTAGTTTTAAGGCAATAATTTTACCAGCCTTGAAGCGCAAAAGCTTCAAAACACTTGAAAATTACAAACAAATACCTGATTTGCATAAAACCATAATTCAACAAAATCTGTAAAACAAAAATTTGCTAATAATATTTTTGAGCCCCCAAATACACTGTGAACATAGCCTTAGTGTAATGAAACCTTTGTTTCTTTATGCCGGGTGTAATCCGAGGCCCATAGGCCCCAATCTGCATCAGAACTTTTTTCATGCAGCAAATGTGCAGCGAAAACCACGTGTTACAATTAGATACGCAGTAGCGCTGCACTGCATTTTGACTGCATCTTGTGGACAGACCCTTAGGCAATAGAAAGCATGAAAAGACTAAACAAGAAATAATGCTCCTCCAGGATAAATACTTTAGGTAACGGACAGGAGTAAGAACAATTCACAAGTTATGTGGTATGTGTCTATTTAAGAGGTATTTCCATCTCAGCTTCTAATACCCTATCCACAGCTGATTGGTGGGGTGTCTAACTACTGGGACTCCTACTTATTTCTATAATGAGAACAAAATTATCGGAATGAATTGAGTACACCATATATGCATGACCATCGCTCCATTAATTCTATATGGGGCCTCAGAATATTTCAGAGTTCAATGTTCGGAAATGTTCAGCAGCCCCATAAAGAATGAATGAAGCGCTGTCCGTACCATTCATTCCGGGAACAAGGATATCCCCGTTCTCAGAGTCACATAATCGGTGGGGGTTCCACTGGTCAGACCCCCACCGATCAATTGTGGATAGGGGATAAGAAGCTATGACGCGAATATCCAAATAAAAAAAAGATATGTTGTGAAAAAGATATGTTGTACATGAAGGCTTGAAATTTTAAAGGAAACCAGTAAGCACCCTTATGGTTTATAAACGCTTCCCAATAGCTGGTAGTTGTCAAGCACTGGGTGATAGGAGCAGGGATTAAAGGGGTACTCCGGTGTAAAAGAATTTTTTTTTTAAACAGATTTGTTAATTACTTCTTTTGAAAAATCTTAATCGTTCCAGTATTTATCAGCTGCTGTTTGCTCCAGAGGAAGTTCTTTTTTTATTTTTATTTCTTTTTTTTCTGACCACAGTGCTCTCTGCTGACATCTCTGTCCATGTTAGGAATTGTCCAGAGCAGGATAGGCTTGCTATTGGGATTTGCTCATGGGACAGTTCCTGACACCTGAATACCTTTTTAAAGTTGCTTATTCTGAAATTGCCACATTACAGTAGACTTATGGGCAAAGTGTCTAATACTGTGCCCAACAGCTGCAAGGCACCGGCCATTTAACGTAAAGGAGCTGACTGGTTTCCTTTACCTCTACTGTGGATAAAAATTAGCTTTGCTCTCTTTACCAATTAAAGGTTATGTTTTAACATCCCTTCCTGAGCTTTCATTGATACATAGGAATTGCAGTTATTTGGTTGAATGAACCAGATTCCCATCCAACTTTTACTCATATCGTGATCATCCAGAAAATAAGTAAGTTTTCTGGGCTGTACCCGAGTTTAACAATTCTTCAAACTTCTGTGAAATTGTAGTGAGAATCTGATGGAAACACGCTACCATTTTCAAAGTTTGGTGGTAGTGACATACAGCATATACAGTCACGGCCATAAATGTTGGCACCCCTGAAATTTTTCTAGAAAATGAAGTATTTCTCACCGAAAAGGATTGCAGTAACACATGTTTTGCTATACACATGTTTATTCCCTTTGTGTGTATTGGAACTAAACCAAAAAAGGGAGGAAAAAAAGAAAATTGGACATAATGTCACACCAAATTCCCAAAATGGTCTGGACAAAATTATTGGCACCCTTAACTTAATATTTGGTTGCACACCCTTTGGAAAAAATAACAAATCAGTCACTCCAGCACTTTGTTGTCATCCATTTCTGGGTGCTTTTTGAGGTATGTTTGGGGTCATTGTCCTGCTGGAAGACCCAAGATCTCAGAAGCAAACCCAGCTTTCTGACACTGGGCTGTACAATGCAACCCTAAAATCCGTTGGTAATCCTCAGATTTCATGATGCCTTACACACATTCAAGGCACCCAGTGCCAGAGGCAGTAAGACAGCCCCAAACATCATTGAACCTCCACCATATTTCCCTGTAGGTACTGTGTTCTTTTCTTTGTAGGCCTCATTCTGTTTTCAGTAAACAGTAGAATGATGTGCTTTACCAAAAAGCTCTATATTGTTCTCATCTGTCCACAAGACGTTTTCCCAGAAGGATTTTGGGTTACTCAAGTTCATTTTGGCAAAATGTAGTCTTGCTTTTTTAGGTCTCTGTGTTAGCAGTGCGGTCCTCCTGGATCTCCTGCCATAGCTTTTCATTTCACTTAAATGTTGACGGATAGTTCGCTCTGACAATGATGATCCTTGAGCCTGCAGGACAGCTCTAATATCTTTGGAACTTGTTTGGGGCTGCTTATCCACCATCCGGACTATCCTGCGTTGACACCTTTCATCAATTTTTCTCTTCCGTCCACGCCCAGGGAGATTAGCTACAGTGCCATGGGTTGCAAACTTCTTGATAATGTTGCGCACTTTGGACAAAGGCAAATATAGATCTCTGGAGATGGACTTGTAACCTTGAGATTGTTGATATTTTTCCAAAATTTTGGTTCTCAAGTTCTCAGACAGTTCTCTTCTCCTCTTTCTGTTGTCCATGCTTAGTGTGGCACACACAGACACACAATGCAAAGACTAAGTGAACTTCTCTCCTTTTTATCTGCTTTGAGGTGTGATTTTTATATTGCCCACACCTGTTACTTGCCCCAGGTGAGTTTAAAGGAGCATCACATGCTTGAAACAATCTTATTTATCCACAATTTTGAAAGGTGCCAATAATTTTGTCCAGACCATTTTTGTAGTTTGGTGACATTATGTCCAATTAGCTTTTTTTACTCCCTTTTTTGGTTTGGTTCAAATACACACAAAGGGAATAAACATGTGTATAGCAAAAAATGTGTTACTGCAATCCTTTTCTGTGAGAAATACTTCTTCTTTTTTTTTATTTTTAAATACTTCAGGGGTGCCAGTGCAAGTGACGTCGTCATGCGTTTTTTCTTGCGTTTTTCCGGCGTTTTTTTCATTTGTGTGGAAATTGCACCTTGGCGTTTTTATTTTTATTTTTTTGGTACCCAAAATTTCTTGGGTGCCAAAAAAAAAAAGGATGCAGCAGTGATGGAAATTTTTTTAATTAAACGCAATGTATATATTTTATAACCCGATTTTTATTATTTTTTAATAAAGTGTGTGTTTCACTTTTTTTTTTTTAAATAAATTTTAATTTTTTTTTATGTAGTACTACTACTCCCAGCATGGAACAGACTGTTCCATGCTGGGAGTGATAGTACCTGTACTATAGACATATATCGTCCATAATATAGCAGAGAAGTGTAAATATACGTCAGGGCAGGGGACCATAGAAGAGCGGCCGCCGCATCTATATATTATACAGAAAGATCGCAGCGGGCGATCTGTCTATTAGTACAGGTAGTACTACTCCCATCATGGAACAGTGTGTTCCATGCTGGGAGTAGTAGTACTAACTAAAAAAAATGTAAAAAATAAAGCAAAAAAGTGAAACACACACACACAATACACTTTTATAATTGTCGGCTACATTTTTATTTCCCCGCACACATAAATTGATCCCTGTTTAAAAGTAATAGTTTTTTTTTTTCAATAATATACATTTCGTTAGATACAATTTTTTCCTTCACTACTGTATATTTTTGCAAAATTTTTTTTTAATGGTACCCTACGAAATTTTATTAAAAACAGCTATCTACATCACTTTTTTGGATCGCTAAAGTCCAAAAAAGATTAAAAACCGCCTGCAAAAACGCCAAAGTTAAGATCCACATAGCGTTTTCTCACTCCCATAGACTTCTATTGGAGCAAAACGCCACGATTTTGACAAAAAACGCCGGTTTGAGGGAACTACAGAGTTTTTTCGAAACGCCACAGAGCGAAAAAAAACGCAGAAAAAGTGAAAAAACGCCAAAAGGATAAAAAAAAACACCAAAGTGAAAAAATACAAAGTGGAATTCGAAATTTGCGATTTCTCATTGACTTACAGCTAACATCTGGCCGCAGCGTTTTTTGACCAAAAAAACACCATGCGGCAGAATTGGTGTTTTTCTTTGCGTTTTGCAAAAAAAAAAAAAAACAAGTGGAGACTTAGCCTCAAAAAGCATATGTGTCCCGAACGGATTAACTAAGTAAAATTAATGTAATCTGTTGCCCCCTGTTTCAGTATACATTGGCAACCCGTTTTTGGCAGTATGCCTGCGGATATATCTGACAAACCACTAACACAGTGTGGACCAAGCCTTAACTGTGTTTTTAACAAAGATGCTAAGATAAGTAAAAGCTGAAAGATATTTGGGTCAATGGAATGCCATGATATTAAAAATACATAAACTGTATATAAACAACAGGATGAGATTCTTGCCAGTAGTTATGGAAAACTGCTTGTATTTATTAGACAGGACCTTGTGTAAATGCAATTTTCTAGACAAGATCAGAGAAGACACTGGCCCAGACCTTTAGGATATGCTCATGCGTAGTGCATCCGCAGAGTATTTCACACTGCGGATGCGCAGATGACTGTCTCTAGAGGGAGCTCCCTGCTATGCCCATGTGTCTTGCGCATGCGCAGTTTACTCTCAGACATGACAGTGAATAAACTGCACATGCACGCACAATATACCACAGGTTCGCAGATCCCTGTATGTCTGCTCATAGCAGCGGATATGCAGGACACACGGACATCACTTTAGTGATGGTCATCGACACATCCACAGCGTGAAATATGATGTGGATGCGCTATGCTTGACCCTCACAACTCATCTTTTATTTTACCAGAGCTTGTTAAAATAAGGAAGCTGAACTGTGATTGGTTGTTATGGGCAAATCACTCCAAATCACTCACAGTGTTATTTTTTACCTGTTAAAAACATAGAATGTATCTGCAGATAGAAACCAGTCAGCCCATCTAGTCTGCCCCATATTCTAAACACTATCAATCCCTGGCCCTATCGTATATGAAGGATAGCCTTATGCTTATCCCATGCATGTTTAAACTCCTTCACTGTATTTGCAGTGACCACTTCTGCAGGAAGGCTATTTCATGCATCTACTACTCTCTCAATAAAGTAATACTTCCTGAATATAAATATAAAACTATGTCCTCTTGTGGTAGTTTTTCTTCTTTTAACCCCTTCCCGCAGAATGTCATGTATAAACACCGGGTTGTGCAGTGCGTTCGCGCATCCCAACGTTTATAAATGACATTCAGTTAACCTGGCGATGCGCAGCATCGCACGGGTTAGCCAGCAGAAGTCCCGCTGTTTCCAGCAGGAGACAACTTCAGCTTCACTCTCCAGGACCATCCATTGATGGTCCTGGTCAGCGATCACTGTGATTGGTCCCTGTGGACCAATCACAGTGACCTGGGGTGAAAGTTCAGACCTGCGGCATAGGGGGGGGGAACACGCGGGGACCAGCGGCCTTACCTGGAGCAGCGGTGGGACCGAGGAGCAGCTCGGGACCGACCACGTGGAGGAGCAGCGGCGGGACCGGCAGGTAAGTACATGGTCCTCAGAGGCAGCAGTGAAGATCTTCACTGCTGCTTCTAGGAGTCTGAAAACTACAACTCCCAGCATGCCCAGACCGCCTTTGGCTGTCTGGGCATGTTGAGAGTTGTAGTTTTGCAACAACTGGAGACACACTGGTTGGGAAACATTTTCTGTTTCTAACTCTTCTAACTCAGTGTTTCCTAACCTGTGTGCCTCCCAGCATGCACTAACAGACCATGCATGCTGGGAGTTGTGGTTTTGCAACAGCTGGTGCTCCCCCCCTGTGAATGTACAGGGTACATTCACATGGGTGAGGGTTTTACAGTGGGTTTCTCGCTGCAAGTTTGGGATGCAGCAAATTTTGCGCTGGGAAACTCGCTGTAATCCCCCGCCCGTGTGACTGTACCCTAAAAACACTACACTACCACAAAATAAAATAAAAAGTTAAAAACACTACATATACACATACTCCTACACAGTACCCCCCACCTCAATAAGAACAACCGGTACGCCACTGTTTTCAAAGCAGAGCCTCCAGCTGTTGCAAAACAGCAACTCCCAGTATTGCCGGACAGCCATTGACTGTCCAGGCATGCTGGGAGTTTTGCAACAGCTGGAGGCACCCTGTTTGGGAATCACTGGCATAGAATACCCCTATGTCCACCCCTATGCAAGTCCCTAATTTAGGCCTCAAATGCGCATGGCACTCTCTCACTTTGGAGCCCTGTCGTATTTCAAGTCAACAGTTTAGGGCCACATATGGGGTATCTCCGTACTCGGGAGAAATTGCGTTACAAGGTTTGGTGGGCTATTTCTCCTTTAACCCTTCATGAAAAGGAAATGTTGGGGTCTACACCAGAATGTTAGTGTAAAATTTTTTACACTAACATGCTGGTGTTGCCCCATACTTTACATTTTCCCAAGAGGTAAAAGGTAAAAAAGCCCCCCAAAATTTGTAACGCAATTTCTCCCGACTACGGAGATACCCCATATGTGGGCACAAAGTGCTCTGGGGGCGCACAACAAGGCCCAGAAGGGAGAGTGCACCATGTACATTTGAGGTGATTTGCACAGGGGTGGCTGATGTTACAGCGGTTTTGACAAAAGCAAAAAAAAACAAAAACCCCACATGTGACCCCATTTCGGAAACTACACCTCCCACGGAATGTAATGAGGAGTGCAGTGAGAATTTACACCCCACTGGTGTCTGACAGATCTTTGGAACAGTGGTCCGTGAAAATTAAAACTTTTGTTCCAAAGATCTGTCAGACACCAGTGGGGGGTAAATGCTCACTGTATACCTTGTTACATTCCTCAAGGGGTCTAGTTTCCAAAATAGTATGCCATGTGTTTTTTTTTTTTTTTTTGCTGTCCTGGCACCATAGGGGCTTCCTAAATGCGACATGCCCCCTGAGCAAAATTTGCTCTCAAAAAGCCAAATATGACTCCTTCTCTTCTGAGCATTGTAGTTCGCTCATAGTGCACTTCAGGTCAACTTATGGGGTACCTCCATACTCAGAAGAGATGGGGTTACAAATTTTGGGGGGTATTTTCTGCTATTAACCCTTGCAAAAATGTGAAATTTGGGGGGGAAACACACATTTTAGTGAAAACATTTAAAATTTAATTTTTTTTTTTACATATGCAAAAGTCGTGAAACACCTGTGGGGTATTAAGGCTCACTTTATTCCTTGTTACGTACCTCAAGGGGTCTAGTTTCCAAAATGGTATGCCATGTGTTTTTTTTTTTGCTGTTCTGGCACCATAGGGGCTTCCTAAATGCAACATGCCCCCCAAAAACCATTTCAGAAAAACGTACTCTCCAAAATCCCCTTGTCGCTCCTTCAGTTCTGAGCCCTCTACTGCGCCCACCGAACACTTTACATAGACATATGAGGTATGTGCTTACTCGAGAGAAATTGGGCTACAAATATAAGTATAAATTTTTTCCTTTTACCCCTTGTAAAAATTGAAAAATTGCTGCTTAACTTTGAAGCCCTCTGGTGTCTTCCAAAAGTAAAAACTCATCAATTTTATGATGCAAACATAAAGTAGACATATTGTATATGTGAATCTAATTTTTTTTTATTTGTAATATACATTTTCCTTACAAGCAGAAAGCTTCAAAGTTAGAAAAAAAATTTCATCAAATTTGGGGATTTTTCACCAAGAAAGAATGCAAGTTACCACAAAAATTTACCACTATTTTAAAGGGGTATTCCAGGCAAAACCTTTTTTTTTATATATCAACTGGCTCCGGAAAGCTAAACAGATTTGTAAATTACTTCTATTAAAAAATCTTAATCCTTCCAATAGTTATTAGCTTCTGAAATTTTCTGTCTAACTGCTCAATGATGATTTCACGTCCTGGGAGCTGTGCATGATGGGAGAATATCCCCATAGGAACTGCACAGCTCCCGGAACGTGAGTCATCAGAGAGCAGTTAGACAGAAAACAACAACTCAACTTCAGAAGCTAATAACTATTGGAAGGATTAAGATTTTTTAATAGAAGTAATTTACAAATCTGTTTAACTTTCCTGAGCCAGTTGATATATAAAAAAAAGTTTTGGCCTGGAATACCCCTTTAAAGTAGAATATGTCACGAAAAAACAATTTCGGAATCAGAATGATAACTTAAAGCATTCCAGAGTTGTTAATGTTATAAGTGACAGTGGTCAGATGTGCAAAAAACGCTCTGGTCCTTAAGGCCAAAATGGGCTTGGTCCTTAAGGGGTTAAATATGCTCTCCTCCTTTACCGTGTTGATTCCCTTTATGTATTTAAAAGTTTCCATCATATCCCCTCTGTCTCTTCTTTCTTCCAAGCTATAGTGGTGTATTTTAGTAAGCAAAATAAGTAGAGCTTTCAGATCTACATTTTGCAGCTAGAGTATATTACCTGTAATCCTCAAACCCACAAAATGGAAATGTTCTCGTTGACAGTGTTACTTGACAAAACAATTCTACCATGTACACAAGCTCCTCTCTCCCTGATACAGTGATTGTGGCCTTTGTATAGTTATGGAATTGCTTAGTATCCATATAACAGATGGAATCCTAGGACCTTATATTATTCATAGGGGTTTTCTGGTCTGTAAGACAATCTGATTATGGGTATATGTGGACAGCCATATTGAAGTAGTTCTGAACTCTAGTCAATGTAACATCCCAGTGCCTTCCACATCATTTAGTTACCATGCCCTGATTTATGTTTATTGAAGATAGTAATCTACTAATGGACTGATGCTAGGTCCACACTGTTGGTAGACTTATCCATCGGCATCCTAGTGAAAACAGAATGAGAACATATACAGTCATGGAGGGCAGCAGATGTCACTGGTTTCAATGTCATTTTGTATGCCTGTTTTTCAGCTGATTCAAAAACGCAGTAAAGTCATTGAAGTTGTGTGTGGCTGGCTTGAAGGGGTATTTCTAATCCTCTATAATGTATAATAAGCTGATCAGTGGGGATTTGACCACTGGAGCCCCCACCAATCCTAAGATTGGGCACAAAATTGCCCCTTGATTGAATAGAGTGCACCGCGCATACGCTGCCCTGTACACGGAATCAGTGGAGGTCCCAGCAGTTGGACCCTGACCGATCAGCTTGCTATCCCCTATCCTATAAAGAGGGAATAACAAGCTGATCTGGAACTAACCCTTTAACAATAAAGTAAACAAGAATGTAGAGCATATAGTAAATTGAGCTTGTGCTTATTTTCTTCCTATCCTACGGTTGCTGACATGAATAGACTTGCAGCCTCTTTTGATCTGACGATTGTTCACATACTGTAAACAGAGATAAAGCCAGGTCCTCCCACTTAATATTGATGATCTGTCAAGGCAATGCAAAATGGTTGCCATGTAATGTAATGCATTAGTAGGCCAAGTTAGTAAAAAAACACGTTAGGCATAGATAGGAAAATCCTTTAAAGAGTACCTGTCACCACAAAAACTTTTTATATTTTGTTAATCAATGTATTAGAAACAACTTTCTAACAACATGTGATTAACAAAAATGTATCAATATATGTTTTTAATTACTTTTATATTTTATATTTTACTTACATGTCCCTGCTTATAGAGTTCGGACTCATGCTGGCCTGGCATGAGTCCGAAATTTCAGTGCAGCCAGGACGCTGAAAAGCACAGCGCTGCTGCCTGGTTGTCAATCAGATAGGCGGGAGCGAGCGCTGTGTACGGCAGGCCGGAAGGCTGCTGTGCCTGCTACATGGAACTCTGTGCCTGCCCATGATGACAAACCGGCCTACAGCGCCTGATGTCACCCACCCCAATTCCCCCATGGTGATGACAAGCCGGCCCGCTGTGCCCGGCGACACCTATACCCCTCCCCCCCCCGTGATGACAAGCTGGTCCAATCTCACTCCTCTCTAAATGCCTTGTGCTGTACATAGGGCAACATACCAGGAGGATAATTTAAAGCAGTTGAGATGATGGTAGGTACTCTTTAACATAGTAAAGGCTGAAATGACACTATATTCCGCAGTGTTTAGCAGCCACATCTTCATAGCGCTGTAAGTCTACAATAATGTGAACATTTCATCGCTGTACAGAGCTCGAGTTATGTGTTAGAATGCGTCCACTGTACTGTATTAGATCTCAGCTAAGTTTCATTTCAGCCATACAATTATACATATATTTTTTACATTCACAGATTAATTCTTGTGACCAAAATCTGAACATCTGCTGTGAACTTCTGGAGTTAAATTCGAAAATTCAAGGACAACTTTTTACAATTCTCAATTTCACAGCAAGAGAAGGTAAGAAGCTGAAAGAATCCAATATGAATGGGAATACTTATCACAACAGCACACACTATACAATTTACACTTATGAACACTGTACTGTACTAAAATCCATATAGGACAATGGGAGAGATTTATCATTGCTTTTAGGGCATTTTTTTTGTCTATGTTTTGGCGCAGTTCAGGCGCAAGTAGCCTATTTAGCTACTTTTATGCGTCTTTTGATATAGACAGTTCCACTCTTTTTGCCTACCCGTAGAACTTTTCTTTTTCACCAGGCAGTGGTCACGTATTAATCATTTGCGACTTTTGTCGAAAGTCCCTATTTTGTGCTCAAAGGTACTTTTTTGGGCGCAAAGCTACACCACTTACCAGTAGGTGTGAGAATCACTTCTACCTTCCACAATTCAACCTTTAACCTCTTGTGGACAACAGCGTCCCACTCCCCTTCTATGACATGCGATCAGGAGCTGAGCACGGGTCATAGCTGGGTGGTCCTGGCCACTATCTGCCACCAGGACCCATCTCTAATGCCACACATCACCGATCACGGTGATACCCGGCTTTAACCCCTTAGACACTGCAAACAAATTTGATTGTAGTGTCTAAAATGCAAGTAAAAATGTCCAGGCAGCTCTGTGAAAGTAAATAAAAACACCTAACCTTCCAAATTCAGGACCTGGGAAAGTGTCTACTTCCCTCCCTCACAAGTGTCTAGAAAAAGTGTATGTGGTAGAGCTTTTCCATCACAGAAGAGCTGCGCAAATTTCATCATCTGCTGCACCTCCTTGATAAATAAGATGCACGCTAGTCAAACCACCACCCAAATAAACGTGGGAAAATAGCTTTGCCATAGACATTCTTCTATAAATCTGGGCCAATGGGTTCCATAGCAAAAAGTAAAGTGGGTCCCTCCTTCAGGTGCTACCTCCCTTGTCTTTCTGTCTTCAATCTGTAACAACCTAGAAGGAGCATGTGCTATGGAGACCCAGGGGGATGGCTGTCTGCCTGTAAGATGAGGGTTGTAGTCCCAGTCCCTGTCTGGTCACAGTGTTCACCAGACAGGGGACTTAGGTAACAGAGAACAGATAACTCACCATTTTCTTTACCTGACATTAAAGGTAGTAGCATGCTTCCAATCCAAGATGGAGGCAAAGGGAGTAGTTAATCACCCTCTGTACCCCAGAAAACTCACATACAAAAGTCACACATTTTTGCACTCACACTTACTACTGACATCAATTGAATTAAATATATCATTATTCTTAGATGTAAATGTAGGTAAAAAGTTGTTTTTTATTTTCTGTAAAAGGTGGACAATATGCAGGAGTTGAAACCCTAAAGAGTCGCTTTCTGCCATGGCTTGGTACCTGTTTCTCCAACACTTCCTGTGCAGACAGCAGCTTCTCTCTTCTTCAGGTATAGTATCACAGTTGCAAAGTTAGGACCCATGTACACTGCACTAGTAGTAGAATCCCATTGCTCTTAATGGGATTCTACTGCTCTGTGAACACTACAGAAGTTCATTCTTGTTTATTCATTTGTCAGAATTCTGTCCAGAAAAGCCCATTGTCAATGGGGTTGATTTACGCTCCATATTCCTTGCAAAATTAAAGGGGTACTCCGCTGCTCAGCGTTTGGAACAAACTATTCTGAATACTGGAGCCGATGCTGAGAGCTTGTGACATCATAGCCCCGCCCTCTCAATGCAAGTCTATGGGAGGCGCAGATTCTTTGACAGAATTCAGATAGGAAATTCCTGGTAGTGTGCCTTCTTTCCCAGCTTTGTGTCCAAGACAGTTTCATAATGTTAGTCTGTAGGACTGTTTCGGGTCAGGTGTACAGAGAGTGGATAGAAGCAGCGCTCAGCCACATTCGTCTCCTGCTAAACACCCAGAACCTGACCAATTAAAACTTTTGACATGTCCCTAGGACATGTCAAAAGTTTTTTTTAACACTCAGGAAATGTTTAAAATGTACTGCTTGAGGATACCCACTTTTCTGTAAACAGCTTAGACTAGGTCCACACTGATTTAGTGCTTCCATCAGAGGTATCCGTCGGCATCCGGCCAAAAATGGTTTGCTGGCATAAACTACAATGAAAAGCATTCATTTCAATAGCCTGAACAGAATTACCTAGTGACTCTCTCCGGGACCTATGTGCACAGTCTGCTGTGTTGTCCAGTCTGCTTAAAATAGAACATCCCAAACTGAGTAAGTAGGGGACCCTGGTCAGGCGACCCTGTTCAGGCCATTAAAATGAATGGCATCCATTGCCCTCTGCTACAGTATATGTCGGTAACCCGTTATTGGTTGGATGTTGACAAATACCTCTAATGGAAGCCATAAAGCAGTGTGCACCTAACCTTTGGGATCTGTAACACTGTATCTTGCTGCAGTCTTGACAATCATGTCACCACTGGGTACTGGGAAGATAAATCTTAGCATTCCCAAATCAGTGAGAGAGTGCCCGAAGCTTTTCCCTGTAACTGGATCTAATATTTTAAATCATATACCCCAGCCTCTGACTTCTCATAACTTTGATCCTTATATAAACATGACTGTAATAGAAAGGGAGTCACAGCTTAAGCCAATGTATCACAAAAAATATTTTAAATAATTAAGATTATATTAATAACTTAAGGAGCTAAAGTATAGTTTTTAACCCTGTATAAACAAAACAAAAAAGGTGGAACCATGCCTATTTAATTGGAGCAAATGTACTGATTTTGGACTGAACATTCAAACCAAATCCTTTAGCTGCTCTAATAGAAATGTAAAAATGTGCTTGGGAAAGTAAAGTAAATGACATTATATTCCAGGAATCTTTGGAAAGGGACAAACGAATGAGGGAACTGTCAACCTCTCATGAGAAAGAGCTGCACAAGCTGGAGGCTCAACTAGCATCTACACGTATGGAAATGAACTCTGTGAAACAAGAGTAAGTTAACATTTAGAATGTATTTTTAAATTTTTTTTACATACATGTATATAGTGCATTTTGAAAGATTTCACTCCCTTTCACTTTATATTGCAGCCTTGCGCTAAAATGAAATTGTTACGCCTAGCGCTCCGGGTCCCCGCTCCTCCCCGGAGCGCTCACGGCGTCTTTCTCCCTGCAGCTCCCCGGTCAGTCCCGCTGACCGGGAGCGCTGCACTGTCATGGCCGTTGGGGATGCGATTCGCACAGCGGGACGCGCCCGCTTGCGAGTCGCATCCCAGGTCACTTACCCGTTCCCGTCCCCTGCTGTCATGTGCTGGCGCGCGCGGCTCCGCTCTCTAGGGCGCGCGCGCGCCAGCTCCCTGAGACTTAAAGGGCCAGTGCACCAATGATTGGTGCCTGGCCCAATTAGCTTGATTGGCTTCCATCTGCTCCCTGCCTTTATCTGACCTCCTCCCATGCACTTCCTTGCCGGATCTTGTTGCCCTTGTGCCTAGTGAAAGCGTTCCCTTGTTTGTTCCTAGCCGTGTTCCTGACCTCCTGCCGTTGCCCCTGACTACGATCCTTGCTGCCTGCCCCGACCTTCTGCTACGTCCGACCTTGCTTCTGTCTACTCCCTTGTACCGCGCCTATCTTCAGCAGTCAGAGAGGTTGAGCCGTTGCTAGTGGATACGACCTGGTCACTACCGCCGCAGCAAGACCATCCCGCTTTGCGGCGGGCTCTGGTGAAAACCTGTAGTGACTTAGAACCGGTCCACTAGCACGGTCCTCGCCAATCCCTCTCTGGCACAGAGGATCCACCTCCTACCAGCCGGGATCGTGACAGTAGATCCGGCGACGGAGTGAAGGGGAAGTGAGGTATAAATAGGGAAGTGCACAGGTGGAAACTAATTAAGCTAATTGGGAAGATTGGGCCAGGCACCATCATTGGTGCACTGGCCCTTTAAATCGCAGAGACCCGGCGCGCGCGCGCCCTAGGGAGCGGGGCCGCGCGCGCCGGGACAGGACCGACGGAGAGCGAGTCAGGTACGGGGACCGGGGTGCGCATCGCGAGCGGGCGCCACCCGCATCGCGAATCGCATCCCGGCTGGAGGCGGGACCGCAGCGAACTCGGTCAGTGGATCTGACCGGGGCGCTGCAACAACGAGGATGAGGCGAGCGCTCCGGGGAGGAACGGGGACCCGGAGCGCTCGGCGTAACAGTACCCCCCCCCTTGGGTCTCCCCCTCTTCTTGGGGCCAAAGAACCTGAGGAAAAAAAACTCAATTTTTCCGTGATGAGGTATAAATAGGGAAGTGCACAGGTGGAAACTAATTAAGCTAATTGGGAAGATTGGGCCAGGCACCATCATTGGTGCACTGGCCCTTTAAATCGCAGAGACCCGGCGCGCGCGCGCCCTAGGGAGCGGGGCCGCGCGCGCCGGGACAGGACCGACGGAGAGCGAGTCAGGTACGGGGACCGGGGTGCGCATCGCGAGCGGGCGCCACCCGCATCGCGAATCGCATCCCGGCTGGAGGCGGGACCGCAGTGCACCCGGTCAGTGGATCTGACCGGGGCGCTGCAACAACGAGGATGAGGCGAGCGCTCCGGGGAGGAACGGGGACCCGGAGCGCTCGGCGTAACAGTACCCCCCCCCCCTTGACCGGGAGCGCTCGTCCTGGTGTCACACTGCCCCGTGCCAGGCCTCGCCCTCTGCCCTCCCTCCCCATTCCCACTCCTGCTGTACTGCCTGCCATTGAGGAAACCATCCATTCCTTCCCGGTGTCCTCATCCCAGGGGAGGCAGTCACCGGACAAAAAAAAGGGGAGACCTAAGGGGGGGGGTACTGTTACGCCTAGCGCTCCGGGTCCCCGCTCCTCCCCGGAGCGCTCACGGCGTCTTTCTCCCTGCAGCTCCCCGGTCAGTCCCGCTGACCGGGAGCGCTGCACTGTCATGGCCGTTGGGGATGCGATTCGCACAGCGGGAAGCGCCCGCGTGCGAGTCGCATCCCAGGTCACTTACCCGTTCCCGTCCCCTGCTGTCATGTGCTGGCGCGCGCGGCTCCGCTCTCTAGGGCGCGCGCGCGCCAGCTCCCTGAGACTTAAAGGGCCAGTGCACCAATGATTGGTGCCTGGCCCAATTAGCTTGATTGGCTTCCATCTGCTCCCTGCCTTTATCTGACCTCCTCCCATGCACTTCCTTGCCGGATCTTGTTGCCCTTGTGCCTAGTGAAAGCGTTCCCTTGTTTGTTCCTAGCCGTGTTCCTGACCTCCTGCCGTTGCCCCTGACTACGATCCTTGCTGCCTGCCCCGACCTTCTGCTACGTCCGACCTTGCTTCTGTCTACTCCCTTGTACCGCGCCTATCTTCAGCAGTCAGAGAGGTTGAGCCGTTGCTAGTGGATACGACCTGGTCACTACCGCCGCAGCAAGACCATCCCGCTTTGCGGCGGGCTCTGGTGAAAACCTGTAGTGACTTAGAACCGGTCCACTAGCACGGTCCTCGCCAATCCCTCTCTGGCACAGAGGATCCACCTCCTACCAGCCGGGATCGTGACAGAAATATTCAAGTTTTCCCCATCATTCTGCACTTAATACCCTCCAAAAATAAGTGAAAACAGAATGTTAGCTTAAAAAACGAAAATATTGCATGGACAAGTATTCAGACTCTTTACTCAGTATCTACCCAGTTAAAACACTTTTGATAGCGTTACAGCCTCCAGTCTTCTTGGGGATGAGGCCACAGTTTGCACACCTTGATTTGGGGATTTTCTCTTGGTTGGGCTTTCAGGTTTTCTATAAAGAGGTTGTGCAGGGAAAAGTAACTTACCCCCTTTCCCTATACCAAATACAAGGTGAGATCTATCAATCAAGGCTGATGGGGAGGTGAGAGGTTACCAAGTACTGCCCCAGTGACTCAGGGTTTAAAGTATCCCTGTCATTATAGGAAACTTTTGACATGTTGCAGGGACATGTCAAAAGTTATGATCAGTCATTGTCTGAATGTTCAGGCCACTACCGATCTCTTGATATAGCTGGGTAAAGTGTATAGTAGCACTCCCTGGCTGCCTGTGATCTCCATCCAGTTGCGGAAGATGGCTTCTAAGTCTATATGGCCATCTCCTGCAAATGGATAGAGATTGCGGACAGCCAGGGAGCGAAGCATACTACCGCACGCTTCACCAAGCTATATCAAGAGATCAGTAGAGGGTCTGAACACTCTGACTGATCAAAAGGTTTGGCTTTTCAAAAGTTTTGTATAATGACAGGGACAATTTAAAGAGGTTATCATAAGAACGCAGATCAAATGTCCCTTATGTAAGGAAAGTGGCAGCATGCACGTTTAGCCACCACGCTATTCAGGCTGCTATAAAGATGTAATGAGTAATTAAACAGCGTAAGGGTATTCCGATCTGGAATTCCACCCGGACATTCCATATGGCGGCAGCACGGATCCTGCACTGTCACCATTAACGCCAAAGCAGTTTGCGTGTAATTGAATATGTTCACTCTTTTGGCGGATGAGTTTCAATGGCGAAATTGTTTGTCACTGAAATTCCACAGTTTCAATGGGTCCTCGGAAGGCCCATTCACACTACTGTTAAGGTTCACGCAGCAGAATTCATGAGCGCAATTCCACGAGTGGAAATTCCATAGTGTGAACATACCCTAATTAGCTAAAAACAAACAAACAAAATGTCATTCAAGGATAAACTTTCAGCAATGTCCTAATACTGTTAAATCTAGTCTTACATCTCACAAATTACCAGTGGTTACATATTGTGAACTATGACATTCAATGAGAACAAACATTTCTTCTTTACCTATAGCCTTCTTGAAGCTCAAATGGAACTTGACGAAACAAAAACCAAATCGGCGACGACTCTCCTAGCCACAGAGGATGAGATACTGCAGCTAAGAGCAGAGTAAGGGAAAATGATCACACTTTAATATTTTGATGTTTTAGTTTGTTTAGAGTATGTTCACTGAGGCCAGATATGCTGTGGATTTTCTGCACTTAATTAAACAAATAAAATGTACAGTATTGAAAATTGGATGTTGTGGATTTGCTGTGGGTTTGATGTACAATAACCATTGTAGTGAATCCACAGTGTATCAGCCCTATTAGAACATACCCTTAAAGGGCTACTCCGACCCTAGACATCTAAGGGAGTAATCCAAAGGGATCCCCTATCCAAAGGGAGTAAAGTACCCCTTTAAGAGTATGTTCTAATAGGGCTGATACACTGTGGATTTACCACAACGGCAATTGTGCATCAAAGAATAGGGAATAAGATGTATGGTCGCATGTTCAGGCATCCATGGTCGTAACGCCACGCCCCCACCATTCATTCTATGGGAGGGGCGTGGTGATAACCACAGCTGTCACGCCACCTCCCATAGACCTGAATGGAGGGGACGTGGCGTGACATCACGACAACGGCTGCCCGAACCCAGGGTTCTGAACATAAATGTTCAGAGCACCGGCATGCCAGCCAGGAGATCGCGGGGGTCCCAGAGGCTGGAACCCCTGCGATCAGACATCTTATGTCCTATCCTTTTGGATTGGGGATAAGATGTCCAGGGATGGAGAACCCCTTTAATGTCCCTTTGAAAGGGGTCCAACAAATATAAACGTATATGTCACCTGTTCACACCTGGGCGGGTGTCTTGCGTTTTATAAGTGAGGGCTCCCAACTCACTGGAAATCCAAATAACAAAAATGAAAAAACGCCACCCACAACTTTGTTTTATAAATTGCTTTTAGTGAAAAATTTTTAAAGATTCACAATATGTCAGGCAAAGTCTTTGCAAAAAGTAGATATTACAAAATTTCAATTCACCCAAAGTGCACCTTCTTCGGGATACTTGAGAAAGGAGGCGTGGTCTCCGAAACGTCGTAGGGTGTCGACGCAAGATCCAGTCTGTTCCCCTTCGTGAGAGGAAGGTCCATGTACTGAAGAAAGCCCAGCTATGGGGTGAAGATTTCCTACAGCTTGGAGAGTGTCGAGCGCTTCCGAAGAAGGTGCACTTTGGGTGAATTGAAATTTTGTAATATCTACTTTTTGCAAAGACTTTGCCTGACATACTGTGAATCTTTTAAAACATTTCACTAAAAGCAATTTATAAAACAAAGTTGTGGGTGGCATTTTTTTTCATTTTTGTCCTTTGAAAAGGGTTGCCACAATGTATATCACACACACAACTATGTACCAGCAGTGCATATTCCGCACACAAAACTATATACCAACACTGTATAGATTGCACACATAATTATATACCAGCAGTGCATGTAATACACACATAACTATATACCAGCAGAGTGTATACTGAACACATAAGTCATTGCCAAACACCTGCTTAACTACCGCTACTGTAGTTTATTCCCCCTGGGAACAGAGGTTTATGTTAAAATGTTCTTCTACCATCATGGTAGAGTAGAATGGCCCTTATACACAATAGATCATGGGCTGATCCCTCCTAAATTTGCATAGACATATTTGCTGCTTTACGTGAATTTTCCTTCAGAGATTATAAAGGATATCTTTGTGATTTTTTTTGGGATGTTTCCAGTTTAAGGGCTGCTCATGAAAAAACAGAACTAAGGAAACTAGTATCTGAGGAGGATTATCAGCGCCAGATACGATTACTGAAGGATGAGATTTCTATTTTATCAGCTGAAAAGAGCATACTCCATGGAAGGTAAGTATGATATCATAGGATATTAAAGAAAAACTGTCAGCCTGTTCATTCACATTAAACCCAATACACTGGATTATAGTGCGGGTGAACAGGAGTACAACGAGGGGACACTTACTTAAATACGTCCAGTAGATCCTGAGTAATGTCCCCCAGAAGATCCACTGCTGAATTCAGTGAATCGTGCAGGGGGTGGGGCTTCACAGGGGGTGGGGCTTCACAGGGGGTGGGGCTTTGTTACTCCACTTCACAAGGATGTGGAGTAACAGACAATGGATATGTAAATGAAGCCCCGCCCCCTGTGTGCGATTCACTGAATTCAGCAGAGGATCTTCTGGGAGACATATCTCAGGATCTACTGGACGTAGAGGGGGTCACAAGTAAGTGACCCCTCGTTGGCCTCCTGTTCACCCACACCAATGTGGGTGAACAGGCTGACAGTTTTCTGTTAAAGGGGTACTCTGCAGGAAATTTTTTTTATTTTTTTTTTAAATTAACTGGTGCCAGAAAGTTAAACAGATTTGTAAATTACACAGCAGCAGCAGAAGAAGAAGGAAGTCGTCGGAGCACTCACCTCGGACACCAGGTATAGCGTGCAAAGAGTCTTTTATTTCATCTTTCCAAAGCTGAATACAAAAGCAGGAAGGAGATGTACAGGTGTGGGTGGACTGCAACCGGTGGGCGACGGTCCGTTATCGCGCCTTAGCTCTTCGTCAGGCCCCTGATGAAGCGCTAAGGCGTGATAACGGACCGTCACCCACCGGTTGCAGTCCACCCACACCTGTACATCTCCTCCTCCCTGCTTTTGTATTCAGCTTTTGAAAGATGAACTAAAAGACTTTCTTTGCACGCTATACCTGGTGTCCAAGGTGAGTGCTCCGACGACTTCCTTCTGCTGCTGTGTTTGAACTCTGTTTGACATCGTGTAGCACCACAGACACCTGTTGCATACAGCATAGGCTGAGTGTCACCTGCCTGCCAGCAGGAGACCTATTGTGCGATATAGAGAATCACTGACAGTGCCAGGACACCCTCCTTTACATGAAGATTTGTAAATTACTTCTATTTAAAAATCTTAATCCTTCCAGTACTTATCAGCTGCTGTATGTTCCACAGGAAGTTCTTTTCTTTTTTAATCTCTTTTCTGTCTGACCACAGTGCTCTCTGCTGACACCTCTGTCCATTTTAGGAACTTTCCAGAGTAGGAGAAAATCCCCATTGCAAACATATGCTGCTCTGGACAGTTCCTGACATGGACAGAGGTGTCAGCAGAGAGCACTGTGGTCAGACAGAAAAGAGACTCAAAAAGAAAATAACTTTCTGTAAAGCATAATTACTGGAAGGATTAAGATTTTTAAATAGAAGTCATTTACAAATCTTTTTAACTTTCTGGCATCAGTTGATTTAACCCCTTAAGGACGCAGGGTTTTTCCGTTTTTGCATTTTCGCTTTTTCCTCATTACCTTCTAAAAATCATAACACTTTCAATTTTGCACCTACAGACCCATATGAGGGCTTATTTTTTTGCGCCACCAATTGTACTTTATAATGACATCAATCATTTCACCAAAGACATTAATAGTTTGGACATATTACTGAAGGGGTAAAATCACATTTATTAACTTTTTTTAAAACTTTTTTTTACACTTTTTTAAAGTCCCCATGGGGGATTATTACATGCAATCCTTTGATTGCATACACTGTTCAATGCTATGCCATGGCATAGTATTGATCAGTGTTATCAGTTCTCTGCTGCTCCAGCCTGGATCTCAGGCATGGAGCAGCAAAGTGACAATTGGACAGCGGGAATCAAGGTAAGAAGCCTCTCAGCTGTTCGGGACGCCACAATTTCAACGTGGCGGTCCCGAACAGCCCACTGAGCTAACCAGCAACAGTTTTCTCCTGTTTTAGACGCCGCAATCAACTTTAATCGCAGCAACCTGATCGGCGATGTCCGGTATTAGCCGTGGGTCCTGGTTGCTGATAGCAACCTGGAACTGCTGGGTATGAAGCGCGCTCAGCCCCTGAGTGTGCTTCACATATCGGGAGCCGGCACTGGATGTTAATATATGTCCTGGGTCGTTAAGGGGTTAAAACATTTTTTTCCAGCGGAGTACCCCTTTAAGCTTTGTTTGCTGGGGCAGCAATTGAATGTACTGTATCTGAAAGGCAGACATTTTTCTGAGTTGGGAATATTCCTCAAGCTGTCTTCCCTGGCTCCTAGAAGGGGTTTATTTAGATTTAGTTGAGTTGATGTCTTGCTTGAAAAAAGATGCAAGCAATAGCCAAAGGCAGCATCTTGTAGGTCCTGGTTCAATTGGGTCAAATGGTAGAAAGAAATATTAAGCTTTTTTTCTGATGACCCATTACAAATAATTCACAGTTGACTGTTGCTGTATAAAAATGATACTGTGACTGCTGCTACTCAAATGTGAGGAGGTGAGGGGGGGGAGACAGAGATAGTGTCCTTTGTAAAGGGTTATAAGACAGAAATGTTGTGACTTTTTTCTTTGCATCCTATTAGACAATTCTGTCACCCCATTGGCACCCCAAAGACATGATCGTGAGGTGCCAATGGGCTACCATTGCAAACTGACTTGTGCTGCTGAAAGGAAAAACAGATTTACATTCTAAAAATATACATGGCTGACACTTGTAGGCTGCACAATATAGAATATTTATAAGTACATTTATAAAAAAATATTTTTTTTAGGCTTTATACAGATAAAAAAAATAGCATTACGGTATGCTCACATACCACAATATACAAATAAAAAGATGATATGCCCCAAAAGTAATATATAAAAATATGAATAAAATATGAATAAAAATTATGCATTTTAAGATAACATAGAATATATTGCTATCTGTCCAGATATATTTCTATAAACAGCTTTTTCCTTTAGACGGCATGTAAAAAAAAAGTCCAGCAGTTCTTACCTCCTGATAGACATCTGTTTTGTGCATCAGTTTCTCTAATAGCAGTGATCAGTATTACATTCATCAGATGGATGATCCTATATGGGAAATGAAATTCAAGTGATAAAAAATGTAATCATATAATTATTATATATCTTCATGTTGCAGACTTTCCAGAAGCCGCTCGCCTAGTCCAATCCGCCATTCCAGCAGGTCAGCCAGTCCATTTACCAGAAGCGAGTCCCCTACTGCTGCCCAACTGACCAATTCCTCTCGCCATAGCCGGTTAATATCTCGTTTTAATGACATCTATGCCAACGATCGCCTAGATGCACAGAATCTACTGAGACGTTACATTGAAGACCTAGAGATGGTGCAAAGGATCATTTTTATTGCTACTGTGGTAGGTGAAAATTCAGTTGTAGCCCAAAATGGATTTTTAGTATTCTTATTGCCATGATTTAAAAAACAGAAAAAGAAATTACACAACATTATGTTTACTTCTCTTTTATGCAGGAATCTTTCCATGCTGCCAAGATGGCGTTCAGACAATTTAAGCTCCGAGTTCGAAAATCGTTGTCTCCATCTCACATGGGGCCAGAATCCCTGGAGGATGCCGTGATTGACTACATTGTCCGCAATCTGGATCTTTATGATGTCCAGTCCAGTGTTAACGTATGGCTTATTTTATTTTAAGTAACAATACAAAGGATATATTTTGGCTTATTGTTTTGCCTTATTAAATGTGTCTACTGCTGCATATGAGTAGGACTCCTTAATTTCCTCTTCTAACAAATAACAGGCCATACTTTGTAGCAAAGTAGTTGCAACTCTTTAGTAATCCGAATTGCCAAGGGAGACAAAAATATGGCTAAGCAACTTAAAAGTACATAGAAAACAGAAAAGGAATAATAAATAAATAACACTGGGTGTCTTCACACATATTGATTTTGGAATATACTCCATATTCATTGCTGCGTCTTTACTGGCATTCTTTCATGAGCTTCTTCACCAAGAAATGCTACAACCAGATACTAATATATCCTTCTAATGTATCTTTATGATTTTTTTTTATGTTTTTAGTTTTTTTTTTCCAGTGTAAGACTAAGTTTCCACTTGTTTTTTTTCCTGGCAGTTTTTGGAAAACTGTCGCTGTAGTCTTTGAGCCAAAGTCAGATGTGGATCCATAAGGGAGAAGAATTGTAAGTCCTTCCTTTATATGTCCTATTCCTTATGAATACACTTCTGACTTTGGCTCAAAAACTGCAGTGGCAGATATCCAAAAACTGCCAGAAAAAATAACAAGTGGAAACTTAGCCTAAAGAGGTTATCCAAAATAAAACTGGGCGGTATGAGCAAAAACGTGTATCACGGTATTTTTGTAAGTGATGGCTGTTCCACGTATTTAACGGTATCCCCGCCCCCCATGTGTCCTGGGTGCCGTTTCTCTCCCAACACCCCCCCCCAATGAATTATCAGCTGCGCTGTCCCCACATCTGTCCGCAAATCATGTCACCTGCAAGCGCTCCTCTGCTCGTCCTCCTATGAGTTGCGGGCCGCTGGCGCTAGAAATCTGTACTGTACTACAAATAACGTTTCCTTGGGCTGCAAAAATAAACAAAATAAACTTTAACTAACCTGCCTATGTCCCCCGTTGCTCTGGTACCATCTTCACTGTCATGCGCTGTGGTCCTCTTGCTGTTTTCTTGGGACGGGAATGTCAGAGCCACCAGCCTATCATCGGCTGGGGCGGGACATCGCTGCGGCCGGTGATAGGCTGAGTGCACTGTCATGTATGAAGCCGGCCTGCTCCTTACATGACAGTGCGCTCAGCCTATCAGCGGCCGAGGCGGGACATCGCTGCAGACGGTGATAGGCTGACGGCTCTGTGATGTTCCCATCCCCAGGACCACAGCGGAGGGACCGTGAGGCCGGTAATGGGGAACGTCGGAAGGTGAGTTAAAGTTTATTTTGTTTATATTTGCAGCCCGGGCAACGTTATATGTAGTACATTACAGATTTCTAGCGCCGGTGGCCCGCAACTCATAGGAGGATGAGCAGAGGAGCCCTTGTGGGTGACATGATGTGGGATTAGATGTGGAGACAGCGCAGCTAATAATTCATTGGGGGGGGCGGAAGAAAAGCAGAACAGCGGGTGACTTATGATTAGTTCCCTGATGTGGGGACAGCGCGCTGCGGCGGATAATTCACTCATTTGAGGGGGATAATTCACTCATTACAAAAATAAAAATTCAAAGTTTTGGGGAAGTACTCTAACTTATGAATTTTTTTTTATTATGTACTTGCTGGTATAATGTATAACACTTTATAACTGAAGTGAATATTTAGACATTAATAATTTACCATCCCACATTTTTATTTTAGGAGGTGATCAGTGCCATGAACGTCAACCCTAAAATCTCATTCCCAGCTGAAGTGGATTTCATTCTGATCAGTGGCTTTATCCGGGAGGTGTGCCGTGTTGCATTTGCCATGCAAACTGTAGAGGCCCCATTAGACATTGCATTTGCCATCGATGGAGAACTGTTTAGTGAAACCAAGTAAGGAAGAACCTAAACCAATGTTTCCCAACCAGTGTGCCTCCAGATGTTGCAAAACAACAACTATCAGCATGCACAGACAGCCAAAGGCTGTCTAGGCAAACTGGGAGTTGCAGTTTTGCAACAGCTGGAGGCCTACTTGTTGGGAAACAGTGGCCTAAACAATGTAATGCTACTATTCTAAAAACTCATGCCATTTCATGAGAAAATATATATAGTTTTTTAGAAGGGGCTTCCAAATGTGCCCTAAATGGCCATATGTATAAGGGCTGTCTTCACAAGAAAGCTACTCTAAATGGTCTTTGTCCTTTCAAACGTCCCTATATGTAAAAAAAAACAAAAAAAAAAAAAACTGTGGTTCTCACTTCTCTGCATTTTGCTGGCCACTGAATTTTAGAGGAATTGTGTTTCTAAGGCTAAGTCTCCACTTGGTTTTTTGCACTACGTTTTTAGGGATTAAAAAAACACCTGAAAAATCGCCAATACAAGTGACATCATCATGCGTTTTTTCTTGCGTTTTTTCTGGCATTTTTTTCATTTGTGTGTAAATTGCACCTTGGCGTTTTTTTTTTTTTTTTGGTACCCAAAATTTCTTGGGTACCAAAAAAAAGAATCAGGAGTGATGGAAAATGTTTTATTAAACGCAATGTATATATTTTATAACCCAATTTTTATTATTTTTTAATAAAGTGTGTGTTTCACTTTTTTTTTTTTTTATACATTTTTTACATTTTTTAATTTAGTACTACTACTCCCAGCATGGAACAGACTGTCCCATGCTGGGAGTGATAGTACCTGTACTATAGACATATATCGTCCATAATATAGCAGAGAAGCGAGCGGGTCTATACATCGCTCGCCTCTCTGCACTATACTCCGGCCACTGATGTCAACAGAAATTCATATTTCCCACCCAGAGCTGTGATTGGCCGGATGGTTTCAGCCAATCACAGCTCTGAGGAAAAGATGAATGAATGAGTGGCCGGCCCGGACTATAGTGCAGAGCAGGGATGTGAGCGATGTCAGTAGTGACATCCACTGTGATGTGTCCTTAAGCAGGCACTACTACTCCCAACATGGAGCACACTCTGCTCCATGCTGGGAGCTGTAGTACCTGTATTAATAGACAGATCGCAGCAAGTGTAACTTCTGACACCTGCTGCGATCTGCCTGCCTCATGCTGGGAGCTGTAGTACCTGCATTAATAGAGTGTGCTCCATGTTGGGAGTAGTATTACCTGCAGTTATGGAAAGATCACTGCAGGTATCACTTCTGACAGCCGCTGTGATCATCCTGTATAATGTATAGAAGCGGCCGCTCTCCTATGGTCCCCTGCACGGCCGTATATATACACATATTCATATTTCTCACAGAGAGCTGTGATTGGCTGGAACCATATGGCCAATCACAGCTCTGTGGGAAATATGGATAAGTGTAAATATACGTCAGTGCAGGGGACCATAGAAGAGCGGCCGGCCGCATCTATACATTATACAGAAAGATCGCAGCGGGCGATCTGTCTATTAGTACAGGTAGTACTACTCCCATCATGGAACAGTGTGTTCCATGCTGGGAGTAGTAGTACTAACTAAAAAAATGTAAAAAATAAAGCAAAAAAGTGAAAAACACACACACAATACATTTTTATAATTGTCGGCTACATTTTTATTTCCCCGCACACATAAATTGATCCCTGTTTAAAAAGTAATAGTTTTTTTTTTTTTCAATAATATACATTTCGTTAGATACAATTTTTTCCTTCACTACTGTATATTTTTGATAAAAAATTTTTAATGGTACCCTACGAAATTTTATTAAAAACAGCTATCTACATCACTTTTTTGGATCGCTAAAGTCCAAAAAAGATTAAAAACCACCTGCAAAAACTCCAAAGTTAAAATCCACATAGCGTTTTTCTTGGCGTTTTCTCACTCCCATAGACTTCTATTGGAGCAAAATGCCACGATTTTGACAAAAAACGCCGGTTTGAGGGAACTACAGCGTTTTTTTCAAATTGCCAAAGAGCGGGAAAAAACGCAGAAAAAGTTAAAAAACGCCAAAAGGATTAAAAAAAAAAAACGCCAAAGTGAAAAAACGCAAAGTGGAATTCGAAATTTGCGATTTCTCATTGACATATAAGCTAACATCTGGCCGCAGCGTTTTCTGACCAAAAATACGCCATGCGGCAGAATTGGCGTTTTTCTTTGCGTTTTGCAAAAAAAAAATAAACAAGTGGAGACTTAGCCTAACAGCAGAGACAGCATGATGAAACACAGAAAATGGCGGGGCGGGGTAGAGCTTGACAAGTGCTAGGAGAGGTAGAGAACCTAGATTATTTACATAGGCGTCAGAATAAATTTTCCCAGGCTCAGGGGTTGGCATAAAAGGCAACTCTACTACCTCAAAACGTATGCCCTCTCTGCAGGATAAGGGATAAGTGTCTGATTGTGGGGAGTCCGACTGCTGAGACTCCCCGTGATCTCTAGAACAGGGCCCTGTCTCTACCTGTGTATGGAGCGGCATGTCTGCATGCACTCAATACGTTCACTATGGGAGAGCCCAATGTATACAGACACTGTACTCTGGGATCTCTGGCGCTTTCATAGACAATAGAGAGATATGATGTAGGTAGATAGATAGAAAGACAGATATGAGATGAGGTTGATAGACAGATATGAGGATAGATAGATAGTTATGAGATAGATGATATGAGATAGATGAAAGAGATCGATCAAGCAACTATAGGCCAGTAAGTCTGACCTCAATAGTGGGGAAATTAATGGAAACCCTACTAAAGGATAGGATTGTGGAACATCTAAAATCCCATGGATTGCAAGATGAAAAACAACATGGGTTTACTTCAGGGAGATCATGTCAAACAAATCTTGATTTTTTTGACTGGGTGACTAAAATAATAGTGGCGGAGGGGCAGTAGACATCGCATATCTAGATTTTAGTAAGGCTTTTGAAACTGTCCCACATAGAAGACTTATCAATAAACTACAGTCATTGAGCTTGGACTCCCATATTGTTGAGTGGATTAGGCAGTGGCTGAGTGACAGACAACAGAGGGTTGTAGTCAATGGAGAATATTCAGAGCAAGGTCTTGTTACCAGTGGGGTACCTCAGGGATATGTACTGGGACCAATCTTGTTTAATATCTTCATTAGTGATATTGCAAAAGGTCTCGATGGTAAGGTATGTCTTTTTGCTGATGACACAAAGATATGTAACAGGATTGATGTTCCTGGAGGGATATGCCAAATGGAGAAGGATTTAGGCAAGCTAGAAGAATGGTCAGAACTCTGGCAACTGAAATTTAATGTGATAAGTGTAAGATAATGCACCTGCGGTGTAAAAAGCCTTGGGCAGAATATAGAATATTTGACACAGTCCTGAGCTCAGTATCTGAGGAAAGGGATTTAGGAGTAATTATTTCAGAAAACTTAAAGGTAGGAAGACAATGTAATAGAGCAGCAGGAAACGCTAGCAGAATGCTTGGATGTATAGGGAGAGGTATAAGCAGTAGAAAGAGAGAAGTGCTCATGCTGCTGTACAGAACACTGGTGAGACCTCACTTGGAGTATTGTGTGCAGTACTGGAGGCCATATCTCCAGAAGGATATAGATACTCTAGAGAGAGTTCAGAGAAGAGATACTAAACTAGTACATGGATTGCAGGATAAAACTTACCAGGAAAGGTTAAAGGACCTTAACATGTATAGCTTGGAAGAAAGACGAGACAGAGGGGATATGATAGAGACTTTTAAATATATAAAGGGAATCAACACGGTAAAGGAGGAGAGGAGATTTAAAAGAAGAAAAACTACCACAAGAGAACATAGTTTTAAATTAGAGGGCAAAGGTTTATGCAGTAATATCAGGAAGTATTACTTTACTGAGAGAGTAGTGGATGCATGGAATAGCCTTCCTGCAGAAGTGGTCGCTGCAAATACAGTGAAGGAGTTTAAACATGCATAGGATAAGCATAAGGCTATCCTTCATATAAGATAGGGCCAGGGACTATTCATAGGATTCAGATTATTGGGCAGACTAGATGGGCCAAATGGCTCTTATCTGCCGACACATTCTATGTTTCTATGTTTTCCAGTGTGCCTCCAGTTGTTGCAAAACTAGAAAGGCCAGCTTGCCCGAACAGCCACAGGCTGGTCTACAAGTAGTTGTGCAACAGTTGGAGACACACTGGTTGGAAAACACTGATCGATCTCTCTCATTTATCTCATATCTATCTCCAGTACTATGTCATGGCATAGCAGAGAGGAGTAGGTGCTGTCCCAGACAAGTAAAGAAAAGGAATTATAGAAGTATTGCTGGCAAACAGCCCAACCCTGGTCTCGCATTCTGAAATGAAGAGAATGAGAAATAACTGTGTACAATGAAGGGTAGTATTATTCGCTCAGTAATAGCAGTGAGCACTATAATCACTTTGTCACCTTTTTGAAGGGTTAATCTTAAAAAAAATTATGCAGGCTTATAAAAATGTTTTGAAAGTATAGGTACATTTTATAAACAGTCACATTGCAGTCCTTATAGTTCAGAGACTTACAGAACAGAGTAACATGAAGCATGTTGAAAGATGAAACCTGAAGCTTTTGCAAAATCTATAACAGTGCTTTCCACCTACCAGGTCCCATTTATGTTACTTGTGTCTTGTTTTGTGGCAGAGGGATCTTTGGGCCCGTTCAGATTTTTATGCCAGTTTTTGACTCCTGTTTTTGCAACTTTGCCCTAGAGCTAAGTGCATAATAGTTACATGTTTCTTTTTTTTGCATTTAGATATCGTCGTACATATGACTCTGAGCTCACTGCTCCCTTGGTATTTTACCACGTGTGGCCGGCTCTGATGGAAAATGATGTGGTTGTTGTGAAGGGAGAAGCTGTGACAAAGAGAGGTGCATTGGTAAGTCTATACTGTTCTTTAACATCATTTATCACTTCTTCACACACAACTCAACTTTTAGAATAAGATGTAAAAGTTTATTGTATATAATGCTCCCTGCAAGTTATACAAGTTTAGACAGTACTGGATTTTCTTTATACTAAGGCAAATCTGAATTGAATTAGGGCATTTAAGCCTATGTGCTCACATGCATAGCTACGTTATCAATGTGATATTACAGTTTCTTATATTTTTTTCAGTGGAGCCCCCGCAAGAGCAGAAGTAGAAGCAGCAGCCCTCTGCGTTCTCGATCAGTCAGCCCAGGCCGGACTTTGGTAAGTGCCTATGCTGTTCTATCGGCATCTGGACCGTTCCAGCCAACAAACATGCTGAATGCCAGGAACAATAACAACCATGGGATTGGTTTTTGACAGCAGTTTCCCTCCAGTGTTTTTCTACCACACCAGAGGGAGACTGAGACAGATTATTGGGTTTATGGAAAACCTTAAAAGGTAAAACAATTTTTCCTCACATCAGCTGGCTCCAGAAAGTTAGACAGATATCTAAATAACTTCTATTAAAAAAATCTTAATTCTTCCAGTACTTATCAGCTGCTGTATACTACAGAGGAAGTTGAGTTGTTCTTTTCTGTCTGACCACAGTGCTCTCTGCTGACACCTGTGTCCCGGCGCAGGAGAGGTTTGCTATGGGGATTTGTTCCTGCTCTGGACAGTTCCTGACATGGACAGATGTGTCAGCAGAGAGCACTGTGGTCAGACAGAAAAGAACAACTCAACTACCTCTGTAGTATACAGCAGCTGATAAGTACTGGAAGGATTAATATTTTTTTTTATAAAAGTCATTTACATTTCTGTTTAACTTTCTGGAGCCAGCTGATGTGAGGAATTATTTTTCCCACCGGAGTACCCCTTTAAAGATGTACTCTATCTGCCTGTGTTTGAGATAAAAGTAATAAACCACTCAATTAAGATGGCATAGCAATTGGCATGGCTTGTCCCCAGGTGGGATCTCCTTGGGCCTCATACACATGACTGTATTTGAAATCCCAACTACAACAGTGCATTTCAACAGGGAAATGCATATTGCTTCTTTCCATGGCCCCTCAGGGCAGTATAAGGCAGATTTTTTATGCATAGTCTGAAAACACAAACAGGACTAGTGCAAAATCAACAAAATTCAAGTTTTCCCCCATTATTCTGCACTAAGTACCCCATAACAACAATGAATAAACAGACTTTTAGAAATGTTTGCAAGGTTATAAAAAAGGAAAAATGAATATTTTGCATGGAAATAAGTATTCAGACCCTTTACTCAGTCCTTAGTTGAAGCACCGTTGACAGTGATTACAGCCTCCAGCCTTCTTGGAGATGATGCCACCAAGTTTGAACACCTGGAATTGGGGATTTTTTTCCAGCCATTCTTCTCTGCAGATCATCTCATGCTCTGTCAGGTTAGATGGGACTGTCGGTGGAAGCCATTTTCAGGTCTCTCCAGAGATGTTTCACTGAGTTCAAGTTGGGACTGGCTGGGACACTCAGGGACATTCACAGTTGTCCCTAATCCACTCCTGTGCTGTTTTGGCTGTGTGCTTAGGGTCATTGAGGGGATCCATCAAAACCTGTGCTGAGGAAAAGTTGACCAGTTGTCCATAGAAACCAATCAGATCGCTTCTTTTATTGTATAGAGGCCTTTTCAAAAATGAAAGAAGCTATTTGATTAGTTAATATTGGCAACCGGTTGCCTTTTCCTCTGCACGAGTTTTGATGAATCTCCCTCATTGTCTTGCTGGAAGGTGAATCTTCAGCCTAGTCTGAGGTCCACAGCACAGGATCAGGTTTGTTTTCATTTCACTCTAGATCAGATTCCCAAGAGTCCTGGTTGTTCCAAACTTCTTCCATCTCAGAATTATGGTTCTTGGAAACCATCAGTGCAGCAGAAAGCACTTTTAACCCTTCTCTAGATGTGTACCTCCACACAACCCTTGCTCTGAGCTCTACAGGCAGTTCCTTTCGTCTCCTTGCTTGATTTTTGCTCTGATATATTTTGTCAGCTGTAATACTTTACATAGACAGGGCTGAGTCTTTCCAAATCCTGTCCACTCACCTGAATTTACCACAGGTGACTCCAATCAAGGTGTAGGAACATCTCAGAGATGATGAAGAGAAATGGGAGGAGCCAAAGCTAAATTTCAAGTGTCATAACTATGGGTCTGAATACTTATGCCCATGCAAATTTTTTTAAAATCTTTATAAAATGTTACATATTTGCAACATTTTGTTTTCACTTTGTCATTATAGGCTATTGAGTGCAGAATGATGGGGGATCTTTTTATTTCCTTTGAGCACAAGGCTGCAAAAAAAAAAATTTGAAAAAATGTTAACGGGTCTGAAAACTTTCAGAATGCTTTGTATTTAAGGACAAATCACACATGGCCATAGTCATAGCACACTGACAGGTTACTAAAGACAAGCTCCTTAACAACTACAGACCTTAAAGAGGCACTCTGGTGGTATGCTTTTTTTAGATAGACATGCCCAGACTGCAGGACCTAAAAACATGTAAATACCTCCCTAAGCTCCCCCGCTGCATCGGTATCGCTGCTCCCGGTCCTGGTACGCTCTTTCTGGCACTGGAGGTTGATCTGTCACAGTACTTCTTGGCCAAATATTGGAGGCGGGACACCGCTACCTCTAGTGATTATCCGAGTTGCACTGTGAAGCATTCACTCCCAGCCCTGGTCTCAGCAGAGGGGGTCTCAGCTGGGGGTCAGTGCATTACAGTGCCACTCACTGTGACGCAATGTCCCACTGGCTTAGCCAATCATTGGAGTAGTACGGTAGCGCCTTTGTAGCAACTAGTCGGTTTCAAATTACTCCGTTTTCTTGGTGCCAAAACAAGGTTAAAGAAAAAGGGCAGGTAGGTTGGGCAGTACTTAAACCACACTTTTAGCTTCTTAGTAATGTCATATTATTGAAACTTTGAAAAATTTATATTGGAGAAATGTGTAGAACCTTTTTAATTATTATTTTTTTCAAAACCTTTTCAGACATCTAGAAGCCGTAGCCCCTCCCCACGAAGAAGTGGAACCCCACGTAAGTTGAACGATAGTCAGCGCCTTGACCTCTCTATGTTAAGTGCTTAAAGACACAAAATCAGCAATATGAAGGAGGCAAAGTAATTGCAGGAACGAGGATATAGATGCATCCCCAATAAATCATTCCCAAATCAAAGTTTGATTTATTTGTAGTAGAGTCAGGTTGTATTTTCTTGTTGGTACAGGACACCTGTTTTGCTAGAATCTATGAAGTCTGAGCAGCAGAGCACTGTCAATCACTGTGTTGATCTGTGTGACATATTCCCTAATGGATAATTCCCATACATTTTTTCCTGTAGGATTCTAAGGGGCTTTGTCTGTGGCCATCAAGAATCGTTCAATGTCAGTGGTGCTTCATGTGTCCACCAAAGTACCTCAGACCTTCATTGTCAAAATGTGAATGCCTTTTTAAATAACTGATGTTTTATACATTGTGTGTTTTTTATTATTGTGCTGTGAACAATACTAATGTACTGCTGATTGTTTTCTGTACGGCGCTAAAATAATAATGTGAGTTTTATGATCGATAAGGTGTGTGAAGTATCAGGTGGGGAAGGTGTGTCTCATCGGGGGGTAACGTAGAGATCTAAGCAGTATCTAAACAGTAGTGGAAGCTAATGTATTGCATATTAAGGGGCTGAAATGAGTCGATCAAAGTTATTTTTATTACATAATTAAAAAATAAAGAACTATTTTACCTAAAGATGTCCTGTATTTGTGATGACGTGGTGTTTCTTCAAATATGATATATGTAAAAGGCACAAGAGCAGATAAACAATGCAGAATAGTGCCGACCCTCATTACTATTATTTCTTATGTGGCCACCTCTGAAACCTGTGTTGACTTATTTACTGTTTTCAAAATTAAGTCTATATAGTAACTCACATAAGTGAATGCACCCCTCACAATTTGTGTAAATATTGTATATCTTTTCTCAAAATAACACAAGCCATTAATGTCTAAACCTTGGTAACAAAAGTGAGTACACCCCTAGGTGGAAATGTTAAAAGTGGGCCCAAAGTGTCAATATTGGGCCTGGAGTTCACCAGAGCTTCACAGGTTGTCAAGGAGCTGGCGGATGTTGGACACCTTGGGCTATTTCATTTGAGGATGCCCCACAGATGTTCCATAGGGTTAAGGTCACGAGACATGCTTGGCCAGCCCATGACATTTATGCTCAGCTTTTTTAGCAAGGCAGTGGTCAAAATGGAGGTTTGTTTGGGGATCATGCTCTGCTTTAGTATGTGACAGTACATGTTGGTATTCATCGTTCCCTCAATGAACTGTAGCTCCCTAGTGCCAGCAGCAGGCTCAGATCATGACACTCCCACCTCTATACAAGACACACTTGTATTTGTTCTCCTCCACTGGTTGCCCCCACACACTTGATATCATTGAACAAGTTTATTTTGGTCTTATCGCACCACAGGTGTGGTACCAGTAATGAATGTCTTCAGCAGACTGTTTGCAGGGTTTCTTGTGCTTTAAAGGGGTTATCCAGGAAAAAACTTTTTTATATATATATATATATATCAACTGGCTCCAGAAAGTTAAACAGGTTTGTAAATTACTTCTATTAAAAAATCTTAATCCTTTCAGTACTTATGAGCTTCTGAAGTTAAGGTTGTTCTTTTCTGTCTAAGTTCTCTTTGATGACACGTGTCTCGGGAACCACCCAGTTTAGAAGCAAATCCCCATAGCAAACCTCTTCTAAACTGGGCGATTCCCGAGACACGTGTCATCAGAGAGCACTTAAACAGAAAAGAACAACCTTAACTTCAGAAGCTCATAAGTACTGAAAGGATTAAGATTTTTTAATAGAAGTAATTTACAAATCTGTTTAACTTTCTGGAACCAGTTGATATATATATAAAAAAAAAGTTTTTTCCTGGATAACCCCTTTAAAGGGAACCAATCGTCAGATTTTACCCTATATAACGCTTGGCAAAGTGTTATATAGGGTAAAATCTTTATTTTCGCCATTCCCGGGGGATGCTCCTGCCCCCAGGGATGGTGAAGATATGAAGTTATAAACTAGTCACTGCTGCCGCCGCAAGTAGTCACCTGGGCGGGGAGCTCTTCTCACCTACTCCCGTTCTTCGGCCGGCAGCGATGCCCCCTCCGCTTGATTGATGGGCCGCGTCATCGTTCCGCTTACTGAACAGACGGAGCAGAGTGATGACGCGGCCCGTCAATCAAGCGGAGGGGGCGTCGCTGCCGGCCAAAGAACGGGAGTAGGTGAGAAGAGCTCCCCGCCCAGGTGACTACTTGCAGCGGTGGCGGTGACTAGTTTATAACTTCATATCTTCACCATCCCTGGGGGCAGGAGCATCCCCCGGGAATGGTGAAAATAAAGATTTTACCCTATATAATGCTTTACCAAGCGTTATATAGGGTAAAATCTGATCATTGGTTCCCTTTAACTTTAGAAGAGGCTTCTTACTGGGATGACAGGCTTACAGACTAATTTTAAGCAGGTCTGAGCACTGATAGGCTGACCCATATATGTCTATTTATCGAAGACAACCTTTTGGATATGGCGCTGTGTACGTTCACTTAAATTTTTTGGTCAACCATGGCAAGGCCTGTTCTCAGTGGAACCTGTCCTGTAAAACAGCTGTATGGTTTATCACTCCAACCTCCTGCCTGGTCATTTCTAATGCCATTTTGGACATCTTTTTCACTAGACCTCAGCAGCGCCTTCTCCAAAGGGTATTTTCTGCTTCCTGCTTCTATGTCTTTCACCAGGACGGGCTACGCCTCTCCTGCACCCTGGGCTCAGCAGCTGTCTCCAGGTTCTAACCCCTCTGTGGGTTGATATGCAAGTATTTTACTCGCCTCAGGTGAGTACCCACTACCTACGGGCACTGCAGGCCCATTCACTCCATGTTTTTTTCTAGCTAATCGTTTTTTACGGTATCACACTAGGCGCCCCTTGACGGTCTCTCTTTTTTTCTCCTCTTACAGTAGTTCTTATAACCTAGGACATCTTTACGTAGAGCAACAATTCTTTTAAAAAAAATTTTGTTTTTTAGATCCTCAGTGTTTTTGCAATAAGGTGCCATAATAAACTTCCTGTGATTAGTATTAGAGAGCGTGAGAGCGATAACATCAAATGTAAGACAGCTACCTCCTATTCACCCCAGAGACCTTATAACACTAGCGAGTCATATGGCTCTGGGGAGGAAAAATGGCTAACTGGGTCCAAGTTGGACATTTCCACTTAGGGGTGTACTCACTTTTGTTTCCAAGGTTTAGACATTAATGGATGTGTGTTGAGTTATTTTGAGGGGGCACAACATTAAACCTTGTTATACAGGCTGTGCACTCACTACTTTACATTGTAGTAGATGTGTCATTTCTTCAGTGTTACATGAAAAGATATAATAAAATATTTACAAATAGGGATGTGTTCAGTTATGTAAAATACTGTTCATAATATATTTTTATCATGTGCTACAACCAATGAAACACAATGTTTTCTGCATAGTCCTCATTTAATCCACTCTAGTGCTACTGCTGCACCTGCTAATCAGGCACCCAGGTAGCATTCCATAGTTTGAAGACCACCTAAATTGGAAAATGAATGAAAAATGCCCATTAAGGTTGCTGAGGGTGCAGGCTTAGTATAGCAGATAATCATTTTAAATAACAAAGTAAGTAATTCTAACCTCGCCAACCTTCTGCTGCTCCTGTTTTGTCACTTTCCTGGTTCCCCACCGTTATCTGTTCATTCATCCTCAGTGAATTTGTGTTGAAAGGACATGTGACTGCTGGAGTCAATTACTGACCACAGTGGCAAACTTGATGTCAATCTGTCATTGCCACAGGCCAGTTATATGTTAATGCACCATGTCATCGCTAAAGTCTGGTAAACAGAAATTGCCAGGGTACCAGGTAAGCATTGGCACAGGAGTGGCAGGGTTTGGTATTTCTCCTTTTGTTATTTTATACCAGTGTTGTAAAAATAAGAAAATTAAGTTATACTACCCTACCCCAATCCCCAGCAGCTTTCGCACCAATGCTCCTGGTCCTCTTGGTTATTTCCTAGTTCTTGATGACAAATTGTCCCCACAGTAACTGTCCTATTCAGCAAATAACTCAATGAGGAGGGACATCGCTGTGGGGACTGATTGGCTGAGTGGGGCAGTTCCTGACAGAATGTCATCAGGAACCAGGGTAAAACAGAGAGGAAGTGTCAATGCTGCAGCTGTGTGGAATCGGGTAGGTGAGTATACTGTCTTTCTCCCATTGATTTTTTTTCCTGTAAAACAGCATGGTTTTTGGTTCAGAAAAAGTGTTTAAAGGGGTACTCCGGCGCTTACACATCTTATCCCCTATCCTTTGGATAGGGGATAAGATGCCTGATCGTGGGGGGTCCCGCCGCTGGGGACTCCCCTGATCTTGCACGCAGCACCCCAGTCAAAATCAGTCCCCGGAGCATGTCTATGCGCCGGAGTACCCCTTTAATACCATACAATGTTTTAGCCTGTGTGAAGAAGCCCTTAGAGTTTTCTGTCTATTGTGGAGCTACAATTTATGGTAGTTCTTTCCAGACAAGTGATGAGATATTATGCCTTTGAAAACAAGACAAAAATGGTGTATAGAGAAGTCAATTTAATCATGAAGCTTTGACTAACACTGACTATATTGTCAGCAATTGTAAAATTTTTAATTTGTAAAAGGATCGCATCTTATATAACATTTTTGTTAGTTTTTTCAGCCTTATTTTTAGGGTGTTTTGTTGCAGTTTTTTTTTTTAAATCCTTTTTAGCCATTTTTTCCCATCTGTGTACAACATGTAATATGGCCCAAAACACTGTGTGGGAACATAGCCTAATGTGGACTTACAGCTGCATCTATCAGCCTAATGCTCCCCTGCCTGACATCTCAGATTATGAATATTTGGATAAATCACACACAAATTATTTGATGTGAAGTTATTCTGTGTATCCTGTAGAGACGAGCAAAGTTACAGTGATTCGATTCGTCACAAACCTCTCGGCTCGGCAGTTGCTGACTTTAGCCTGCATAAATTAGTTCAGCTTTCAGGTGATCCGGTGGGCTGGAGACTAGGACTGTATCCACCTTTTCCAGCCCACCGGAGCACCTGAAAGCTGAACTAATTTATGCAGGATAAAGTCAGTAACTGCCGAGCCGAGAAGTTCCTGACGAATCAAATTACTGTTATATATTCCTAGAAGTCTCTAAACCGTGAGTACGCTTCGTAAGGAGCATGGTCTTCTCTTGCAGGTAATGGCAGCTCTGTATGCTGAGCAGGGCTTTGTCTTTTATCTTGCAGGTGTGCCAGTGGAATGATAGTGAGTGAGCAGCTCTATACCCACATATAAATATACAGAACGACATGTGGGCATTTAGTAACTATTGCTGTTCTATGTTCTTTTTTTTTTTATTTCAGGATGGATCACCACTGACAGCAGGCTTCACGGGACCCATATGGTCTATGTTTTATAAACTTTTCATGAGCATATAGGACATTGGTATTCTTACTGTGCTATATATGATATATCCCCTATATTTTGCTATCACCCCTGAGGACATCGCCAAACGGGTGACAGAAACGCGTCGGGTGAGGGGTATTAGCCATCCTTTGGTATGATCAAGGAGGCTAAAGTGATAAAGGTTGTGCTGATATCAAACAAATGAGCACCCTTGGTTTAAAAATATTGTTAAATGAGAAATATTTTTAACAGCTCTATTATTTACGGGACATATACTACTATATGAGCACGTTTACACTAAATACTTTGGAGATTTTACTCAGTACATTAAAAGTTATGTTTTAGGCACCTCAAACACTAGTTATTATTTTGGTCTAAGTGGTGGTACTTTATACGAATCAAATTCCTGTAACTTCGCTCATCTCTAGAATCCTGCACATGCACTTTTTAGAGCCTTAAAATAAACGTCTGCTTTTGAATACAATTAGTTTTTTTCTTTTCTTTTAAATCCATTCGTCTAAAATTCTAGGCTGTTTAACTTCATAATATATCTTTATAGGGGTCTGTGCTACGTTTATCTGATACACAGCTCTAAACTGCCAGCTTTCTTTCACATAGCAATTGAGTTAAAGGGGTTGTCGGAGTTCTGCTGCCCAGCATCTTAGTGTTTGGAGTTGTGCCATCACACGTCCGCTCGTCTTTAGTGGACGCAGTGGTGTCCCATCTCAGCCACTGATAGACTGATTCGGCGTGTGACCAGAGGTGCCAGGCAGTGGGGACCGGAACTTTTTAACACTGGCTGTAGCACAGGAGTGAGGACACTTATCCCCTGACCAGATAAAGAAAAACTTTATGCCCAGACAACCCCTTTAAAGCGTAAGTGTCATTTTAACAATTCTTGACATGTCAAAAGTTGAGATTGCATTGGGTACTCTTGAGACCCCGCTGTGAGCACAAGTTATAGGCTGGGAAAATGTGCAGATTTTTACAGAGAAAAGGTTGGATTTATGGGGAGAAAGGTGTTCGCTACCGTGCAATTCTCCAGGGTGCAACTAGTGATCGCAGCAGCTCTTGAGTGAGACCCGATGCGATCTCAACTTTTGACATATCTGGACAACATGGCAAAAGTTCTTTTAAATGACACTAACACTTTTCTAAATGCTAATTTCTAAAAGTCTGGTTGATGCAGCTACCAATATGCAGCTAGAAATAGGGGGTGCTCACTGGAAATAGATTTTTACAGATCTGTTGTGTGGTTGACCTCTAAATGATCAAATTATTTGAAATGTGTTTCATAAATTCAAAATTTATAATAGAAATTTGTTTCTGTATTTGAAAAAGCTATTTCAAAAAGTTTTAAAAACCTCTGTGGCTTATGTATGAGTTGTAGCAATTAAATATTGATAAAATAGGAGAGACACTTTTAAGTCAAGAAAGTAAATTTGGAGTTTTGTCTTAAAAATTGGTGCATTTATCAATATAAAGCTTAGAAAAGGCAGGTGGCCCAGGGTTAGGCTATGGACAAAGTATGTTAATTGGGCTATATTTGCCTGGCAGAGACCATAAAAGTGTCTTCTTGGAATATGTTGCTATATATGCTTCTATGCGCAATATATACCACCATATGCCTACAATCATGGCCGTAAATATTGGCACCCCTGACATTTTTCCAGAAAATGAAGTATTTCTCATAGAAAATAATTCCAGTAACACATGTTTTTCTATACACATGTTAACTCCCTTTGTGTGTATTGGAACTAAACCAAAAAAGGGAGGAAAAAAAAGAAAATTGGACATAATGTCACACCAAACTCCAAAAATGGGCTGGACAAAATGATTGGCACCCTTTCAAAATTGTGGAAAAATAAGATTGTTTCAAGCATGTGATGCACCTTTAAACTCACCTGGGGCAAGTAACAGGTGTGATCAATATAAAAATCCCACCTGACAGCAGATAAAAAGGAGAGAAGTTCACTTAGTCTTTGCATTGTGTGTCTGTGTGCGCCACACTAAGCATGGACAACAGAAAGAGGAGAAGAGAACTGTCTGAGGACTTGAGAACCAAAATTATGGAAAAATATCAACAATCTCAAGGTTACAAGTCCATCTCCAGAGATCTAGATTTGCCTTTGTCCACAGTGCGCAACATTATCAAGAAGTTCGCAACCCATGGCACTGTAGCTAATCTCGCTGGGCGTGGACAGAAGAGAAAAATTGATGAAAGGTGTCAACGCAGGATTGTCCAGATGGTGGATAAGCAGCCCCAAACAAGTTCCAAAGATATTCAAGCTGTCCTGCAGGCTCAGGGAGCATCAGTGTCAGCGCAAACTATCTGACATTTAAATGAAATGAAACGCTATGGCAGGAGACCCAGGAGGACCCCACTGTTGACACAGACATAAAAAAGCAAAAATACATTTTGCCAAAATGAACTTGAGTAAGCCAAAATCCTTATGGGAAAACGTCTTGTGGACAGATGAGCCCAAGATAGAGATTTTTGGTAAAGCACATCAATCTACTGAAAACGGAATGAGGCCTACAAAGAAAAGAACACTGTTCCTACAGTGAAATATGGTGGAGGTTCAATGATGTTTTGGGGTTGTTTTGCTGCCTCTGGCACTGGGTGCCTTGAATGTGTGCAAGGCATCATGAAATGTGAGGATTATCAACAAATTTTGGGTCGCACTGTACAGCCCAGTGTCAGAAAGCTGGGTTTGCCTCCGAGATCTTGGGTCTTCCAGCAGAACAATGACCCCAAACATATGTCAAAAAGCACCCAGAAATGGATGGCAGCAAAGTGCTGGAGAGTTCTGAAGTGGCCAGCAATGAGTCCAGATCTAAATCCCATTGAACACCCTTGGAGAGATCTTAAAATTGCTGTTGGGAAAAGGCGCCCTTCCAATAAGAGAGACCTGGAGCAGTTTGCAACGGAAGAGTGGTCCAACATTCCGGCTGAGAGGTGTAAGAAGCTTATTGATGGTTATACGAAGTGACTGATTTCAGTAATTTTTTCCAAAGGGTGTGCAACCAAATATTAAGTTAAGGGTGCAAATAATTTTGTCCAGACCATTTTTGGAGTTTGGTGTGACATTATGTCCACTTTTTTGGTTTAGTTCCAATACACACAAAGGGAATAAACGTGTATAGCAAAACATGTGTTACTGCAATCCTTTTTAGTTAGAAATGCTTCATTTTCTTGAAAAAATTTCAGGGGTGTCCACATTTACGGCCATGACTGTATATAGTGGATATATCTTAGGCTTCCATCCGAATTATACATGGTAAGCCTTTCCTGGCATATATGTCAAACAGATGTCATTTATCAGTACCTTATTAAAGTATATTTAGCTACAGTATTTTATGGGATTAGATTTGTGGACCTAACTTGTTACATTAGATATATGTCTTTGTGTCTAGGTTTTGCCCACACTACCTCATACTAGTATGTATTTTCTCTTAGTACATTAGGGTTTTGCAGTGGAGCTTCCCTTATCATACATTCATGGTGTATCCTTTAGAACAAAGTACTAAAAGGGTTGTACTTATGGGGCTTATATTAGTAAATAGGCTCCGTAGAGTAACACAAACTAGTTCATCTTTACATTAAATGGTCTCCAACTTGTCATTTCACTCTCTGCCATGACATGACATGCTTCAGTTTAAAAGTAAGAGTACTTATTTAGAAATTTTATTAATATACATAAAAATGAACAATAATAAATGATGAAAAGATAGGAAACTTTCCTAACCATGAATGACGAGAGTATATCTCTAAAGTATTAGAAAAATTGGCATCTGTCACCTTTGTCTACTTTGCCATTAAACAAAGATTGGACCTTTGAACAAATAGGATTTCATTTGATGGTGTGCTCCATAGGAAATTACTTAGGAAATTACTTACCCCAAGACATCTTATCCCCTATCCAAAGGATAGGGGATAAGATGTCTGATCTCGGGAGTCCCGCCGGTGGGGACCCCCGCAATCTAGCATGCAGCACTCACCTGAAAGTACTGCCGGAAGCGCTGGAGGTTCTCAGTCTTTTGCCTCCCGACCACGGGGACGGATTATCGTGACATCACGACTCCGCCCCCATGTGACGTCACGCCCCCTGTGACGTCAAAGTTGATTGTGGCATCTCAAATGTTAAAAAGTGTAAAACGAGTAAAAAAAAAGTTGATACATGTGAATAAGCCCTTCCCCTAATAAACATTGTAATCACCCCCCATTTCCCATTTTTTAAATAAAATAATTTAATAAAAAAAATAAACAATCATATATGGTAACACCACATGCGTAAATGACCAAACTATTAAAATATAAGGTTAGTTAAACCGCACGGTCGATGGCGTACACGTAAAAGAATACCAAAGTCTAAAATTGTGGATTTTTGGTCACTTCATATACCATAAAAAAAAAAAATACCGTAAAAAATGGTACCAATAAAAACTAAAGATCACGATGCAAACAATGAGCCCTCATATATCCTTGTATGCGAGGAAAAAAATGATAGGGGTCAGAAGATGACAATTTTAAACATACTAATTTTGGTACATGTTGTTATAATAAAGTAGTAAAATAAAATAAAACCTACATAAATTAGGTATCCTTGTAATTGTATGGATGTACAGAATAATGATAAGGTGTAATTTTTACCGAAAAGTGCACTGCGTAGAAACGGAAGCACCCAAAATTTACAAAATGGCATTTTTTTTATTTCACCCCACAAATAAGTTTTTGTTATAAAATGAGTGATGTCATTACAAAGTACAATTGTTGTCACAAAAAACAAGCCCTTATATGGGTCTGTAGGTGCAAAATTGAAAGTGTTCTGATTTTTAGAAGGGAAGGAGGAAAAAACGAAAGTGCAAAAACCAAAATTGGCCGAGTTCTTAAGAACAAAATAGGTTGAGTCATTTTGGCCTTAAGGACCAGACCAATTTTATTTTAGCATTTTCGTTTTTTCCTCCTCACCTTTTAAAATCTTAAATCTTATTGCTATTTATAAATTTTTTTTGTAAATGTGATGTCACCAAAGAGCAGCAATTTTGGACTTTTTTTTTTACGTTTACGCCGTTCACCTTATGGGATCATTAACATAATATTTTGATAGATTGGACGTTTACACACGCAGTGATACCAAATATTTATTTTTTATGCTTTTTTGAGTAAACTGGGGGAAATGGATGATTTAAATTTTTATTGATGGAGTGCATTTTTCACTTTTTTTCTTTTTTTTTTAACTCATTATGTCCTCATAGGGGACAATCTATAGCAATCATTAGATTTCTAATACTGTTCAGTGCTATCCATTAAGCATAGCACTGATCAGTATTATCGACGATCTTCTGCTCTGGTCTGCTGGAAGGCAGATTTGTGTTGATCATGGCATCTGAGGGGTTAATTGCAGAGATCAGCACGCGCTGATAGCAGCCGGGACCTGCTCTGCATGATGCAAGCACTGTTCCGGTTTTTGGGTCATGTGCAGGATGTAACTGTACGTCCTGGTGCGCGAAGTATCAGCGCATCAGGACGCACATTTATGTCCATTGTCCTTAAGGGGTTATGGGGTTAATACATTTGCAAAAGATTCTAAAAATCCATATTGACTTTATTATTATGGAGTATTGAGTGCAAAAATTATTTTCTTTATTTTAGCGCAATGCTACAACATAACAACATTTAAAAAAATTGAAAGGGTCTGAAAGGTTTATGAATTCATTGTATATATTGATAAGAGGATCTGAATCATTTACTGATGTACAACTTAGCAATATATCGATCAAATCGATCAAATAAATAAAATTCTTTCACCTGAAAATTGACATAAGCCTTTGCTCTTGAGCATACTTCATTATTGCTATAATATTTTGTCATCACTCTATAGGCAATTGTGATAATTTGTCTTTCATTGTTACTTTGCTATTACTTTTTCATTTTATTACCTAAGATTTTGGTGCTTTTCAAAAATATAGAGTATTAAATGCTGTAAAGTTCTGCATTTGGACTATTACATCAATAAATTTTTGCATAAATTACTCAGTGGTTTTCTTTTACAAAACATTTATCCAAAGCAACATTTCACGCAGAAGCAGTAATTGCATATGGTGTCATATTGGTGCCCACAGGAGTCCATGGCAGGGGTTCTACAAGGTTTACGCCCCTGCAGAGGTCAACCACACATAACAGGTATAGGATAGTGATAAAAATCGAGAAAAATATGGTAGCATAGGTGTGTGTGGTTATAAGCCCAGGAGTTGTCAGACTTTATTTGGGAATCCGGGTGGGTAATGCAGAGATTTAACTTGATCCACAGGGGCGAAAAAGGCTTCAGCATCAAAATGTCCAAGCTGCCTATAGTTAAAAACAGCACATTCTAGATCCAATTAGAACATATGATGTTCACATCCATTTGAAAGAGAAAAAACACATATCAAGCCTAGTTATATCTTACTCATGGTTAGGGTAGTGATGCTCAACCATAATGGGAGTCTTCTTGGAGGAGAGCTGAAAGATTGCACTTATGTGTAAATAAAGGAACCACCATCTTTATGATGGTTCCTTTTAAAGGGGTACTCCGGCCCTAAGACATCTTATCCCCTATCCAAAGGATAGGGGATAAGATGTCAGACCGCAGGGGTCCCACCACTGGGGACCCCCGCAATCTTGCATTCGGCACCCACCTCTTTGAGCTGCGTGCCACGCTGCCAGCCAGCTCACAAACTGCCGGGTGCCGACCACGGGGCCGGAGTATCGTGATGTCATGATTCTCCTACCCCGTGGTCAGCACCTGGCAGTTTGTGAGCTGACAGCACGGCAAGCAGCTCAAAGAGGTGGGTGCTGAATGCAAGATTGCGGGGGTCCCCAGCGGCGGGACCCCCGCGGTCAGACATCTTATCCCCTATCCTTTGCATAGTGGATAAGATGTCTTAGGGCTGAAGTACCCCTTTGAAAGCACTCCTCACAACATTGCCAATGTGGTCTCCAGACCAATCTCTGGCTATCAATACATCCAAGACAAAAGAGGGACTCATTACTGAAAAGGATAGACCTCCATTCCAACCTCCATTGCCATCTTGCTCTGCACCATAACCTTATGGTTTCTCTTTTATTGTGTTGCAATTTCAGTGTTGAGGTGGAAATGTCACACCAGTGCTACCCCTGTGAATTTTGATGTGGGATGGCATAATGTATGGTAGCTGGACCCCATCTAGTCTTCATTGAAAGACTGGGTGTGGTTCTGCAGCTCAGTTTCATTGAAGTGAATGGAGCCAAGTTGTAAAACCACACCCAACCTGTAGACAGATGAGGAGCTGTTTTTGAAAGAAATAAACTGTGTTTTTCTATTCCTGGGTAACCCCTTTAACATAAAAAAAAAACACATTAAAACAAAAGTTTCACATATCATAAAATGGACTTCTTGGATTCTTGACACTTGTCATCATGCTCCCACAAGATGGCACTATTGCTTCAAGTGCCATTATTTTAAAACGTTCAAGTTTGCACTTTTATACCAAACTGTACATTTAAGGAAAACAACATTCTAAGTTCAGGGCCATCTTTAATTAATTATAATTTTTAATTATTAAAACATTACCTTTGCAATATACTTCATAAAAAAATTATTTTCTTTTTTATAGAAATCATGGCTTATAAAAAATAAAAAAACACCAATAGATACTGCTATAGAGAAAAATAGAGGTTCTTAGCTTACCATATGGCCAAATAGTGTGTACCCTCCCACCACAATAAGGTGACCTATGAGAAATATAGGTGCTAGACACATAAAAATTGTATGTACATCAGGATTAGGTACTAATTAACATATACAAAATTTTGTGGGTTATGACAGGTGCTGTTTAAACACAAACACAGAAGAGCCTAGTTCTTTAATGTCATTGTTCTATAGTTATTCCCTAGTTAAAGATTATGCCAAGTGCAGTGGTTTACGGATAACATGTTATAGCTCTTACCTTGCTTTGAACTGACCATATATATAGATTTTACATGGGTGCACTGCAGGGAGCCCTTATTTTTAAATGTAAATAAAATAAACGTATGTAAATGTTCTTTACTGCTAAGTTGTGCACCCCATTTAAAATAAATGTTAAACTAGAACAAAGTGCTGTATAGCAACAATAATCTGTTTACAGGTGTTGCTGTTTTTCTTTTTCTGGCCTACAGTGAGCCTCAATAGGGGTGTAGAACACTTTGCCTTGCTGTAACTTGCATAGGGAGTGTGCTGTGTTAGTGAAATAATACTGTTATTCAGTATGACATGCAGATTAGAGGAGTCGCTGTTAAAATCACTGTCGCAGAGCGGCACAATGACAGAGCCTGGAGGTGGCATCAGTATGAGGAGACCATATTGTGGCTAAATGACCCAGCCTGGAGGCGGCAACAGCCTGATGAGACCATAGGGCCTCACAATTGAAAATATTAACCCCTTCCCGCAAATGGATGTGTATGAACGTCCATTTTTCCTGTCACTTAATGCAAATGGACGTTCATACACGCCCATTACATTTTCTATCACAGTGTCCCATGGCATGGTGATAGAAATGTCATCGCAGCTGTTCTGAACAGCTGACCAATGTTACTATGCGGCTGGGGACCAATCAGAATAGTCCCCTGCTGTTGATTATTGGCCAGTCATTAAGTGACTGACCAATGACATGGGACTTGCGAGGTTCGTGGTGTTTACTGAATCTGAGAAGCTAATTTCTCTGCCTGATCTTCTCAGATTCGGTAGTGGTTTTAAAAAGAGAATTAACCCCCGATTAATCCCTGATCACTGTTCCCGCATTGCTGGCATCGCTGTGCCCTGTGCAGCTGTCAGTTGCTGCCAGTGAGATTGCTGTGTGCGATCTCATCTAAGTCCCCTGTAGTGTTCCCAGGTATTCCCACCAAGTTTTCCCAGGTGACCCCACAAGTGTTCACAAGTGTCACCCAAAACCTACATTATTTCCCCCCAAGGGTCTCTGTCTGCAGCCCGATCTGTGTCAGGAGCACTGTGCCGGTCTCCTGCATCCTGGCGTTCCTGTCAGTGAGATTGAGATCGCTGTCTGTGATCTCACATAAGCACATAAGTGTTCCCCACCAATTGTTCCCCCCAAACATTTATCACATACCCCCAAGTGAAATATACAGCCCCCTAAGTGATCTGCTGCCTCTGTGCTCAGATCTCTGATAGTGAGCTTCCTCCTCACTGGCGATCTCCTTGTCAGTGAGGATTTTATCTGTGCCCTCATAAAAGGCCCTCAAAGTGTGCCCCCTAAGTTTATCCACAGCCCCCTGAGTGATCTGCTGCATCCTACCTCTCACAGATCCTCAGATCCATCTATTCTGATCCTGTTCTGTCAGTGAGCTGTCTGCTGCCTCAGCAAAAAATCCTTTAATGTGTAATAAAATAAAATCTAGTTCCTGCCACTTGATTTGTTGCATCAGTACACTTTTGTGTAATCCGTCATTTAATCAGTGTTGTCAGTCACTTGATCCGTGCAGTATTTGTTGTAACCCTGTGAATCCAGGTAGAAAAAACAGACATGGCCACACATCCACAATTTTGTATTTTGATCTAATTGCTTCTGAGCATAATTTCAAAAACAAATAGGTTGTTAGTATACATTTTGAGCAAAAGGTACAAGCCCACTCGCCACGTCAAGGCCACCTATTAAGAGTGGGTCCCTAGCGTCCCTAGCGTCCCTAGCATAAAATGGCATAGCACCGGGCGGCATCCACCACCGCCGCAACACCAGTGCCCACAGGGGGAATGTCCCACTGGCAGAGTGGCCCCAATGCCACTCAAACCAGTCTCTGGGCCACACCCCCCCCCCCACAGACACGGCGCCACGGCAACAACGGACACCGCACAGCACCACACCAGTGTGAACAAGGTGCAAAAGCTCACCTACCATGTGCTCCCAGTCAGACTAGGAGGCTGCTAGAAAATGAAAGGGCCTTGTGTAGCTACCTGCTACTTATATAGGGTTGGGCTGAGGGGGTGGGGCGGAGTGCAGGCAAAGGGGAAAAAACAAAAAAGGCGGGGATAGAATACACAATGTGAATCGTGGTAGAAAAAACAGACATGGTGCACATCCACAATTTTGTATTTTGATCTAATTGCTTCTCAGCATAATTTCAAAAAATAACAGGTTGTTAGTATACATTTTGATCAAAAGGTACAAGCCCACTCGCTACGTCAAGGCCACCTATTAAGAGTGGATCCCTAACGTCCCTAGCATAAAATGGCGTAGCACTTGGTGGCATCCACCACCACCATGACACCAGTGCCCACAGGGGGAACGACCCACTGGCAGAGCGGCCCCAATGCTACTCAAACTAGTCTCTGAGCTGTAATCCCCCCCTCCCCCCCCCCGCAGACCCATCCCCCCAAAAACAAATAAATAAAGAACACACAAAAAAATAAAATTATTAGTTGTTAGTCATCAGATCAGGTTCAATCATCTGATCCATGCACTCAGTTATCTGGTCCGTGTCATCTGCCATTTGATCCGTGTTGTCAGTCATTTGATCCGTGCAGTATTTGTTGTAACTCCCCCCCCCCCCCCCCAAAATAAATAAATAAATAAAAAAACACCCCAAAAAATAAAATTGTTAGTTGTTAGTCATCAGATCAGGTTCAGTCATCTGATTCGTGCCATCAGTTTTCTGATCCGTCTTTTCAGTTTTCAGATTTCTGTCGTAGTTTAAAACATGGCACAACGGTATTACAGTGCAGAGGAGGCCTTCGCTATGATATTCGCTGATACAGACAACGCTAGTGATGGCGAGGATGAATTAATACTTTCATCTGCATCCTCATACCCACCCTCTTCCTTGTCCTCTGAGAGTGATGAGCCCCCTGCACAGCGCAGAAGAGTAGCTGCAGAGCCTGAGTCTATGGACACGGACGGCATGTGGGTACCTGCTACCAATTACACCCCCCAGGTTCCCAACTTTACTGCCTCCTCAGGTGTACAAGTTAACACAGAGGGATTCCAGGAGATAGATTTTTTTATGTATTTTTTACTGAGGAATTTGTAAATAACATGGTCCACCAAACTAATTTGTATGCCTCCCACCCCACATCTGACAAGGGCAACATTGGACCCCCACAGAACCATTGTATAATACCCCCCTTTACCAATCCGTTATGAGTAGGACCCGCTTAGAGATAATTAGCATATGTCTCCTTTACAATGACAACACCCTCTGCCACCCCGCCAAAACCCCAATTATGATCGTTTATACAAAATTAAGCCCATAATAGATCACCTAAAGTCTAAATCTTCTGAACTAATCAATCCTTAAAGGGGTATTCCGGGCAAAGGATAGGGGATAAGATGTCTGATCTCCCTGCACCGCCGGGCTTCCGAGAAGGGGCCGGGAAGTCATGCCACGCCCCCTCCATTCATTTCTATGGGAGGGGGCGTAACAGCCGCCACGCCCCCTCCCATAGAGATGAATGTAGGGGGTGGGACGTGATGTCATGTCCCCGTCTCGTAAGCCCGGCGGTTTCTGAAACTGCAGACGCAGCTACGCATAGAATGCGGGCTGCTGCAGGGAGCCACTGGGTCAGACATCTTATCCCCTATCCTTTTGATAGGGGATAAGATGTTTTTGCCCGGAATACCCCTTTAATAATACACAGGATTAGTAAATCTGCATTTACCCTTGTGCAGAATGTAGGACTCCTCTCATTATACTAGTAATCAATTGTTCCTTACCTTTTGTCTTGACGTCCTAGCTACAATGTTTTGTGTAACAATTTATATTTCTATTGCAGGATAAGGAACTTGATGAATGAGACTCCGACCTCGTACTCCCTACTCATCATGCACAATGGAGTGATCTATGCTGTCCGCGATCCATATGGCAATCGTCCTATGGATCGTGACAAGTGAGGAAAGAGGTACGGTGTATTAAAGGACATCTGTAGTGCAATATAACTTATCCCCTATCCGACGGATAGGGGATAAGTTATAGATCACGGGGGTCCGAGTGCTTGGGCCCCCCGGCGATCTCCTGAATGGGGCCGTGGCAGTATGCTGGTAAGGGGGTGTTCTATCCCCGCATGACGTGGCGGCTGACACGCCCCCTCCATGTATCCCATAGAGTGTCTGCTGCTGCTTTCTGTGGGGACGACACTCCACTTCCTGCAGACTGCCGCGGCCCCGTACAAGAGATCGCGTGGGGCTCCAGCACTCGGACCCCCCCTTGATCTATAACTTATCCTCTATCCTTCAGATAGGGGATAAGTTATACTGCACTACAGATGTCCTTTAAGTCACTAAACTGCATTATTTCTACTCTTATAATGTCATAGTTAGGAGATTTTTTAAAACCTGTCCAGAGGAAGCGTTGCTGAGTTGCCAATAGCAACCAATCAGATCACTTCTTTCATTTTTTTTAAAGGCCTCTGAAAAATGAAAGAAGCAATCTGGGCAACTCAGCATCTTTTGCACTGGTCAGGTTTTGATAAATATCCCCCATAGACTCTACTTAACACCCACCACTAATGTCTGTGTAAAAACTGGAGATGCGGTGTCATCCTAGTCATGCACAGGGAAAAGACTGTGCAAAATAAGGAGGGCGAAGTGGTCATGTATATGTACATCCCATGACTACATCACCCTTTTAAGCATTAGTATAGCACAATGTGGCCTGTTACAGACTCTAGTAACTCTAGGTTGAAGACCACTGCTCTAGTAGAACCACGCTTGTCTGTACATATCATTGCTCCAGTGCATAGAACCTTTTGGGTTTGGATCAAGTAGACTGTCTAAAGTGGAGCAGGATTATAAAGCAACACATGACATTTTAGGCAAATGCAGGTTTTTGATTTAGAAACAAGTTGACTTTTTTTGTGAGATCCATTGGTTTTGAGCTCTATTTATGATTTAGGTCCAAGGTTTTCTCTTTTCACACAGTCTATTCACAAGTCTCTGTCAACTGGGGAAGATTAGATTATAAATCCCCAAAACAAACCACTTCTATCAATAGCAAAATGTATTTTTTAGCCATTGTTTGTGCAACACTGTGACCATGAAAATCATTCTGCCCTGACCTCTTCCCATTGTCTACACACATGATAATGGCATCAAGGTATGCAATAAGCCATTCAATACTGTTCATGTGTTTCACACTTTTATTTATTACTAGTAGTACTACTTTTTATTTTTTTCTGTAATTTAAAGATCACTATTTACTAGTTATATTAAAATTTACAGAAGCAGCTAACAAAGTATTTTCAATTTTTTTTCCTCTTCCTCTTATACATGGAAGAACCGATCAGAGACAGATGGATGGGTAGTGTCCTCTGAATCCTGTAGCGCAGAGTAATTATTAAAGTACATGTCTTGTAACCAGCTGATGCAGCACTGACACTGGTTATTTAATCCACCCAGAGTTTTTGCAAGATATATTCTGTGATCTTATGCAAGATTGTGTAGAATGTACCACAGTTGTGACCTACTAGAATCTGGACATATGGATATGTCTGCGGCAGCCCCCGCGTTAACTTTAAAAACGCAGGGGCTGCCAGGAGTTAGCGCACGCAGCGACGTCACTGAGGACATCCCTTGCATGTGCCCATAGCAACAGAGGAGCGGAGCGGAGCTGAGAGGAGGTCGCGCGTTGGCTGGAATGGTAAGTCATCAGAACCAGCTGGCAGCACGTCCATTTCGGTGCTCCGATCACCGGTCCTTCGGTCCCGGGACCTACTGTTCTGGTCTATAGGCCATAGCAGTAGATCGTGACCCCGGACCAGAGGAGCGGTGGTCGGAACACTGGGGCAGTACACAGGCATACAGCCTCCAGCCATATAATGTATATGTCTGAAGGCTGTATGTCTGTGGGGGAACTGTACTGCACCTAATGTGGGGGAACTGTACTGCACCTAATGTGGAGAACTGTAATGCACCTAATGTGGGGGAGCTATACTGCACCTAATGTGGGGGAACTGTACTGCACCTAATGTGGAGAACTGTACTGCACCTAATGTGGGGAGCTATACTGCACCTAATGTGGGAACTATACTGCACCTAATGTGAGGGAACTATACTGCACCTAATGTGGGGGAACTATACTGCACCTAATGTGGGGGAACTATACTACCAACCTAATGTGGGGAACTATACTGCACCTAATGTGGGGAACTATACTGCACCTAATGTGGGGGAACTATACTGCACCTAATGTGGGGGAACTATACTACACCTAATGTGGGGAACATACTGCACCTAATGTGGGGGAACTATACTGCACCTAATGTGGGGGAACTGTACTGCACCTAATGTGGGGCAACTATACTGCACCTAATGTGGGAGAACTAAACTGCCAACCTAATGTGTGGGAACTGTACTGCACACCTAATGTGGGGGAACTATACTGCCAACCTAATGTGGGGGTACTATACTGCCAACCTAATGTGTGGGAACTATACTGCCAACCTAATATGTGGGAACTATACTGCCAACCTAATGTGTGGAAACTGTACTGCCAACCTAATGTGGGGGAACTATACTGCCAACCTAATGTGTGGGAACTAAACTGCCAACCTAATGTGTGGGAACTGTACTGCACACCTAATGTGTGGGAAATATACTGCCAGCCTAATGTGTGGGAACTATACTTCCAACCTAATAGGAGGGAACTGTACTGCACACCTAATATGGGGGAACTGTACTGCCAACCTAATGTGTGGGAACTATACTGCCAACCTAATGTGTGGAAACTATACTGCCAACCTAATGTGGGGAAACTGTACTGCCAAACTAATGTGGGAGAACTGTACTTCCAACCTAATGTGGGGGGACTATACAAAAATATAAAATTGTACTATTCTGATCCCTGTAACTCTTTTATTTTTCTGTATATAGGGATGTATGAGGGTCATTTTTTGCACTGTGATTTGTAGTTTTTATCGGTACCATTTTTGTTTTAAAGGGACTTTTCAATTGCTTTTTAGATATTTTTTATGGTTTTTGAAGTGACCAAAAATTAGCAAATCTGGTTAGTGCACTATTACGACTTTTGGGGTCCCACTTTTGATTTTGCCTAGGGCCATGCTAAGCCTAAAACCAGCCCTGCATGTAAGTGACAGCTGAAAGAGGAAAACTGCTCTATATAGGTAATGAATGGTGAGAGGGAAAGGATGGGCTATGGGTTTCATGCCCGGAGTACCCCTTTAAAGCGCAACTGTCATGAACTCTGGGTGCTATTACCTACACACAGCCTTTCTACTGTGTGCAGATGGTGTGTACAGCATTGTTTTTACCTTATTTCTGACGGCTTTCATCAACCAATAAAATGCTTTTGATCATAGCCACACACAGCCGGATAGGCATGGTGTGAGGTACGCTATGCCCCCCCCCCCTGTGTCAGCGCTGGGATCGCTGTGTGATTGACACACAGGTACTAGCGCATGCACCCCCTCAGCTCATCTAATGTGCGCGCCTCCTCGTGTTATCCAGGCAAGCGCTTGCTCCCCCAGTGAGCGATTGCTCCCGCCACGGTCTGCCTCCTCCAGTGCACCTGCGCAGTGCTAGAGGCAGAGAGCACGCATCCTCTCTGCCCCAGTACCGGAAACTGTCCTGCAGGCGCACTGAGAAGGCAGACCGCGGTGGGAGCGAGCGCACACTGCGGGGAGTGAGTGCTTGCCTGGATAACACGAGGAGGCGTGCACATTAGATGAGCTGAGGGGTGCATGCGCTGGGACCTGTGTGTCAATCACACAGCGGTCCCAGCGCTGACTCAGGGGGTGAGCGTGGTGGTGACAAGGCATAGCGTACCTTGCACCATGCCTATCCGACTGTGTATGGCTGTGATCAAAAGCATTTTCTGGGGTGATGAAAGCCGGCAGAAATAAGGTAAAAACAATGCTGTACACACCATCTGCACACAGTACAAAGGCTGTGTGTAGGTTATAGCACCCAGAGTTTATGACAATTGTGCTTTAATGTTCGTTACTGCTTTAGAACCTGTCCCTCCCGTAGAAAGAGACAGTGGGATTTATCCGGGACAGTTATCCGGTTTGAGAAAGTGCACGCTGCGCACGAAACAATTGTCCCGGTGTCTCTCCCTCCTCCCCCGCCTGTGTACAAGATCCTATGCCTGTTTGAATAAAGAAGTTCCTGGATGGTGAGTGCCGCCTTCTGTTTTCTTTCCACTGCACTTCATTCTTGTTACTCGGCTGGGCACCACCGCTACAGGCACACATCAGGATACCGTTCAGTTGCTTATACGTCCACACAGACACTCACAGCTTAGTCCCGCAGTGCCGGAGGTCTTATTCTTTTTGCCTTACCAGACAGTGGGATTTACTCTCTGGTTTCCTTGTCCCAAAGCAGGGAAATGGAGGCTTATTATAGATCTGATATTTCAATCAGTTCATATTGAAAGAAGACTACATGGCATACAGGGCCGGTTCAAGGATTTTTTTCTACACAAGCGAGGTGGCTTGGAAGCAACCGGGCAAGGCAGATTATTGTGCATTCCCCCGCTGGCCTGTGAATGTAAGAGAATGGTGATGCATATAGAGTATATATTGCTGCTCACCAGGGGTGAATGAGGATTTTCACATAAAATAATAATTTCACACCAGGACGACATATTACTATTGCAGTGACTAATATCCTCACACTATCCAGTGTCCTACAAAGTCAAGACAGCACTACAAGTGTATACATACAAGATTGCAGGGGTATACATACAAAATATATCCTAGGCAGGAGGAGATCAGAGCGACACCACTCCGCTCTGATCTCCTCCTGCCTAGGATATATTTTGTATGTATACCCCTGCAATCTTGTATGTATACCCTTGTAGTGCTGTCTTGACTTTGTAGGACACTGAATAGTGTGATTTTTTTACTGTGTTATGTAACATTGCTTGCACCTTAGTACTGTTTTGTATTATTGCACATATAGGTATCCTAATACTTGATTTATGCATTTGCACTTTATTGGGGACTGTGATGTTTTATAGTTATATACCGTAAAAAGGCTTTATTGGAGGGGCTCAGAGTGACACCTTTTTTTTGCCACTTTTTTCTCCCCTTGGGGACTGTTTCCTCTCTTGTTTTTATGTAATAAGTTAATAAAGAAATATATTATCTATATGAATTGGTGAAATGACTCCTTTTTCTTTTGTGTATATATAGTGCATAGCATTGATCAGTATATGCAATCAAAAGACTGCATGTTTTAGCCCCTTTTTTAAGTAAAATAATAAAAATAATCATATGTGGTACCGCCACATGTGTAAATGTCCGAACTATTAAAATATAATGGTAGCTAAATCACAAGGTCGATGGTGTACTTGTAAAAATTTACCCAAATTTAGCATTTTTGGTCACTTCATATACCACAATCAAAAAGTTCCATCAAAACAAAAATGGTACCGATAAAAACTACAGATCATGGCACCAAAAAATTGGCCCTCATATAGCCCCATATGCGGAAAAATAAAAAAGTTATAGGGGTCAGATGACACTAATTTTAGTGCATGTAAAAGTATAAAGTAGTAAAATAAAATAAAACTTACATAAATTTGGTATCCTTATAAAGATAAGGTGTCAGTTTTACGGAAAAGTGCATTGCATAGAAACGGAAGCCCCAAAAGTTACAAAATAGCATTTTTTTTATTTCACCCAACAAATACGTTTTTTTTTGCCGCAGATTTTGTTATAAAATAAGTGATGTAATTACAAAGTACAATTATTGATGCAAAAAACAAGCCCTTTTATGGGTCTGTAGGTGCAAAATTGAAAGCATTATGATTTATAGAAGGGGAGGAGGAAAAAAAGTGCAAAAACGAAAATTGGCCTGGTCCTTAAAGGGGTACTCCGCCACTAGACATCTTATCCCCTATCCAAAGGATAGGGTATAAGATGTCTGATGGCGGAGGTCCCGCCTCTGGAGCTGCACTCGATGCTCTAAACGAACGCCGGGTGCAGCAGGGAGATTGCGAGGGTTCCCAGTGGTGGGACCCCCACGATCAGACATCTTATCCCCTATCCATCACAAAATAGTCTATTATTTGCAAGTATGTGTGAGCGTGTGTGGCGGGGTGGGGATTGGGGGGGGGGGGGTAGAGGGGAGGAGAATATTACATGAATTTCAAAATGTTTTACAAATAAAGATCTAAAGTGTTCAGTACATATGTATTCACCTCCTTTACTGTGAACCCCCTAAAAGATCTGGTGTGAATAAGTTCCTTTACAAGTTACATGTGCAAGTAACAATTATTAAATAGGGTCCACCTGTCTGCAATTTTATCTTAGTAAAAATATACCTTTCTGTTCTGTGAAGGTCTCAGAGTTTGTTAGAGAGCATTACTGAACAAACAGCAGCACCAAGGAGCTCTTCATACAGGTAGGAATAAAGTTATGGAGAAGTACAAAGCAGGATTAGGCTATAGAAAAAAATTAATCCCAAGCTAGTTTTGGAGGACTATAAAATCCATCATGGGAGAATTAAAAGAATATGGCACAACCGGAAACTTATGAAGACAAGACCATCTACCCAAAAGCCGATCAAGGAGAAAAGCAACCAAGAGGCTCATGGTAACTGTAAAGGAGCTGCAAAGATCAACAGGTGGGAGAATCTGTCCACAGTACAACTATAAGTCGTGTATTCCCCATATCTGGCCTTTATGGTAGAGTGGTAAGAAGAAAGCCGCTGTTGAAAGTGAGGCACAAGAAATCCTGTTTGGAGTTTGCCACAAGCCATGTGGGAGACACAACAAACGTGGAGGAATGGGTTCTGGTCAGATGAGCCCAAAATGAACTTTTTGACCCAAAAAGCTATGTGTGGCAGAAACCCAACACTGCCCATCCCCCTGAGCACACCATCACCCACAGTGAAACATGGTGGTAGCATCATGCTGTGCAGATATTTCTCTGCAGCTGGAACAGAGAAACAAGTCAGAGTTGATGGAAAGATGGATGGAGCCAAATTCAGGGCAATATTTGAAGAAAATCTGATGCATTCAGAAATAAAATTGAGACTGGGGTGGAGGTTCATCTTTCAGCAGGACAGTGACCCTAAACATACAGCCAGAGCTACAATAGAATGGTTTAGATGGAAACAGTATATGTCCTAAAATGGCCTAGTCAAAACCCAGACCTAAATCCACTGGTAAATCTATGGCATGATTTGAAAATCGCTGTTCATAGACAGCAATGCATTTCCGTGCAGACTCTGCAGAAAGAATAGAGAGATATTTTTTTTCTGCGCACACCGGAATATGAATTGCATACCAGAAACATCTGGCAGGAAAAAATTTGCCATATGAACAGTGCAGTAGAATCCCATTGATATCAATGTGACTCTGCTGCTGCGGAATCTCTGTGCGAAATTCGAATGCAGAATTCCACATGGAAATTCCATAGTGTGAACAAACTCTAAGGCTATGTTCACATGGGAAAATGTCTGAACAGAAAATTTCCGTGTGGACATTATCTCGACAGCGGAGGCAATGCATTTCCATGCGGACTCTGCAGAAAGAATAGACATGTCTAATTTTTCTGCGATCTCCGGAATCGTGATTTCCACAGCAGAATCATCTTAAACCTGTTAACCTTTTAGAATGAAACATGAGATTTCTTGCACCTCCTATTTTCTTGATAGAAGACACATGCAAACTATTTCTATCCACCTTACGTAAACTCAACTTGGAAGACGGTCAATGCCATAGTTAATCTGGTGTAGAGGACTGTGAAATCAGGAACAAAACATCCCTGTTTTCTACATTTCCGCTCAATGAACATTGTGCGCACTGATGTTTTGGCAGAAATATAATTTATCTGTAGATGTTTGGCCTACTTGTTTGAATGGAGTTGGATTAAGTAATGTTATATTTTAATAGTTCAGACATTTCCACACACAGCAACATGTAATGGGGGAGATTTATCAATTAGCCGGAAACCCAAATTATCTGGTTTTTCACATAACAACCATTCACAGCTCAACTTTCATATCTTAACTAGCTCTTCTAAAGTGAAAGTTGAGCTGTGATTGGTTGATGTGGGAAAAAACAGATAATTAGGGTTTTCGGCTGATTGATAAATCTGGGCCAGTATGTTTTTTTTATTTTTATTTGTAAAAGGTCTCGATGGTACACAAAGATATGTAACAGGGTTGAAGTTCCTGGAGGGATACGCCAAATGGAAAATGATTTAGGAAAACTAGAAGAATGGTCAGAACTCTGGCAACTGAAATTTAATGTGGACAAGTGCATTATATGTGAGGATCACATCACAGGGGGCATTATATGTGAGGGGCACAGCACAGGGGGCAATATATATTAGGGGAGCATGACAGGGGCATTATATGTTGGGGCACAGGACAGGGGGCATTATATGTGAGGGGGCATGATGGGGGCATTATGTGTAAGGGGCACAGCACAGGAGGCAAATGTGAGGGGCACAGGACAGAGGGCATTATTATCTGGGGGAAACAGGTCAGACATTATTATTATGTGAGGGTGCAGGACGGGTCATAATTATTATATGTGGGGGACAAGATTGGGCATTATTACTATTTATGAGGGGCACAGAATGTTTTGCATTATAGAGGTATGGTTTATATTATGAAGGAATTTCTGGGGTACTACGATATATATGGGCCACAATACATTACAGTATTGTATTCAGAAGGTGCAGTGTGTAGTAGTATTATATTCATAGAGCGCAGTATGTGCTAGTAATATATTCAGAGAGTGCAGTGTGTGGTAGCGTTATATTTAAAGAGCGCAGTATGTGCTAGTAATATTCAGAGAGCACAGTATGTGGTAGTATTATATTCAGATAGCGCAGTATGTGCTAGTAATATATTCAGAGAATGCAGTGTGTGGTAGCATTATATTCAGAGAGCACAGTGTGTGGTAGTATTATATTCAGAGGTACAGTGTGGCGGGTTTATATTCAGAGAGCACAGTGTGTGGTAGTATTATATTCAGAGAGCGCAGTATATGCTAGTAATATATTCAGAGAGTGCAGTGTGTGGTGGTATTATATTCAAAGAGCGCAGTATGTGCTAGTGATATATTCAGAGAGCACAGTGTGTGGTAGTATTATATTCAGAGAGCACAGTGTGTGGTAGTATTATATTCAGAGAGCACAGTGTGTGGTAGTATTATATTCAGAGGTACATTGTGTGGCCGGTTTATATTCAGAGAGCACAGTGTGTGGTAGTATTATATTCAGGGGATACAGTGTTTAGCTTTATTATAATAATTATTGTTTTCATATAGAGAATCAGAATTCACTGACAAATTAAGGAGCCATCTGGGCGTCATTTTCTTTAGAAAATGTACCATCTGAATTAGATAAGGAAAGATTATAGAGAAGATGTCACCTGTAGTCACTGATATCATTGTGTATTGTCCTCACTAAAGAGAAGACGTCACCTGTAGTCACTGATATCATTGTGTATTCTTCTCACTATGTTCCATCAGAGCTGGAGTCACTTGTAAGTTCTACAGTTATGACGAGTGAAACTACAACTCCTAGCATAACCTTACAACTGCTTAGGTGATTCTGGGAGCTGTAGTTTTAAATGGTAAAAATTTCTTCAGCACATTCCCATTCTGTGACAGTTGATATATTTAATTATTATACTGTAAATTATTTTCTGCAACGTGCTACACCGCGGGCATCACAACAGGCTAAAAAATTACTTTGGGGGAAGAAGGGGTATGGGGTGACACCTTTTTTTGCCACATCGGGTGACATCAACCCTCGAGCAGGGATGGGCTGTGTAGACATGTGGCATCAGGATGGTCACAGAGTGACGGAGCCCAAGCTCAGCCTGGTGAAGCAGTGCAAAGGAAGAGGAAGCTGGAAACACAGGGCTGTTTTATGATATCTTACTTTCTCTGAGAGAGTGGGAGCCCATGGGGACCCGGAGCAGACTATGAAAAGGTTGGTCATTAATATTATGGGGCATTTTGAGGGGCACCATTAGTATGACAGGGGGATATGGGGTTCAATAAGGGAGAAAAGGGGGACCATAGGTACCGGTTGGTGTGAGGGAGCGGAGCAAGGGGAGCAGTAAGTAAGTATTTATATATACACTTTTCGAGGTGTATTATTTTTCATAAAGTTTATATTGGACAGTTTGAGAAAAAATATTTTATATAAGGGGATATCATTTTATATGGGGCATTGTGGGGGGACACTAAATGTGTTGCATTAATATATATATGGGAATACAGGATATACAACTTTTTGAGTCAGGGGTTGAAAGATAGGGAGCCCAGACAGTAATAGTTCTGTATTATACTCCCAGGGCTGTGATTACTCTTTTATTGGTGTGAAAAAAGACCAGAGTTCATAAAATTCATCCTATATCCCTAATGAGTTCCTACCGAGTTGATCCAGAGGAAGGCAAAAAACCCTCATACTAGAGGTAAAAATTCCTTCCCAACTCCAAATACGGCATCAGAATAAATCCCTGGATCAACGTTCTGTTCTCTTTTAGTGAGTTCACCATGACCACCTCCTCTGGAAGAGAGTTCCACAGTCTTAATGCTCTTACAGTAAATAACCCATGTCTGTGCTGATGTACAAACCTTCTTTCCTCTAGATGTAGAGGATGTCCCCTTGTTGATAAGTAATGCAATTGTACACAGTGGCCCTCATTTACTAAGAATGGAGTGTAGGTTTCTTTGTGGGTTTTAATTCCCTACACTTTTTTCCCCCCAGTATTTACTAAGGTTTCTCTACACTTAGCACTTTTCCCTACACTTTGCTTTTTTTTTTTTTTACACATGCTCTGATCTGTCTGGTTTTTCTCAGCTCAAATCCACCACATTTTCTGTGGAAACCTTAGTAAATATTTAGGGTGTTTGTGAAAATGTCGGGAACACGCCACTTTTCTGTGACCAGGCCCCATTTCCCTGACAGACACGCCCCTTTTTAGGGTTTTCTCAGTAAAATGGAGAGTTGGTCGGGTATTTCATTTCTGGTGCAGACAGAATTCTGGCGCAGACAGAATTTCTGGCGCAAAGCGCCACAATCTGGTGCACAACCCGACAAAAAAAGAAGGAATCCTGTGAGTAAATGAGGGCCAGTGACTTCATCAGCAGAATAGTGAGCACAGCTCCGGAGTATACCAGATGTTACACCTTATCCTGACTGAGTCACACATCCTATATTTAATATAAGATGTAGATTAGGAGTAACATATATATATATATATATATATATATATATATATAAATGTACAGCCTATAGATATATATATATATCCGTTTGATTTATTTGGGATGCATTACTAATATTATGCACAAATATTTTGAAGGCTGGCGGTACATCATCTGCCTGCGGAGTAAAACTTCAGGGCCTTTCCAGTGAAGGAGGAGACAAGAAGACCACCTATCCTGTATATCAGGAAGTAAGAAGGAGACCTGGGGATCAACGCACAGTGAGTTGTATTTCCATCCTTTTTTTTTTTATATGCCACCTGTTTGCTCCCCATGTACCCTAATGCCACTTGCCCTACGGCAACTGGCATTAATATGGCATCAGACTCCAATAGGGCTTAAGAATGAATCCCTGGGTCAACGTTCAATTCACATAGATCTTGTATCCATAACCTGTTATATTTGTCTAGAAAAACATCCAAAAACAAAATGTTATAGGAACAATATGTTGATGTTGACCCACCCTGTCAAAAAGAGCTTAAAGGGTACCTGTCAGATCACCCAAAATAAATAAAACTGTTCTGTGTTGCTCAGTAACTCACCCTGATCATGTACGTATGCTTTTTATGTGTCTACAACCTACATTTCTCTCAGAATTAGCTTTATTTCTGAAATACCTTAATTTTGTCCACCAGAAGCAGGGGGGCGGGTCCCTCACTGTGATAACAACTCCCACTCCTCCCCCTCCCTCACTCTCCTCACTCACTGTGTGCCTACAGCAGTGTTTCCCAACCAGGGTGTCTCCAGATGTTGCAATACTACAACTCCCAGTATGTCAAAGGCTGTCCAGGCATGCTGAGAGTTGTAGTTTTGCAACATCTGGAGGCACTGCAGACCTGTCAATCATGAAGTGTGTCCATGACATAGGGGATGATGCAGGGACACAGTCAGGCTGGAATGTATCCTAGAAGGCAGGAGACAGGTTTTTGACCGGCTTTGTCACTATGAAATACTGAAAAATCTTTAATGAAAGCAATTGCAAAACCTAATGATTTTGCATGCTTTACAACATACCAAAAGTGTCCATTTAAAACCTAGAAATAAGTATATATATATATATATATATATATATATATTTCCAAAAACTGGGCAGCACTTAATAAATTGTTAGGCTGATGCAAGCTGCATAAAGACTTAAAGGGGTACTCCAGTGGAAAGCTCTTTTTTTTTTTTTTTTTTAAATCAACTGGTCCCAGAAAGTTAAACAGATTTGTAATTAAGTCTATTAAAAAATCTTTACCCTTCTAGTACTTTTTTGCAGCTGTATACTACAGAGGAAATACTTTACTTTTTGAATTTCTGATTTGCGTTGTCTACATCTTCTCCACATTGCTCTCTGCTGATATCTGGTGCCCGTATAAGGAACTGTGCACAACAGCATAGGTTTGTATGGGGATATTCTTTTACTTTGGACAGTTCCTCATATGGTCATCAAGTGTTAGCAGAGAGCAATGTGGACAACACAAATCAAAAACAACAAATCAAAATTTCTGATTTGTACACAGCTGCTAAAAAGTACTAGAAGGGTAAAGATTTTTTTTATAGAAGTAATTTACAAATCTGTTTAACTTTCTGGGACCAGTTGATTTAAAAAGACCTGAAAAAAATGTTTTCCACCGGAGTACCCCATTAACCCCTTCCCGACCTATGACATACCTGTACGTCATGGGTGGCAAGGTGTTCCCGACCCATGACATACAGGTACGTCATGGATATTACTGCCGCTACTCGCGGCATCCCACAGCGCCCGGAAAGATGGTGGCTATCACTGATAGCCAGCCATCTTACCGTGCGACCACGGGGGGTTTCGTCCCCCACCCCCCCCCCAGCGATCGCTGCTATCAGCTGGTCAAATCTGACTAGCTGATAGCAGCGTTTCGGTATCAGAATACTTAGCAGCACGGTGTGTGAGTTCCGATCACGGGGATCGGGACACACACCGCTCTGCTAAGTGTCCCTGTCCCGTCCCCCGGCGTCACTTACCCGTCGGAGCGGTGTCCCGAGCGGTCCCAGCGTCCTCCGTGCGGTCCCGGCGTCCTCCATGCGGTCCTGGCTGCGCTGCGTCCCGGAGGTGAGTTTCCGGCAGCAGTGCGGCATCTTCATTGGCAGCAGTGAGATCGCCGTAAAGCGATCTCACTGCTGCCTCTGAGAGTTTCAAAACTGCAACTCCCAGCATGCCCAGACAGCCTTTGGCTTTCTGGGCATGCTGAGAGTTGTAGTTTTGCAACATCTGGAGGTCCACAGTTTGGAGACCACTGTATAATGGTCTCCAATCTGCGCTCTTCCAGATGTTGCAAAACTACAAATCTCAGCATGCTCAGTCTGTCCAGGCATGCTGGGAGTTGTAGTTCTCTAACATCTGGAAGAGCACAGATTGGAGACCATTATACAGTGGTCTCCAAACTGTGGACCTCCAGATGTTGCAAAACTACAACTCCCAGCATGCCCAGACTGCCCAGGCATGCTGGAAGTTGTAGTTCAGCAACATCTGATCCTTCAGATATTGCCGAACTACAACTTCCAGCATGCCTTGGCAGTCTGGGCATGCTGGGAGTTGTAGTTTTGCAACATCTGGAGGCACACTAGTTGGGAAACATTGTCCGTTTCCTACCTCAGTGCCTCCAGCTGTTGCAATTGTTGCAAAACTATAACTCCCAGCATGCACTGACAGACCATGCATGCTGGGAGTTGTAGTTTTGCAACAGCTGGAGGCACACTGGTTTGGAAACACTAAGTTTGGTTGCAAAACACTTGAAAGTTTATTACTTAACTTAGTGTTTCCAAACCAGTGTTCCTCCAGCTGTTGCAAAACTACAACTCCCAGCATGCACGGACAGCCAAAGGGCATGCTCGGAGTTTGCAACAGCTGGATGTTTGCCCCCTCCCCCCAATGTGAATGTACAGGGTACACTCACATGGGCGGAGGTTTACAGTGAGTGCTGCAAGTTTGAGATGGCGCAAATTTTGCGCTGCAGCTCAAACTTCCAGCGGCAAACTTGCTGTGAACCTCTGCCCATGTGACTGTACCCTAAAAACACTACACTACACTGACACTAACCTAAAATAAAAAGTAAAAAACACTACATATACACATACCCCTACACAGCCCCCCTCCCCCCAAAAAATGAAAAACGTCTGGTACGCTACTGTTTCCAAAACGGAGCCTCCAGCTGTTGCAAAATAATAACTCCCAGTATTGCCGGACAGCCATTGACTGTCCAGGCATGCTGGGAGTTTTGCAACAGCTGGAGGCACCCTGTTTGGGAATCACTGGCGTAGAATACCCCTATGTCCACCCCTATGCAAATCCCTAATTCAGGCCTCAAATGCGCATGGCGCTCTCTCACTTTGGAGCCCTGTCGTATTTCAGGGCAACAGTTTTGGGACACATATGGGGTATCGCCGTACTCGGGAGAAATTGCCTTACAAATTTTGGGGGGCTTTTTCTTCTTTAACCCCTTATGAAAAGGTGAAGTTGGGGTCTACACCAGCATGTTAGTGTAAAAAAATAAATTTTTTACACTGACATGCTGGTGTTGCCCTATACTTTTCATTTTCACAAGAGGTAAAAGGGAAAAAAGACCCTCTAAATTTGTAACGCAATTTCTCCTGAGTACGGAGATACCCCATATGTGGGTGCAAAGTGCTCTGAGGGCGCACAACAAGGCCCAGAAGGGAGAGTGCACCATGTACATTTGAGGCGATTTGCACAGGGGTGGCTGATTGTTACAGCAGTTCTGACAAACGCAAAATAATAAATATCCATATGTGACCCCATTTTGGAAACTACACCCCTCACGGAATGTAATAAGGGGTGCAGTGAGCATTTACACCCCACTGGTGTATGACAGATTTTTGGAACAGTGGTCTGTGAAAATGAAAAATAAAATTTTTGATTTGCACAGTCCACCGTTTCAAATATCTGTCAAACGCCAGTGGGGTGTAAATGCTCACTGCACCCCTTATTACATTCCATGAGGGGTATAGTTTCCAAAATGGGGTCACATGTGGGGGGGTCCACTGTTCTGGCACCATAGGGGCTTCCTAAATGGGACATGCCCCCCAAAAACCCTTTCAGAAAAACTCACTCTCCAAAATCCCATTGTCGTTCCTTCCCTTCTGAGCCCTCTACTGCGCCCACCAAACATTTTACATACGCATATGAGGTATTTCCTTACTCGAGAGAAATTGGGTTACAAATTTTAGGGTGATTTCTCTCCTTTTACCCCTTGTAAAAATTAAAAAATTGGGTCTACAAGAAAATGCGAGTGTAAAAAATGAAGATTTAGAATTTTCTCCTTCACTTTGCTGCTATTCCTGTGAAACACCTAAAGGGTTAAAACACTTACTGAATGTCATTTTGAATACTTTGGGGGGTGCAGTTTTTATAATGGGGTCATTTATGGGGTATTTCTAATATGAAGATCCTTAAAATCCACTTCCAACCTGAACTGGGCCCTGAAAAATTAAGATTTTGAAAATCTTGAGAAAAATTGGAAAATTGCTGCGGAACTTTGAAGCCCTCTGATGTCTTTCAAAAGTGAAAACTTGTCAACTTTATGATGCAAACACAAAGTAGACATATTGTATATGTGAATCAATATGTAATTTATTTGGAATATCCATTTTCCTTTCAAGCAGAGACTTTCAAAGTTAGAAAAATGCTAAATTTTCAAAATTTTCATGAAATTTTTAGATTTTTTACCAAGAAAGGATACAAATATCAGTGAAATTTTACCAATAAAATAAAGTAGAATATGTCACGAAAAAACAATCTCAGAATCAGAATGATAAGTAAAAGCATTCCAAAGTTATTAATGTTTAAAGTGACAGTGGTCAGATTTTCAAAAAATGCCCAGGTCATGAAGGTGAAAATGGGCTGGGTCATGAAGGGGTTAAGTCCAAAGTCTCAGCCAGCTCCATACAAAAGGAATAGCATGAAAAAAGTGTTGCTTTTATTCACCAAACGCAAGAACGATGTGTCAGCTGTCTCTCACAGCCATTGAAGGCGGCTGAAATTTTACCCTGATGTTTGGTGAATTAAACGCAACACATTTTTCACACTATTTTGGAGTTCTGCTGCTTTCCTTTTGTGTGTATGTATGTATATATATATATACATATATATATATATATATAATGCCAGACTATATATAGTATAGAAATGACCTTTTCTGCTTTAGTTATAGAAATGAGTCAGAAAAGAGCAAGCTGCAGGACTATAGATTCCTTCTTCAGTATTAGTGCAAAAAAGTCATCAGGAACACTAGAAAGCACTTCATGTATGGAATCTGACACTAGCCTCCCATCTAGTTCTGGTACATTTGTAGAGCCAATAGTTCAGAATGAGTTGCCACTGTCTGATACCCCTCCCAAAACCGGCAGTATCCAAATGAATGACATTGGCACACATCTTGGAACAACAATTAATGATTACACCAAATGCTTGCTTTTGGAAAATCCATGGCAACCTCCTCCTGGATTTGAACTACCTTTCTCTGTTCAGAACATGACTTCCAAGAATGGAAAAACGCGAACAATAAAGCGTTACTTGTCGAAACAACATATTGATAGTTTTCCTTGGTTAGTGTATTCGGCTGCCAAGAAGGGTTTATTTTGCAAGTACTGTGCATTGTTTGTGCAACATCGCAAGGGTGGTAATAATAAAGGCATGGCCCTTGGAAAATTGGTAACTGAGCCCCTGACTAATTTTAAAAAGCTTAAGGGCAAAGATGGAGATTTAGAAGTCCATGAAAGACTTGTTTATCACCGGGAGAGTGTAACCCAAGGAAAAGCATTTTTACAAACCTATCATTCACCAGACAATGAAATTGTTAATCAAATAAACTCGCATCGTCTTCAGAAGGTGAAGGAGAACCGAGAGAGACTTCGCCCTATCATTGAGTCAATTATATTTTTGGGCAGACAAAATATACCTCTGCGTGGCCATCGAGATGATGGTGCTTTACTAGATGACTCCACTCCAGATGTGAATGAAGGCAACTTTCGGGAATTGCTCAGATACCGAGTTGCATCTGGAGACAAAATGTTAAAGAAGCACCTTATTACTGCATCTTCTCGTGCTACTTACATTTCCAAATCTACTCAAAATGATTTAATAATGTGTTGTGGTGAAGAAATTTGCAATATCATTGTAGGTAGAATTAGAGAAGCTTGCTATTTTAGTGTGATCTTTGATGAAGCAACAGATCTTTCACATACAGAGCAACTTTCAAGCAATTTTAGATATGTCTACAATGAAACTATTTGTGAAGATTTTGTAAAAATTTGTAGATGCTTATGAATTAGCAACCCAGAAGGAATCGGTTATTGAACCAAGGCTTACAGGGCAGGTTTTGGGCCAGATAGTGATTAAACTAATTAAAGAGCTCTCCCTGAATATCACTCACTGTGTTGGCATTGGAACAGACAGTTGCAGTGTTATGTCTTCAGAGGTCACTGGTGCTGTGTCAGAAATTCTTCGTGAAGCACCCAATGCTTGCAGATGTCCTTGCTATAACCATTCTCTAAACAATTCAATTTCAAAGTCCTCACAAGTTTCAGCAGTTCGCAGTGCAGTAGGAGTTGTCAAATCAACTATTTCATTCTTCAACCAATCAGCAAAGCGCAATTTTGTTTTAAAGCAGGAGTTAGGCTCTCAACTGAGCAGTCTTTGTGAAACTAGATGGGTAGAACGTCATGATTCTCTCATAAGATTTCGAGATGGTCTTGTAAAAGTAGTGAGTGCACTAACAGCGATATCTCAGTGGAAATGTTTAAGCACTAGCTCAACAGCATCTATTCTTATCCATTCTCTGTGCAGTACAGAGTTTATCTTTTCCTTGGTTTCGCTCATTAACATTTTAAAAGTAACCCTACCTTTGAGTCGATTCCTTCAATCACCAACATTTGATTTATCCAGTGCATCTGACTGTTTTACTGATACCATGACAACCCTGGAGAATATGCGATGTACTGCTGATAGCACTTTTTCTACCTTGCATATAGAGGCTATGGAATTGGCCACAGAACTTGGAGTGGAACTAAAACTGCCACGCCTTGGAGAAAGACAAGTGCACAGATCAAATTACAATGCAACATCAACTGAAGAATACTTCAAGAAATCTTTATATATTCCCTTGCTGGACAACATTATTATTGATTTAAAAGCTCGTTTGCCAGTGTATTCAATGCAGTGTTTCCAGATTCAAATCCAGATGCCAAAAGTACTTTTGGAGAAAAAAATGGAAACCATGGGTCCTGTTGCTGTGCAATCACTATCAAAACGTTTCCAGACAATTTTAGCTCATGGTAATGAGAAGATAATGGAGACGTTACTGCAAGGAGAACTAAGTATCTGGGTCACAAAATGGAAACGAGAGTTATTACAAAATAAGGAAATTCCACAAACAGTCCATGAAGTGTTAGATTTGTGTGGCCAGGACCTTTTCCCAACCATCAGAAGTTTACTTCTGATCTTGGCAACTCTCCCTGTAAGTGTGGCCTCTGCAGAGAGATCATTCTCAACCCTCCGTCGTGTTAAAACATGGCTTAGGTCACGAATGGCAGAGGACCGGTTAAATGGCTTATGTTTACTTTACATTCACAGAGATATTCCTGTGAATATTGACAAGGTCATTCAGCTGTTTGCGAAGCAAGGAAAACGAAGACTTGAACTAATTCTGTGATTTTTCAATCTTTTAATCTTTTGTAACTTAATAGTGGAGTGTGTCTGTTGCTGTCTGAGAAGAGTTTGGTTAGCGATACCGTTTAGGTTTTGATAAATGTGTTTTTATCCTCTTTAAACATAGTTACATTGAATAAAAAGAGACATGCATCAAGTTCAGCCTCTCTCATGTGTTGATTGCTGTTACTATCCAGAAGAAGAAAATATCCAGTTTTTTAGCTCTTTCCAATATTGCAACAAACTAGAAAAAAATTCCCTACAATTTAAGGATTATGGCCCTAATTTACTATTGTAAACCCAACCCGTTTTGTCGGGTTGTGCGCCAAAATTGTGCTGGCCCCAGTATTTGTACCAGAATGTGCACCAAAATGTCAAAAAAACAAACCAACAAAGAAATCCTAAAAAGGTGCATGGCCGCCTATATCCCTTAAAGGGGTACTGCAGGGAAGTTAAGGAAAATAAATATGCCCCAAAGCCACCACAATACCTGCTCTGTGTCCCCTGTAGTTATTCATGTGATTTTGGCAGCTCCTTTGGCCCCTGATGTCTCCTAAATACTTTTTCCTTGTTTGCTGTACAGAGACTACAACTCCCAGAATTCAGTGCAGGTCTGTGTAATGGCTGCCAGACAACTGCTTTCACTGACTGTACGGACACACCTTTTAAACAGATCTTAAATCTAAATTCTCCCACTCTGAAATAAAACACTGACACTCATGAACCTTTTAAGTGGGCTGGGTGGTGGTCACAGCTCATTTATTTAAATATATGTAACTCTGTTAAATAAATATAACACTGCATAGCAGTAACCATGAAATACACAACTCTTATTGCCGAAGTACTGCTTCAGCCGAAGCAGTATGCCCCACTGTCTCCACAGCGTGCATGTGCTGCCTTCGGCACCTCAAAACTCCCCAAAATAATCTTCCTTTACGCCAGCTGTGACTTCCAAAATCAAACAAAGTATATTTAAATTAATTATAATTTTTTTTTTTTTTTTTTTATAATATATATAAGATTTTTTTTTTTTTTTTTATATATAAGGGGGTAACAAAAAACCGAACGTCCCACAACAGGACGCCCAGTTGAATAAACAAAACAAACAGGAAAGCAAAAAACCAGGGAGGGAGGGCGGGACCTTGGATGCTGGAACACAAGAGGGAGAGCTGCTTGCAGGACACCCAGTAAATACCCCTGGGCGTACACCCCTTGGAAACCCCTCCCCAAGGTGCTGGAGTGGGAGGGTTGCTGTTTACTTCCTGCTTCTTTACCCTTTCGTCCCCACAGTCAGGGCTACCTATACCTATTCGGCTAGGTAACCTACAATCTGTGTGCAGGCTTACACTGCAGATCACACACACACACACACAGACACACACTGGGGGAGATTTATCAAACTGTGTGAGAGAAAAAGTGGAGGGATTTTCCCACAGCAACCAGCTAACAAGCTGAGGTAAAGTGAAAGCCGAGCTGTGATTGGCTGCATATGGGGAAATCTCTCCACTTTCTCTCTCACACAGTTTGATAAATTTGTCTAATTATATTTAGACAAATTCATAGGTTGGTGAGAGGGAAAGAATGGGCTATGGATTTAGTTCCCTGGAGGACCCCTTAAATGTTATGTTTTTGCAAGTATTTATCCAGTTGCTCTTTAAACGTCTGTTCAGACTCTCTCAAAAAAACACATCTGCAGGCAGAGGATTCAAATTCTTTATTGTTTTTTGTGTAAAAAAACATTTTCCTTTGCCTTAGAAAAATCCCCTTTCTTCAAGTCTAAATGTGTGACCATGTGTCCTATATAAAGCCCTGTTTATGTACACATTCTATTATATTGTACATAAACTGCTTAAAATGTCTTATGATCTTTGTAATATTTCTATATCTGTTTGTATTCGAAGGCCATGTTCACGCTACAGAATTTCTGTACAGAGAATCTCTGTGCGGACAGCCGTCTCCTAGAAGGCTATGCATTTTGTGCGGTGTCTGCAGAAAGATTGAACGGGTTCATTGTTTCTCCAGATACAGTAATGGGAATTTCCGTGCTGAAAAAAATCATCTGGCATGGAAATTCTGTTGTGTGCACAGTTCAGCAGAATCCTGTTGAATTCAACGGGACTATGCTGCAGCAGAATTTCCATGCCAAATTCCTGTATGATACAGTTCCGTTAGCAACAAATCTTATTTTCTCTTCACCAACACAAAATACTCTGATAGTGCCCCTCCCGAGACTAGACTCTGGATCCGCCCCTGGTCCTCACTTGGGGTATTGTGCGCAGTACTGGAGGCCGTATCTCCAGAAGGATATAGATACTCTAGAGAGACTACAGAGAAGAGCTACTAAACTAGTACATGGATTGCAGGATAAAACTTACCAGGAAAGGTTAAAAGACCTTAACATGTATAGCTTGGAAGAAAGAAGAGACAGAGGGGATATGATAGAGACTTGTATATACATAAAGGGAATCAACACGGTAAAGGAGGAGAGCATATTTAAAAGAAGAAAAACTATCACAAGAGGACATAGTTTTAAATTAGAGGGGTAAAGGTTTCTGCAGTAATATCAGGAAGTATTACTTTACTGAGAGAGTAGTGGATGCAGGGAATAGCCTTCCTGCAGAGATGGTCGCTGCAAATACAGTGAAGGAGTTTAAACATGCATGGGATAAGCATAAGGCTATCCTTCATATAAGATAGGGCCCGGGACTATTGATAGGATTCAGATTATTGGGCAGACTAGATGGGCCAAATGGTTCTTATCTCCAGACACATTCTATGTTTCTAAATGGGAAATGGGGTTCAACTAAATGTTTTATTTGGGTAGGGGCTTTCATATATTTTTAAAAACTTTTTTTTATTCTTATTTATTTAACACTTTGTAAGTCCCCATAGGTGATTATTATATGGAATGTTTTGATTGCATGTATTGTTCAGTACTATGAAATAACATAGTACTTATCAGCACTATCAGCGATCTGCTTGTACAGTCTGTCTATGACAATCCTGAGGCACGCAGGAAGGTAAGCGACCTTTGCTGCCATTTTAACCCATTGGAACCCCTGCAGGGGTCTAAGGAGCTCCACAAACTGTCCTTTACCCTAAAGATAGACATTGATCATGACTAGAGATGAGCGAACTTACAGTAATTCGATTCGTCACAAACTTTTCGGCTCAGCGTTTGCTGACTTTAGCCTGCATAAATTAGTTTAGCTTTCAGGTGCTCCAGTGGGCTGGAAAAGGTGGATACAGTCCTAGGAGAGAGTCTCCAGCCCACCAGAGCACCTGAAAGCTGAACTAATGTATGCAGGCTAAAGTCAGCAACTGCCGAGCCGAGATCTCCTCTGCCCATTGACTTTAAAGGGGTACTCCGCCCCAGGACATCTTATCCCCTATCCAAAGGATAGGGCATTAAATGTCAGATTGCGTGGGTCCCGCCATTGGGGACCCCCGGGATCTGGGCTGCAGCACCCCGCTTTCATTACTGCACAGAGCAAGCTCGCTCTGTGCGTAATGACGGGCGATACAGGGGCCGGAGCATCATGACTTCACAGCTCCGCCCCCTCGTGACGTCACAGCCCGCCCCCTCAATATAAGTCTATGGGAGGGGGCGTGGCCCCACCCATAGACTTGCATTAAGGGGGCAGGCTGTGACGTCACAAGGGGCGGAGCCGTGACGTCACGATGCTCCGGCCCCTGTATCGCCCGTCATTACGCACAGAGCGAGCTTGCTCTGTGGAGTGATGAAAGCGGGGTGCTGCAGCCGAGATCACGTTGGTTCCCAGCGGTGGGACCCCCGCGATCTGACATCTTATCCCCTATCCTTTGAATAGGGGATAAGATGTCCTGGGGCGGAGTGCCCCTTTAATGTTTTTTCCGCTGTCCTGTTCACACTGCGGAAATTCTGCTAGCGGAAGTCCAACGCTGAATTCCTTTCCGCTTGAAGAAAGATCATGTTCATTCTTCAAGTGGAATCCGCAAGCAGAATCCAATAGAAGTCAATGGTAAAAAAATTATTCTGCCCGACATCATTTTCAAGCGGAATTCAAGCCAAATACAAGTGGAATTCAGAAAAGTAGATTAAATAGCCTCCTCCGCTTGAATTCCGCTTGATGGATAAAATGACAGAAGGCAACAATTTCCTGACCAAAATTATTCCTCGTGAATTCCTCTTGAATTCCTCAGTGTGAATGCACCCTGAAGACGAAGCCCATTTTGACCTTAACCTATTGGGGACCAAGGGCGTACAGGTACGCCCTTGTGGTCCTGGTACTTAAAGACCAAGGATGTACCAAGGTTTGCATCCCCCCATGTGATTGTACAGGGTACATTCACAGGGGCGGTGGTTTACAGTAAGTTTCCTGCTTCAAGTTTGAACTGCGGCAGAAAAATTTTCTGCCGCAGCTCAAACTCCAGTGGGAAACTCTCTGTGGACCCCCGCCCGTGTGACTGTATTGTCACGATGCCGGCTGGCAGGTAGTGGATCCTCTGTGCCAGAGAGGGATTGGCGTGGACCGTGCTAGTGGATCGGTTCTAAGTCACTACTGGTTTTCACCAGAGCCCGCCGCAAAGCGGGATGGTCTTGCTGCGGCGGTAGTGACCAGGTCGTATCCACTAGCAACGGCTCAACCTCTCTGGCTGCTGAAGATAGGCGCGGTACAAGGGAGTAGACAGAAGCAAGGTCGGACGTAGCAGAAGGTCGGGGCAGGCAGCAAGGATCGTAGTCAGGGGCAACGGCAGGAGGTCTGGAACACAGGCTAGGAACACACAAGGAAACGCTTTCACTGGCACGATGGCAACAAGATCCGGCGAGGGAGTGAAGGGGAAGTGAGGTGATATAGGGAAGTGCACAGGTGATAACACTAATTGGAACCACTGCGCCAATCAGCGGCGCAGTGGCCCTTTAAATCGCAAAGACCCGGCGCGCGCGCGCCCTAGGGAGCGGGGCCGCGCGCGCCGGGACAGGACTGACGGAGAGCGAGTCAGGTACGGGAGCCGGGGTGCGCATCGCGAGCGGGCGCTACCCGCATCGCGAATCGCATCCCGGCTGGAGGCGGTATCGCAGCGCCCCGGGTCAGTGGAACTGACCGGAGCGCTGCAGTGAGGAGAGTGTAGCGAGCGCTCCGGGGAGGAGCGGGGACCCGGAGCGCTCGGCGTAACAGTACCCCCCCCCCTTGGGTCTCCCCCTCTTCTTGGAGCCTGAGAACCTGAGGACCAGACTTTTGTCCAGGATATTGTCCTCAGGTTCCCAGGACCTCTCTTCTGGACCACAACCCTCCCAATCCACTAAAAAGAAGGTTTTCCCTCTGACCTTTTTTGATGCTAAAATCTCTTTGACGGAGAAGATGTCCGAGGAGCCGGAGACAGGAGTGGGAGGAACAGATTTGGGAGAGAAACGGTTAATGATAAGTGGTTTAAGAAGAGAAACGTGAAAGGCATTAGGAATACGAAGAGAAGGAGGAAGAAGAAGTTTGTAAGAGACAGGATTAATCTGGCGCAAAATTTTGAAAGGACCAAGATAGCGTGGTCCCAACTTATAGCTAGGGACACGGAAGCGAACATATTTAGCGGAGAGCCATACCTTGTCTCCAGGGGAAAAAATGGGAGGAGCTCTTCTTTTCTTATCCGCGAATTTCTTCATGCGTGAAGAAGCCTGTAAGAGAGAATTTTGGGTCTCTCTCCATATGATGGAAAGATCACGAGAAATTTCATCCACAGCGGGCAGACCAGAGGGCAAGGGGGTAGGGAGGGGAGGAAGAGGGTGACGGCCGTACACCACGAAAAATGGGGATTTGGAGGAAGATTCAGAGACTCTGAAATTATACGAGAATTCGGCCCAAGGTAGAAGATCTGCCCAGTCATCCTGGCGGGAGGAAACAAAATGTCGTAAATAATCACCCAAGACCTGGTTAATTCTTTCTACTTGTCCATTGGATTGAGGATGATATGCAGAAGAAAAATTTAATTTAATCTTGAGTTGTTTACAGAGAGCCCTCCAGAATTTAGACACGAATTGGACGCCTCTATCCGAGACGATCTGCGTAGGCAACCCGTGAAGACGAAAAATGTGTACAAAAAATTGTTTAGCCAACTGAGGCGCTGAAGGAAGACCAGGAAGAGGGGTGAAATGTGCCATTTTGGAGAATCGATCAACGACCACCCAAATAACAGTGTTGCCATGGGATGGGGGTAAGTCAGTAATAAAATCCATACCAATCAGAGACCAAGGCTGTTCGGGGACAGGCAGAGGATGAAGAAAACCAGCGGGCTTCTGGCGAGGAGTCTTATCCCGGGCACAGATAGTGCAGGCTCGCACAAAGTCCACCACATCAGTCTCTAGAGTCGGCCACCAATAGAAGCGAGAGATGAGTTGCACAGATTTCTTGATGCCCGCATGACCTGCGAGATGGGAGGAGTGACCCCATTTGAGGATTCCGAGGCGTTGGCGTGGAGAAACAAAGGTCTTTCCTGGAGGAGTTTGCCTGATGGAGGCTGGAGAAGTGGAAATCAGGCAGTCAGGAGGAATGATGTGTTGAGGAGAGAGTTCAACTTCAGAAGCATCTGAGGAACGAGAGAGAGCATCGGCCCTAATGTTCTTATCGGCAGGCCGAAAGTGAATTTCAAAATTAAATCGGGCAAAGAACAGAGACCACCTGGCCTGACGAGGATTCAGCCGTTGGGCAGACTGGAGGTAGGAGAGGTTTTTGTGATCGGTGTAAATAATAACTGGAAATCTTGATCCCTCCAGCAGATGCCTCCATTCCTCAAGTGCTAATTTAATGGCTAGAAGCTCTCGATCCCCGATGGAGTAGTTCCTCTCCGCCGGAGAGAAGGTCCTAGAAAAAAAACCACAAGTAACAGCATGCCCGGAAGAGTTTTTTTGTAGAAGGACAGCTCCAGCTCCCACTGAGGAGGCATCAACCTCCAATAGGAAGGGTTTAGATGGGTCAGGTCTGGAGAGCACGGGAGCCGAAGAAAAGGCAGACTTGAGCCGTTTAAAGGCGTCTTCCGCTTGAGGAGGCCAAGACTTGGGATCGGCATTTTTTTTGGTTAAAGCCACAATAGGAGCCACAACGGTAGAAAAATGTGGAATAAATTGCCTGTAATAATTGGCGAACCCCAAAAAACGTTGGATGGCACGGAGTCCGGAGGGGCGTGGCCAATCTAAGACGGCAGAGAGTTTGTCTGGATCCATTTGTAGTCCCTGGCCAGAGACCAAGTATCCTAGGAAAGGAAGAGATTGGCATTCAAACAGACATTTCTCTATTTTGGCATAGAGTTGATTGTCACGAAGTCTCTGAAGAACCATACGGACATGCTGGCGGTGTTCTTCTAGATTGGCAGAAAAAATCAGGATATCGTCCAGATATACAACAACACAGGAGTATAGGAGATCACGAAAAATTTCATTAACAAAGTCTTGGAAGACGGCAGGGGCGTTGCACAGGCCAAAGGGCATGACCAGATACTCAAAGTGTCCATCTCTGGTGTTAAATGCCGTTTTCCATTCATCCCCCTCTCTGATGCGGATAAGATTATAAGCACCTCTTAAGTCCAGTTTGGTAAAAATGTGGGCACCTTGGAGGCGATCAAAGAGTTCAGAGATGAGGGGTAGGGGGTAGCGGTTCTTAACCGTGATTTTATTAAGACCGCGGTAGTCAATGCAAGGACGTAGAGAGCCATCTTTTTTGGACACAAAGAAAAATCCGGCTCCGGCAGGAGAGGAGGATTTACGGATAAAGCCCTTTTTTAAATTTTCCTGGACGTATTCAGACATGGCAAGAGTCTCTGGGACGGACAGAGGATAGATTCTGCCCCGGGGTGGAGTAGTGCCCGGGAGGAGGTCAATAGGACAATCATAAGGCCTGTGAGGAGGTAGAGTTTCAGCTTGTTTTTTGCAAAAAACGTCCGCAAAGTCCATATAGGCCTTAGGGAGACCGGTTACAGGAGGAACCACAGAGTCACGGCAAGGGTTACTGGGAACCGGTTTTAGGCAGTCCTTGGAACAAGAGGGCCCCCAACTCCTGATCTCCCCAGTGGACCAATCCAGGGTTGGGGAATGAAGTTGAAGCCAGGGAAGTCCAAGGAGAATTTCAGAAGTGCAATTGGGGAGGACCAAAAGTTCAATCCTCTCGTGATGAGATCCGATGCACATTAGAAGGGGCTCCGTGCGGAAACGTATGGTACAGTCCAATCTTTCATTGTTTACACAATTGATGTAGAGGGGTCTGGCGAGACTGGTCACCGGGATGTTGAACCTGTTGACGAGAGAGGCCAAAATAAAATTTCCTGCAGATCCGGAGTCCAAGAAGGCCACAGCAGAGAAGGAGAAGGCAGAGGCAGACATCCGCACAGGCACAGTAAGACGTGGAGAAGCAGAGTAGACATCAAGGACTGTCTCACCTTTGTGCGGAGTCAGCGTACGTCTTTCCAGGCGGGGAGGACGGATAGGACAATCCTTCAGGAAGTGTTCGGTACTAGCACAGTACAGGCAGAGATTCTCCATGCGGCGTCGTGTCCTCTCTTGAGGTGTCAGGCGAGACCGGTCGACCTGCATAGCCTCCACGGCGGGAGGCACAGGAACAGATTGCAGGGGACCAGAGGAGAGAGGAGCCGGGGAGAAGAAACGCCTCGTGCGAACAGAGTCCATATCCTGGCGGAGCTCCTGACGCCTTTCGGAAAAACGCATGTCAATGCGAGTGGCTAGGTGAATGAGTTCATGTAGATTAGCAGGGATTTCTCGTGCGGCCAGAACATCTTTAATGTTGCTGGATAGGCCTTTTTTAAAGGTCGCGCAGAGTGCCTCATTATTCCAGGATAATTCTGAAGCAAGAGTACGGAATTGTACGGCATACTCGCCAACGGAAGAATTACCCTGGACCAGGTTCAACAGGGCAGTCTCAGCAGAAGAGGCTCGGGCAGGTTCCTCAAAGACACTTCGAATTTCCGAGAAGAAGGAGTGTACAGAGGCAGTGACGGGGTCATTGCGGTCCCAGAGCGGTGTGGCCCAAGACAGGGCTTTTCCAGACAGAAGGCTGACTACGAAAGCCACCTTAGACCTTTCAGTGGGGAACTGGTCCGACATCATCTCCAAGTGCAATGAACATTGGGAAAGAAAGCCACGGCAAAACTTAGAGTCCCCATCAAATTTATCCGGCAAGGATAGTCGTAGTCCAGAAGCGGCCACTCGCTGCGGAGGAGGTGCAGGAGCTGGCGGAGGAGATGATTGCTGGAGCTGTGGTAGTAACTGTTGTAGCATAACAGTCAGTTGAGACAGCTGTTGGCCTTGTTGCGCTATCTGTTGTGACTGCTGGGCGACCACCGTGGTGAGGTCAGCGACAACTGGCAGAGGAACTTCAGCGGGATCCATGGCCGGATCTACTGTCACGATGCCGGCTGGCAGGTAGTGGATCCTCTGTGCCAGAGAGGGATTGGCGTGGACCGTGCTAGTGGATCGGTTCTAAGTCACTACTGGTTTTCACCAGAGCCCGCCGCAAAGCGGGATGGTCTTGCTGCGGCGGTAGTGACCAGGTCGTATCCACTAGCAACGGCTCAACCTCTCTGGCTGCTGAAGATAGGCGCGGTACAAGGGAGTAGACAGAAGCAAGGTCGGACGTAGCAGAAGGTCGGGGCAGGCAGCAAGGATCGTAGTCAGGGGCAACGGCAGGAGGTCTGGAACACAGGCTAGGAACACACAAGGAAACGCTTTCACTGGCACGATGGCAACAAGATCCGGCGAGGGAGTGAAGGGGAAGTGAGGTGATATAGGGAAGTGCACAGGTGATAACACTAATTGGAACCACTGCGCCAATCAGCGGCGCAGTGGCCCTTTAAATCGCAAAGACCCGGCGCGCGCGCGCCCTAGGGAGCGGGGCCGCGCGCGCCGGGACAGGACTGACGGAGAGCGAGTCAGGTACGGGAGCCGGGGTGCGCATCGCGAGCGGGCGCTACCCGCATCGCGAATCGCATCCCGGCTGGAGGCGGTATCGCAGCGCCCCGGGTCAGTGGAACTGACCGGAGCGCTGCAGTGAGGAGAGTGTAGCGAGCGCTCCGGGGAGGAGCGGGGACCCGGAGCGCTCGGCGTAACATGTATCCTATAAACACTACACTACTACAAAATAAAGGCCCTGATTTACTATTGTAAACCTGACATGTTTCGTCGGGTTGTGCGCCAGATTATGGTGCATTGCGCCAGAAATTCTGTCTGTGACAGAATTTGCGCCAGAGTTGAAAAAAACCTGATCAGCTCTCCATTTTACTGAGAAGACCCGAAAAAGAGGCATAGGCATCGTGAAAAGGGGGCATGTCCCTGACATTTCCACAAAATCCCAACATATTTACTTAGGTTTCCAAAGAAAATGTAGTGGATTTAAGCTGAGGAAAACCAGACAGATCAGAGCATGTGTAAAAAAATAAATAAATAAAAAAAAATGTAGGGAAAAGTGCTAAATGTAGGGAAACCTTAGTAAATACTGTGGAAAAAAATTGTAGGGAATTAAAAACCACAAAGAAAACTACGCTCCACTCAGGGCCTACATGTACACACCCTTACACAGTTACCCCCCCCCCCCCCCTAATAAAAAATAAAAAAACAACAGATCATATGGCACTGTTTCCAAAACGGAGCCTCCAGCTGTTGCAAAACAACAACTCCCAGCATTGTCCCAGACAGCCATTGACTGTCCAGGCATGCTGGCAGTTTTGCAACAGCTGGAGGCACCCTGTTTGGGAAACACTGCCGTTGGGTATTTTTGGTGGCGGAGGCAAGTGTAATGTTAGAAGGGGCACTACTGGAATTCTTTCAAGATACCAGTATTTTCACTAATTGGTGTGCACACAAGGCACACAACTATCAGCTAACCAGAAAAAAAGCGAGATCCTCTAAAATACAGGAACTAACCTTTACAATCAAACAATTAGAAGATGACCATAAAAGGTTCAGGGACCCCGCCATAATGAAAGAACTTAAATCACTAAGATTCCAACTTTACCAACTTCTCCATTATAAATTAGATTTTTACCTTAAAAAAACAAATACTCAGTATTATGGACAAGGCAATAAAGCGGGTAAACTGCTGGCTAATCGATTTAAATGTAGGACCATAAAAAACAAAATCCCTTTTATATATAACAACAATGGTGAAAAAATTATGAACCCGAAATTGATAGCCGATGTCCTTGCGGATTATTACAAAAATGTATATAATCTAAATGTAGACGCTAATACTCCTCAACCCCAAGCACCCTTGATTGATTCTTATCTTAGCAAATTGAATCTTCCCTCCTTGGATCCAGAGACCCTAGCATCCCTAGCGTTATATACTTGTCCCTCAACATCGGTATTCACATCTGGGTTTGTGTCACAAAAATTTTCCATTTCCAATGGGACGCGTCAGGGGTGCCCTCTCTGCCCTCTTATATTTGCCCTAGCAATGGAACCCTTAGCACAGAGGATCAGATCCAATAAATTAATTGCTGGGATAGAAATAGGTGGGATCGAACATCGTATTGGGTTATTTGCAGACGATGTGATTATGGTTTGCAGAGATCTCTTACAGTCTCTCCCAAGTATCGTCAGGGATTTACAATCTGTCGGTAATATATCTTATTACAAAATCAATGCGTCCAAATCTAAAATACTTAATTTAGGTCTACCCACGAAAATAGTTAATATTCTTATATCAAAACTTCCGTTCCCATGGGTTAAAAACTCTATCCCATACACTGACTTATCCTACCTTGCACTTATTCAATGCTAACTATACTACACTTCTTGCAGAATTGAAAAAAACTGCGTCACAACTTCCGAGGGGGTTTCTTGGCTGGGGAAAGTCGCAGACATCAAAATGATGGTCCTTACGAAAATCTTCAAAGCCTAAACCACTGTGGAATTTGGATATGTCAAAACTTTGGGTTACTGTTGAGATACAAGAGCTTCATAGCACTCGTATTAAACATATTCTCATGGCTGCGTATATATTCAAATCTACACTATCCTCTCCATATCCCACCATTGATGCAATCTATTCTGTGTGGAATAGACATATCCTGCCCAATAAACTATTCCAATCAGATTACTATACGACCACCAATAGAGGTTCTGGCTGCGCATATACCAGACCTTTCAATTTCACATTGGCCTGGGAAAGGTGTTCGACACTTTGCCGATATATGGGACGGGGCTGAGTGCATTTCTTTTGGAGAAATCCGCTCCAGATTCTCTATAAGTAACAAAGAATTTTATAAATTCCTTCAAATGCCCTGACCATCACCCCACCACACCCACCAGTCGCCTCTGAACTAAACACCTGGCTTACTCACCCTACCCCAACAAGGAAAGGTATTTCTTGGTGTTTTTCCTTCCTTATATCACATAATATTCTGGAACAAGACCCATATAAAGCGAGGAGGGAAAGTGATTTGAACGCCTCCTTCACAGAAAACCAATGGAGTATAGCTCACCATGTACTGTGTTGCCAAAGCTTTCTAAATGTATTGCTCATTTGGAAACATCCAAGAAACTACTATATCCTTGGCACCTTGTACCATCACGTTTAGCGAAATTTACCTCCTCCTCTGGTGACGCTGGAGGTGTTCAGATCCAGGCACTTTTATTCATATTTGGTGGAGTTGTCCACATCTTCTCTCCTTTTGGGAAAGGCTGGGCAAGTTTATTTCACAGTTGTGTGGGTTCCCAGTTATACTTGATGCTGCTTTAGCTCTCTTAAATATAGATATAACTACGTATTCTCATTTTCATAAAACTATAATTTTACACACTCTGATAGTTGCCCGTCATAACATTGTTAGACGGTGGGGCACGAAACATGTGCCTTCCATTCTAGACATTAAATTGGGAATTGTTAATTGTTGGCATGAATATAAAGTAGCCTCTGCAAAAGATAAAGAATATGAGTTCCTTTCCAGTTGGGATGTATGGCTACAAATTTCACATAATACAGCGATCTGTGAGCACACAACAGAGCTCAGGAGTGAGAGCGCACTTGTACACTTGAGGCCTAAATTGGTGATTTGCACAGGGGTGGCTGATAGTTCTTACATAAAGGAAAAAAAAAACACCTACATGTGACCCTCATTTTGGAAACTACACCCCTCAAGGAATGTAATAAGGGGTGCAGTGAGCATTTACACACCACAGGTGTTTGACAAATTGTCATTAGAGTTGGACATGAAAAAGAAAAATTAGATTTTTTTCAATAAAATGCTGGTGTTATTCAAAATTTTTCTTTTTCACAAGGGGTAATAGGAGAAAAAGGCTCCCAAAATTTGTAATATAATTTCTTCTGAGTAAAAAAATACCCCATATGTGGATGCAGGTGCACTACAATGCTCAGAAATGAAAGAGCAACATTTTTTGGAGAGAGAATTTGGCTGGAATTGAAGGCCATTTGCATTTCCAAAGCGCCAATGCTGCCAGAACAGTGAACAAGAAAGAGACAATGCGGGGGCACTCACGTTTCAGGTTGACCTGAAGAAGTGCCGGGAGCGGCACGAAATAGCTATCGTCCTCTGATGCCCCGCTATACATTGATTTTATTTGCACTAAGAAAATAAAGAAGCCTACCTGATCACCTTAAACGTGAGTGCCCCCGCATTGTCTCTTTCTTGTTCTATGTATGGACTTTTGTTCCCTCTGGCGGGTTGTGCACCAAGGTGCGACGGAGAGAGGGCTCCGAACTATAGCCTCACTGCTGAGACCGGCATATCTGATTGCTAATCAGACGCGTACATCCACACCATACCAGTGCCAGCCATCTGCTGTTCTATTATTTGAAGCTGCCAGAACAGTGGTTCCCCTCAACACACATGTGACCTGATATCGGAAAGGACACCCCTCACGGAATGTAATAAGGGGTGCAGTGAGCATTTACACCCACAGATTTTTTGAACAGTGGTCCGTGAAAATGAAAAATTAAATTTGCACAGCCCACTGTTCCAAAGATCTGTCACACGCCAGTATGGTGTAAATGCTTACTGCACCCCTTATTACATTCCGCGTGGGGTCTAGTTTACGAAATGGGGTCACATGTGGGTGTTCTGGCACCGTGGAGGCTTTCTAAATGTGACATGCATTTTAGGGAAGATCAAATTTTTCATTTTCACGTCCCACTTTAACTCCCTAAGGACCACAGGTTTTTCCGTTTTTGCACTTACGTTTTTCCCTCCACCTTCTAAAAATCATAACGCTTTCAATTTTGCACCTACAGACTCATATGAGGGCAAATTTTTTGTGCCACCAATTATACTTTGTAATGACATCAATAATTTCACCACAAAATTTACAGCGCACACAGAAAAAGAACATATTTGTGAGGCAAAATTGGAAAAAAAACGCCATTTTACTACTTTACAAAAATTATAACTACAAGCACCAAAATTTGTATGTTTACTAACAGGCTTTTTCTCCTTTTGCCCCTTGTAAAAATGAAAAAAAAATAAAAATAAAAAAAGGGCCTACAAGAACATGTTAGTGTAAAAAATTGAGATTTTGAATTTTCTCTTCCACTTTGCTACTATTCCTGTGAAACACCTAAAGGGTTAACAAACTTTCTGAATGTCATTTTGAATACTTTGAGGGGTGCAGTTTTCCTAATGGGGTCCAAAAATACCCTTTAATTTACTTCAAAACTGAACTGGTTCAAAAAGTAAAAACATGTAAACTTTATGATGCCAACATAAAGTAGACATATTGTATTTGTAAATCAATATATCATTTATTTGACATATCTTTTTTTTCTTACAAGCAGAGAGTTTCAAAATTAGAAAAATGCAAAATATTCAAATTTTTCATGAAATTTTGGAATTTTTCGTGAAGAAATTATGCAAGTACCAACGAAAATTTACCACTAACATAATGTAGAATGTGTCAGGAAAAAACAATCTTGGAATCAAATTCATAAGTAAAAGTATTAGTCCCAAACGGAGTGCACAGTCCCAAACGGAGTCACTAGGCGACTTGGTTCAGCCATAGAAATCAATGTGCTCTGCTGTTCTGTTAAATGGGGTTCTCTGCTGCCCTGTCTTCCGGAGCTCCTCTCGCAGCGTCTGGAGGTTTATTACTCCGAACGCTGTGTGCGGGCTTCCGTGTTCGAGGCCGCCACCTCGTGACGTCACGCCCGCCCCCTCGTGATGTCACGCCCGCCTACTCAGCGAAAGTCTATGGGAAGGGGGCGCGACCGACTTCTGAGCATTGTAGTTTGCCGCAGAGTGCATTCACATGGGGGGGGGGGCATTGACAGTCGAAGGGCATATTGAGAGTTGTAGTTTTGCAACAGCTGGAGGCACACTGCTACAACTCCCAGCATGCCCTTTGGTAGTCTGTGCATTGCTGGGAGTTGTAATTATGCAACAGCTGGATGCACACTTTTTCATAGAAAAAATGTGCCTCCAGCTGTTGCATAACTACAACCCCCAGCATGCACAGACTACTAAAGGGCATGCTGGGAGTTGTAGTTGGAACTCCAGCTGTTGCAAAACTACAGCTCCCAGCATGCCCTTTGGCTGTGCATGCTGAGAGTTATTGCTAAGCTACAGCAGGAGGTGAACAGGCCTCACCTCCTGCTGTATCCTGCCGCCGGGACCGCCGCCGCTGCCACCTAGACCACAGCCTCCACTCTTAAGGGGACCCCCACCGGACCAGGGAGAGGTAAGAGACCCCCGCCGGCCCCGATCTCTGCCCAGCAGGACAGTGATTAGTCAGTCATTACGACCAATCAATCACGTGATCGTGAAGTGGAAACCGTGCCACCTCACTCCTGCTGGGTAAGGGTGAATGGGACTGTACCAGGGCGTCAGGGCGTACCTGTACACCCTGGGTCCCTAAGTGGTTAACGAAAATTATTCAAACTCATGTAAGGTGTAAGGCTCACTATACCGCCCCTTGTTAAGTTCCATGAGGGGTTTAGTTTCCAAAATGGGGGCACATGTGGGTGTTTTTTTTTCCGTTTATATCAGAACCGCTGTAACGATCAGCCACCCCTGTGCAAATCCCCTCAAATGTACATGGTGCTCTCACTCCTGAGCATTTTACCTCCACATATGGGGTATTTCCGTCCTTTTTTTCCTTTTACCACTTGTGAAAATGAAAAGTATGGGGCAACACCAGCATGTTAGTGTAAAAAAAAAATAGCAAAAAAAAAAATTACATGCAGGAGTAGACCCCAACTTTACCTTTTCAAAATGGGTAAAAGGAGAAAAAGCCCCCCCCCAAATTTGTTAGACAATTTCTCCCGAGTATGGAAATACCCCATATGTGGCCCTAAACTGTTTCCTCAAAATACGACAGGGCTCCGAAGTGAGAGAGCAACATATGTATTTGAGGCCTAAATTAGGGATTTGCATGGGACGGACCTGGATGCAAGAATTACACTTGCCTCCGATACTAAAATTACCCTACAGCAGTGTTTCCCAAACAGGATGCCTCCAGCTGTTGCAAAACTCCCAGCATGCCTGGACAGTCAATGGCTGTCCGGCAATACTGGGAGTTGTTGTTTTGCAACAGCTGGAGGTTCCGTTTTGGAAACAGTGCCATACCAGACATTTTTCATTATTATTGGGAGTGGGGGGAGGTAACTGTGTAGGGGTATGTGTATATGTAGTGTTTTACTTTTTATTTTGTGTAAGTGTAGTGTAGTGTTTTTAGGGTACATTCACATGGGCGGGGGTTCACAGCGAGTTTTCCGCTGGGAGTTTGAGCTGTGGCGGGACATTTGCTGCATCTCAAACTTGCAACAAGAAACTTGCTGTAAACCCCCAGCAAACCTCCAGCTGTTGCAAAACTACAACTCCCAGCATGCCCTTTGGCTGTCTGTGCATGCTGGGGGTTGTAGCTATGCAACAGCTGGATGCACACTGGTTGCAAAACACTAAGAGTTTGTTACTTAACTCAGTGTTTCCTAACCCGTGTGCCTCCAGCAGTTGCAAAACTACAACTCAACACATAGAAAAATAAAGGCACAAACAGTATAATAAACCATAGGCCAGTATTAAATATACACCGAAAAAAGAGGCCAAAATGATGGTCATAAAAATATATATCTTTATTACAAAATTAATTAAAACAATCAAACAGATAAAAAAATGACAATATTACTTAAAGGGGCAGTTACACACACAGAAAAATAGAGGTGAGTATATCATATAAAGTGCCTGATAGAAATGATCACCCTACATGATAATAGGTAGAACAGTGGAGCTGGATCACTAATATATGCTAAATCCGGAGAAGTCAAAGGCGCAAAAAAGACTAACATGGTGATAATGATAGTCATACACTGCAGGGAAAAAGGCTGGAAAAGGAAAGGGTCACACATAACATATTACAGACCGGCCAGACCATATACTCCCATACCATACCTCGCCTCACCCCGAACGCGTTTTCGCTAAGGCTTTATCAAGGCCCCTTGATAAAGCCTTGCCAAAAACGCATTCGGGGTGAGGTGAGGTATTGTATTGGAGTATGATATACTCACCTCTATTTTTCTGTGTGTGTGTAACTGCCCCTTTAAGTAATATTGTCATTTTATCTGTTTGATTGTTTTAATTAATTTTGTAATAAAGATATATATTTTTATGACCATAATTTTGGCCCCTTTTTTTCGGTGTATATATAAAACTACAACTCCCAACATGCATGGTCTGTCAGTGCATGCTGGGATTTATAGTTGTGCAACAGCTGGAGGCACACAGGTTGGGAAACACTGAGTTAGGAAATATACAATGTTTCCCAACCAGTGTGCATCCAATTGTTGCAAAACTACAACTCCCAGTGTGCCCAGACAGCGGAAAGGCATGTTTGGAGATGTAGTTATGCAACAACTGGAGGAGAACAGTTTGGAGACCATTGTGTAGTGGTGTCCAAACTGTAGCCCTCCAGATGTTTTAAAACTTAAACTCCAAGCATTCCCAGACTGCCCAGGCATGCTGGGAGTTGTAGTTTGGCAACATCTGAAGGGCCAGATGTTGCTGAACTACAACTCCCAGCATGCCTGGACAGTCTCGGCATGCTTTGAATTGTAGTTTTGCAACATCTGGAGCGCTACAGTTTGGACACCACTGTATAGTGGTCTCCAAACTGTGCCCTTCCAGATGTTTCAAAACTACAACTCCCAGCATGCCGAGACTGTCCAGGCATGCTGAGAGTTGTAGTTTTGCAACATCTGGAAGGACACAATCTGGGCATGCTCCAAACTGTGGCCCTCCAGATGTTGCAAAACTACAACTCCCAGCATGCCCAGACAGACAAAGGCTGTCTGGGCATGCTGGGATTTGTAGTTTTGAAACTCCTAGAAGCAGCAGTGAAGATCACTTTACAGCGATCTGCTCTGCTGCCTCTGACGCCACCGCTGCCTCCACTTGCCTGCCGATCCTCTAAGCTGCCTGCTCCACTCACCAGTCCCCACGTCTTCCAGGCATCTACCGCCGGTCCCCCCACCTCAACGGCCCCCGCAGCCATCTTCCCCCGCTCTGTCTGGACTTCTGGGGTGGGCAGAGCGGGGATCTCAACTGTCACCCCCCCCCCCCCACCCCGCCCCTGCCTTGCAATTTGCCGGTCAGTCCTGACTGGCCACCCCTGCCACCTCACTCCTATCCTTCAGAATGATAAGGGCTGTCTCTGTCTCAGGACCCCCCAAGGGGATTTTCACGGGGTGCCTGCTGAATGTACAGGTACGCCCTTGGTCCTTAAGGGGTTAAATACTTGAAGAAAAAAATGGAAAGTGGTCAAAAAGTCCCATCAGCACAAAAAATGCCCCTCATACATCCCTATATACAGAAAAATAAAAGAGTTATAGTAGTCAGAGGAGGATGATTTTAAGCATATTTATTGTCTTACAAAAAGTTATAATTTTTTACAAGTAGTAAAATAAAGCAACCTATAAATTGGGTATTAGAGATGAGCGAACTTACAGTAAATTCTATTCGTCACGAACTTCTCGGCTCGGCAGTTGATGACTTATCCTGCATAAATTAATTCAGCTTTCAGGTGCTCCGGTGGGCTGGAAAAGGTGGATACAGTCCTAGGAAAGAGTCTCCTAGGACTGTATCCACCTTTTCCAGCCCACGGGAGCACCTGAAAGCTGAACTAATTTATGCAGGATAAATCATCAACTGCCGAGCCGAGAAGTTCGTGACGAATTGAATTTACTGTAAGTTCGCTCATCTCTATTGGGTATCATTGTAATTGTATGGACCTTTATACTTCGCCCCAAACATAAGATGTTAGATCGTGGCCCGTTTGAAGCGTCACGGCACGCCCCCTCCATTCATGTCATAGCCGTCACGCCTCCTCCCATAGAAACTAATGGAGGGGGCATGGCTGTCGCATCACCAGTCATCGTCCACGGAGCAGTATTCGCTCCGTGCGCCAAATGACTGGGTGCCGTGCCGGAGATCGCGGGGGTCCCCAGCGGCGGAACCCCTCTGATCTAACATCTTATGCCCTATCCTTATCCCCTATCCTTTAAATAGGGGATAAGATGTTTGGGGCAGGGTACCCCTTTAACCTCTTGGGGTTGAAGGGTGTACAGGTATGCCCTTGCTCCCTGGTACTTAAGGACGAAGGGCATACCTGTATGCCCCTGGGAATTTCGGTCTCCGCCGCGCACCGGACCAGGGTGACTGCTGATATCTATCAGCAGGCACCCCGTGCAAATGCCCAGGGGGGGCCTAAGACCCCCCCCCCCCCATGTCGGCGATTGCTAGTCTCCAGTGACCCGGATCCAAGACACCCACGATCCCCCTGAAGGGATAGGAGTGAGGTGGCAGGGGTGCCACTCCTCCTATCCCTGCTATTGGTCTTCTAAAAGCCACGACCAATAGAAGATCGGGGGCGGGGGGTTAACTTTCTTTTTCCCGTTCTGCCCACCCACAATAGGCCAGGCAGAATGGGGAAAACGTCGAGGACCGGCGCCGATGGTTCACTTACCCATCAGTGGCGGCAGCGGGTGGCGGTGATCAGCGGCAGAAGAGGAGAACGATGCGGCTCCCTGGATCCTACGGAAGCCGGTGAGTTGCCTAGCAACATTTGGAGGGCTACAGTTTGAGACCACTAAACTGTGGCCCTCCAAGTGTTGCAAAACTACAGCTCCCAGCATGCCCAGACTGCTGTTTGGGAATGCTGGGATTTGTAGTTTTGCAACAGCTGGAGGGTCACAGTTTGGAAATCACTGTGCAGTGATCTCTAACCTGTGGCCCTCTAGATCTTGCAAAACTACAACTCCTAGCATGCCCACACAGCAGTTTGTTGTCTGGGCATGATGGGATTTGTAGTTTTGCAACATCTGGAGGGCCACAGTTTGGAGATCCCTGTGCAGTGGTCTCTAAACTGTAGCCCACCAGATGTTGCAAAACTGCAAATCCCAGCATGCCCAAATAGCAAACAGCTGTTTCGGCATGCTGGGAGTTGTAGTTGCGTACCTCCAGCTGTTGCATAACTACATCTCCCCTTCGGCGATCAGTACTTGCTGGGAGTTGTATTTTGCAACTGCTGGAGGCACACTGGTTAGAAAATACTGAGTTAGGTAACAGAACCTAACTGAAGGTTTTCCAACCAGTGTGCCTCCAGTTGTTGCAAAAGTACAACTCCCAGCATGCACAGTCTGTCAGTACATGCTGGGAGTTGTAGTTTTGAAACAGCTGGAGGTTTGCCCCCCCCCCCATGTGAATGTACAGGGTACATTCACACGGGCGGGTTTTCAGTGAGTTTCCTGCTTCAAGTTTGAGCTGCGGCAAATTTTTCACCGCAGTGCAAACTCCTTGCGGGAAACTCACCGTAACTCGCCAGTGTGAATGTACCCTAAAACACTACACTACACTAGTAAGAGAATTCACAGGCGCTCTAATGGATAGGGGAGTAAATGAATATGGTTGTATGTTCGTTATAATGAATAGTGAATAGTAAAAAGTGCTGCCTTGTATATAATTGGGTTCCTGCCTGCCCCAATATGTGGGTGAAAATACCCGTGAACAAATAAAATTAAATATATACTGGCGCACAATAAGTAAAGTATAAAAACTATAATTTTATTTTGTCATAAATAGTATAAAATCCAGATGTGATTATACTATAAAAAACGGCAGCAGGATATTGCACAGAAATCCAAATATTGCACAAAAACCCGGATGTGTGGAGATACCCTTCTGGAAATCCGATGAGGATCAGAGTTCCTGCATGTAAAGAAAAATATATGGTGCTTCAGTGTAACTGATTTGACTGATAAGATACAAAGTATATTGAGCTGATGATTAAAATATACATACGCACCTCGTGCATGAATGTGTCTCTGTCAGGCCAACGTAGTGGAAGTCCATGTTTGGAAAGGTATGACTGGATAAGGATACATGTATAGATAATTACTAATAGCACCTTCCTAAAGTATTGGGAAAGATGTATAGGTCTTTCTCTAACCTGCTGTTTGAATTGATAGGTGTAATTAAGCAGAATGCTTTATGCTGCTAAGTGGTGCTTAATAGCGGAGTGCTGGATTGCGTAGTGATGGTATACTGGAAGCAATAGGTAGAGCTATAGGTTATGCATTATCATACATATAGTCCTGCGTATTTAATGCCGCTATTAGCCATAATGTGGTACCTGCATCCGTGGAGATATAGATGCGTCCTGATGTCCTATTGTTGGCGGTATATGCGGACTGGTCCGGGAAGGTCACTTTGTGGTTCTTAGTGTGTGGGATAGTGCGAGAGACAACCCCGGCCAGTGGCGTCTCTACCGCTCTCGGTCACTTCGCTGCACGAGTACAGGAGAAAAGAAAAAAGTTGCCGCGTGTGACGTCACTATGGATCTATGGATGCACCAAAAAGTATTCCAACGCATTTCGGAGTTAATCACGGCTCCCTTCGTCTGACTTTCCCAGACGAAGGGGGCTGTGATTACCTCCGAAATGCGTCGGAATACTTTTTGGTGCATCCATAGATCACTACAATCCAGCGCTCCGCTATTAAGCACCACCAAGCAGCATAAAGCATTCTGCTTAATTACACCTATCAATTCAAACAACAGGTTAGAGAAAGACCTATACATCTTTCCCAATACTCCAGGAAGGTGCTATTAGTAATTATCTATACATTTATCCTTATCCAGTCATACCTTTCCGAACAAGGACTTCCACTACGTTGGCCTGACAGAGACACATTCATGCATGCATCTATATAGGTGCGTATATATATTTGAATCATCAGCTCAATATACTTAGTATCTTATCAGTCAAATCAGTTACACTGAAGCACCATATATTTTTCTTTACATGCAGGAACTCTGATCCTCATCGGATTTCCAGAAGGGTATCTACACACATCCAGGTTTTTGTGCAATATTTGGATTTCTGTGCAATATCCTGCTGCCGTTTTTATAGTATAATCACATCTGGATTTTATACTATTTATGACAAAATAAAATTCTAATTTTTGTACTTTACCTATTGTAGTATATATTTTTATTTTATTACTACACTACATTAACACATAATAAAGGGTAAGACACTACATATACACCCCCTTACACTGTCCCCCCCCCCCCAATAAAAATGAAAAACGTATCGTACGGCAGTGTTTCCAAAACGGAGCCTCCAGCTGTTGCAAAACAACAAGTCCCAGTATTCCCGGACAGCCACTAACTGTCCAGACATGCTGTGAATTTATCAACAGCTGGAGGCACCCTGTTTGGGAATCACTGGTGTAGAATACCCCTATGTCCACCCCTATGCAATCCCTAATTTAGTCCTCAAATTTGCATGGCGCTCTCTCACTTCGGAGCCCTGTCGTATTTCAAGGAAACAGTTTAGGGCCACATATGGGGTATTTCCATACTTGGGTGAAATTGCACTACAAATTTTGGGGGGCTTTTTCTCCTTTTACCTCTTATGAAAAGGAAAAGTTGGGGGCTATACCTGCCTGTTAGTGTAAAAAAAATTTACACTAACATGCTGGTGTTGCCCCATACTTTTCATTTTCACAAGCGGTAAAAGGAAAAAAAGACCCCCAAAATTTGTAACGCAATTTCTCCTGAGTACGGAAATACCCCATATGTGGGCGTAAAATACTCTGCGGATGCACAACAAGGCTCAGGAGTGAGAGCACACTATATACATTTGAAGCCTAAATTGGTGATTTACACAGGGGCGGCTGATTTTACAACGGTTCTGACATAAACGCAAAAAAATAAATACCCATGTGACCCCATTTTGGAAACTACACCCCTCATGGAACGTAACAAGGGGTCTAGTAAGCCTTAACACCCCACAGGTGTTTGAAGAATTTTCATTAAAGTTGGATGGGAAAACGGAAAAAAAAATTCTCACTAAAATGCTGGTGTTACCTATAATTTGTCATTTTCACAAGGGAAAATAGGAAAAAAGCCCCCCCAAATTTGTAACCCCATTTCTTCTGAGTACGAACATACCCCATATGTTGATGTAAAGTGCTCTGCAGGTGCACTACAATGCTCAGAAGAGAAGGAGCGCCATTGGGCTTTTGGAGAGAAAATTTGTCCGGAATTGGAGGCCACGTGTGTTTACAAAGCCCCCATAGTGCCAGAACATGTGACCCCATTTTGGAAACTACACTTTACAGGTGTCTGACAGATTTTTGGAACAGTGGACCGTGAAAATTAAAAATATCATTTTTCATTTGCACAGCCCACTGTTCCAAAGATCTGTCAAACGCCAATGGGGTTTAAATACTCACTGCACCCCTTATTCAATTCTGTGAGGGGTGTAGTTTCCAAAATGGGGTCACATGTGGGGAGGTCCACTGTTCTGGCACCACGGGGGGCTTTGTAAACGTACATGGCCCCTGACTTTCATTCAAAACAAATTCTCTCTCTAAAAGCTCAATGGCGGTCCTCCTCTTCTGAGCATTGTAGTGCGCCAGCAGAGCACTTGACGTCCACACATGTGGTATTTCCATACTCAGAAGAAATGGGGTTACAAATTTTGGTGGTCATTTTCTCCTATTACCCCTTGTAAAAATGTAAAATATTTTTTTTTCATTTATACATCCAACTTTAACAAAAAGTCGTTAAACACCTGTAAGGTGTTAAGGCTCACTGTACCCCTTGTTAAGTTCCTTGAGGGGTGTAGTTTCCAAAATAGTATGCCATGTGGAGGAGTTTTTGCTGTTCTGTCACCATAGGGGCTTCCTAAATGTGACATGCCCCCCAAAAACCATTTCAGCAAAATTTGTTTTCCAAAAGCCAAATTTGACTCCTTCTCTTCTGAGCATTGTAGTTCGCCCGCAGAGCATTTTACGTCCTAACATGGGGTATTTCCATACTCAGAAGAGATGGGGTTACAAATTTTGGTGGGCATTTTCTCCCATTACCCTTTGTAAAAATTGTAAATTTGGGAAAAAATATGCACTTTAGTGAAAAAATAATTTTTTTCATTTACTTATCCAACTTTAACAAAAAGTCATCAAACTCCTGTGGGGTGTTAAGGCTCACTGGACCCCTTGTTACATGCCTTGAGGGGTGCAGTTTCCAAAATAGTACCCATATGGGGGGTTTTCTGCTGTTCTGGCACCATAGGGGCTTCCTAAATGTGACATGACCCGCAAAAACCATTTCAGCAAAATTCACTCTCCAAAATCCCATTGTCGCTCCTTCCCTTCTGAGCCCTCTACTGCGCCTGTCGAACACTTGACATACACATATGAGGTATTTCCTTACTCTGGAGAAATTGGGTTACAAATTTTGGGGGGGCTCTTTCTCCTATTACCCCTTGTAAAAATTCAAAAACTGGGTCTACAAGAACATGCGAGTGTAAAAAATTAAGATTTAGAATTTTCTCCTTCACTTTGCTGCTATTCTTGTGAAACACCTAAAGGCTTAACACACTTACTGAATGTCATTTTGAATACTTTGAGGGGTGCAGTTTTTATAATAGGGTCATGTATGGGGTATTTCTAATATGAAGGCCCTTCAAATCCACTTCAAAACTCAACTGGTCCCTAAAAAATTCTGATTTTGAAAATTTTTAGAAAAATTGGAAAATTGCTGCTGAACTTTGAAGCCCTCTGATGTCTTCCAAAAGTAAAAACATGTCAACTTTATGATGCAAACATAAAGTAGACATATTGCATATGTGAATCAATGTATAATTTATTTGGAATATCCATTTTCCTTACAAGCAGAGAGCTTCAAAGTTAGAAAAATGCAAAATTTTCAATTTTTTCATAACATTTTGGAATTTTTTCACCAAGAAATGATGCACGTATCGGCCAAAAATTTACCACTAACATAAAGTAGAATATGTTTAAAAAAAACATTCTTGGAATCAGAATGAAAAGTAAAAGCATTCCAGAGTTATTAATGCTTAAAGTGATAGTGGTCAGATGTGCAAAAAACGCTCTGGTCCTTAAGGTGAAAATGGGCTTGGTCCTTAAGGGGTTAAGGATATATTATTAATTTTTTTTTTGCATTTTCGTTTTTTCCTCCTTGCCTTCTAAGTGCCATAACACGTTCAATTTTCCGCTAACAGACCCATATTAAGTTTTTTTTGCGCCACCAATTGTACTTTGTAATGACATCACTAATTTAAAATCTATGGAAAAACCCAAAGAAAAATTATTTGTTGGGTAAAATTTTATAAAAACCATAATTTTGAAACTTTTGGGGGTCCATACGATTAAAATGGTATCCAATTCATACTAAAAGTTTTACTTTCTTTGTAGTTCAAAAAATATATTTAGGTCCTAGGGTTATAATAATACCAGTATAAAAGTGAGAATAATACCGCAACACCATGACCACCACATAGTGATTGAAATAAAACCACTGAACACAGACCAATATCCCCCATACAAAGCCCACATAGTAGTGACCCAGCTCCATTGTTCCTGTGACTAGAGTGCAGTTACATCTACTGACTAACAGGAGGCTTCTTCTTGGAGTGGTTCTCTTTCCTTTTCTGTCTTGCTCAGACCGTTATGAAGTCTTCTTCCAACCATGACACGTCTTCGCAGAATCTGCCAGACAACAAACATATTAGGCTCTGAACTTTTTCAGCACATTTTCCACATGTTCCCTATCCCAAATAATGCCCCCCTTGGTGCCCTGAATAGTATAAAGAAGTAGTTAAGTGTGTTGGGGGTAAGGGCAGGGGATAGGGTGGAGGGTAGTTATTTAACCTGTTAAGGACGTAGGGCATAACTGTAGCCCTGTGTCAGCTCCCCTGCTATGATCCCTGTGTTATAGCGGGTCAGTTCCCGTGGCCATCAACGGCCGGGATCCGTGGTTAATACCGGACATCACCGATTGCTGTGATGTCCGTTATCAACCCCTTAGATGTGGCAATCAAAGTTGTTTGACACGTCCAAAATGAGAAAAAAAAAATGCTTCCTGGCAGCTCAGCAGAGCTGATCAGGATGAACGCGGTAAAACTGCGGTGTCCCGATCAGCTGAGAGGACGTGAAGAGGGTCCATACCTTCCTCCTTGTCGTCCGATTGTCGCTCTATTGCTCAATGCCTGATATCCAGGCTGGAGCAGCAGAATGCCAATAACACTAATCAATGCTATGCTATGGCATAGCATTGAACAGTGTATGCAATCAGAAGATTACTGGGGGCTATGAATGTGTAAAAAAAAAAAAAGTTTATAAATGTGATTTAACCCTTTCCCTGATAAAATTTTTAATCCTTTTCCCATTCCAAAATTTTTTTTTTTAACAAAAATAAATAAACATAAGTGGTATCGCCGTGTGGCTAATGTCCAAACTATAAAAATATCATGTTAATTAAACCGTGCGGCCAATGGCGTACACGTAAAAAATTTCAAGGTCCAAAGTTGGGTATTTATGGTCACTTTATATACACTTAAAAAATGTATAAAAAGTGATCAAAAAGTCCCATCAACACAAAAATGGTACAGAAAAAAACTTCAGATCATGGCTCCAAAAAATTAGCCCTCATTCTGCCCCATATGCGGAAAAATAAAAAAGTTCAGAAAGAGGTAAAAAAATGACATTTTTAAAGTACTTATTTTCGTGCAAAAAGTTATAATTTTTTTACAGTAATAAAACAAAATCAAACCTATATATCAGTTGGGTATCATTTTAATCGTATGGACCTACAGAAAAAATATAAATGTGTTATTTTTATGGAAAAGTGCACTGCGTAGAAACAGAAGCCCCCAAAAGTTACAAAATGGCGTGTTTTTTTTTCCCCAATTTTGTCCCACAAATAACTTTTTTGTTTGTTTCGCTATAGATTTTTGGGTAAAATGACCGAGGTCATTACAACGTAAAATTGGTAGTGCATAAAACAAGCCCTCATATGGGTCTGTAGGTAGAAAACTGAAAGTGTTATGATTTTTAAAAGGTGAGGAGGAAAAATGAAAGTGCAAAAACAGAAAAACCCTGAGTCCTTAAAGGAAATCTGTCACCAGTGTGACCTGCACTAACCTGCAGGTACCGACAGATATGACAACGGTACTCAACTTGTCTCGTACCATGGTGGGGATCTTCGTTAATCTCTTCCGTTAGCTCCACTCCGGGCACCCGGCTTGGGACACGGGCGGAGCTTAGTAATGTCACCGCTGCTGCTCCCCGCTGGGTCCCATGAGAGAATAGCAGCAGTGACGTCAGTAAGCTGCTCCGCCCATGTCCCAAGCTGGGTGCTCGGAGCGGAGCTAACAGGAAGACATTACAGGTGATTCCCACCACGGAATGGGAAAAAGTAAGTACCGTTGTAATCAGTGTCACTTGCACTATCTGTCGGTACTGACAGGTTAGTGCAGGTGACACTGGTGACAGATTTCCTTTAAGGGGATAAGGTAGGACCCCACCAGTAGGTCGATACGGCCCCTAGTAGGTAATGCCCCCAGTAATATCCCAGTTGGTAAGCAGTAGGGATCGACCGATATCGTTTTTTTAGGGCCGATACCGATACCGATAATCGGTGCAGGTTAGGGCCGATAGCCGATAACTTATACCGATATTCCGGTATAAGTTATCGGCTATTTAACCCCCTGCGACACCGCTGCAGATCATGGATTTAAAGCAGGCGCTTTAAATCAATGATCTGCAGTGGCTTTTGCGGGGCCATAGGCCGCCGCCGCCACCACCCGCTTCTCTCCCCTTACCTGTCAGGGTGGTCCGGGCCATCCATCCATCGTTCCTGTAGCGTCTGGGGGCGTTCCGGGTGGAGGGTGGTCCGGTCCGGGCTGTCCTTCTTCTCCGGCGGTCATCTTCTCCACTCTGGGCAGGCTCCAGCCTAGTACGCTGCATAGACGTCGCTGCGCAGTGACGCCCGTGCGCAGCGATGCACCTGACGTCACGGCGTAGCGGCGTCTATGCAGCGTACTAGGCCGGAGCCTGCCCGGAGTGGAGAAGAAGACCGTGGGAGAAGGACAGCCCGTACCGGACCACCCTCCACCCGGAACGCCCCCGGACGCTACAGGAACGATGGATGGATGGCCCGGACCACCCCCATTACGGGTAAGTTAAATTTTTTTATTGACTGGGAGGGTGGGGGAGGGGCCCGACCGGTATAGCGGTATGGGAAAAAATCCATACCGGTATACCGCCTAGCATCACGGTGGGGGGTGCGGTGGGTCGGCGGTGCGGTGCGGCGGGTCGAGGGGATGGCGGTCGCGGTGCGGTGGGGGCGGTGCGGGGGGCGGGGCATTATCGGCTTATCGGCAAGATAATTGCCGATACCGATAATGCCCAAAATCGTGATTATCGGCCGATAATATCGGCCATACCGATAATCGGTCGATCCCTAGTAAGCAGTAGGTCATGCTGCCAGATAGGTTGTAGTTCATGCCCCCAGCAGGTATGTAATAGGTAACGCCCCAGATAGGTAATGCCCCCAGTAGACAGTAAGTTATTCCTCCAGGTAGGTAATGCCCTTATTAAATAATGCTCCCAGTAAATAGTGCCCCCCCAAGGTAGGTAATGAGGTAGGAAGTACCATCAGTAGATAGTGCCCCAGTAGTTTGTGCCCCCAGGTAGGTCAGGCCTCCAATAGGTAGTTTCACCAGGTAGGTAATGCCCCCAGTAGATAGCAGCCCCTGTGCTGATTATAAAGGGCCCGCAGCCCGTCCTGGCATTTAAGTGAGTAGGGGTGTTAGGTGAGAGGTTACTTGGATTCACGTGTCCTGGACTTTTGTGCAATATATTTTTCTGCTGATAAAGATACCGATGATTCAGTGTTCTGGATCTATGTGCAATATGATGATAATATGCAGCGCACACAACATGTCTCATAATTACTGCATGAACTAGGGACATTTTCAGTATTTTTTTAAATATTTCTCCATTGAGAAGCCGTGTGCAATGAACTGACTTTGGCTATACAGTGTTCGGGAATCGTATATATTAACTTTATCTGATTAGTGACTGAAAAAACGAGTTTATACAGCTGACCAATCCGAATTGCCTTAGCACCAAACTGTGGTATGGTGGTGGTCTGTGTGTAAGAAGCTTTTTATGTGGAATCTTTACAAGTATTTTAGTGTGCTTTAATAAAAGTGAATTTTTATTATAAATAACATTCAAAAAGGTTTCCTTGAAATATATTGGGTGTTAGGTGGGAGACCTGGGATAAGGGGGAGAGAGAGAGAGAGAGAGAGCAATGAGATAGATAGATATGAGAGAGATAGATAGATATGAGATAGATAGCTATGAGATAGATAGATAGATAGATATGAGAGAGATAGATAGCTATGAGATAGATAGATATGAGATAGATAGATAGATATGAGATAGATATGAGAGAGATAGATATGAGATAGATAGATAGCTATGAGATAGATAGATATGAGAGATAGCAAAAAGAGATCTTGTCCACAGCACCAATTCCAAAAAAGTGAAGATTTTATTCCATAACAGGTGTCAAAACAGCAGCGACGTTTTAGTCAGCTCAACCTGACCTTTCTCAAGCAGTATATCAATAGTGTTAACCACATTTATATAAGGGTATCAATCACACCAGATACCAAAAAGAGTAAATAACAATGAGTGCATACTCAAAGTGCATATAAGATATTCAACCACAAAAAATTAATCACACAATATATCAAAATTGTATACATAATTGTAAAAAACACACATATATCATACAGTGCACAAGAGATTAGGATAAATGCTTAATCGCATTTAATTTAGACAAGTGATAACCATGTGTAGAAAATAATAAAGATTAAAAAGGTGGGGGGGAGTAAACACTCACCGGATGATCGCATAGTAAACGCCATTACAGTAGCTAGCGTGGGGTAATGCAGACTGCCCCTGCGTAACCTGTTCAATGAGTGTTTGTCCACGTGACTCAACCAATCGGCTGAAGGCATTGCAGTACCCAAGGAGACGAGCGCAGCGTCACAGTACGCATGCGCACATCCCCATGAGCTCAACAGTGCCATCTTGAAAAAGGGAATGAAGCCTCCGTAATCTATATAGATTTGATGGTAACCAAACAAACAAAGAGAGATTTTTTTAAACAATCTAGTTCGTCCCTGTTAGGGATCTGTACAATGGTAGGAAAGTGTCCCAGTCCCTCACTCAAAGAGATCACTCACTCTTTTACAGGCTGTCAGCACAATCAATGCGTCACCTCGCCCTGAGAATCGGAGTCAAGTGCCGCATAGTGTGCACGCAGTCATGTACCCCCCGCACGCAAGTGCGAGGGAACATGTATGCAGCAACATGGATCGCTGGCAGCCCTAGGACCCTCTCGGTCCATCAAACACATTCAGAGACTCTCTCCCAGGGACAATAAAGGGACCATCTACCACTGGATAAGAAAAAATAAATGAATAAATAATAACGATAAAAATAAAGATAAAAAAATAAAGATTGTGCAGGAGAGCACCAAAATAATAAAAAAGAACAAAAAAAACCGAGGAAAAATAATTAAAAAGAATTAAAAATAAAAAAATAAAATAATAGAAAGATAAATAAATAAATAAAGAAAACGAGAATAAATAGATATTCTTACGAGGCCTCATCCCCTTTGATACGTAGGCTGGACATGCAAACAACTCATGAACGATTAAGTAAAAGTATGCATAAAATATTTTTATTTCTTATATTGATAATTATACAAATATAAAACTAAGTCATCAGATGAGTGTTCTAGAATTCCCCCGATCCACCTAGAAAGAACAAAAGAAGGGCAGATTAGTATAGTTACATATAGTGGTAACACAAAAAGATATAACAATACCAAGTATCAATACCACGAATTACATATATTAGAGGATTATTGAGCAACCACCCTATGGGGGGTCTTAAACTCAACGTTCAAGCCCCCTGGTTTCAATGAACCAAGTTTAAAAATCCATTTCAACTCTAATCTCTTTAAGACAGCTTGTCGATCCCCACCTCGTTTAAGCGGAGGGACATGATCGACTATAACAAATTTTAATTCCTTTTCTGTGTGTCCAGAAGTTGCAAAATGACTCGATACCGGCAAATCTAACTTTTTTTTACGTATTGTGTACCTATGTTGGTTTAAACGTGTCTTCAGGTCCCAAGTGGTCTCCCCCACATACAGGAGGCCACATGGGCACCAAAGCACGTAAACCACATAAGAACTGTTACACGTTAGATAGTACTTAATAGGATAAGTTTGTCCATTCCTAGGGTGTACAAAATTGTTACCCTTACACATCAATCCACAATTTATACATTGTCTACAGGGAAAGCTTCCTTTATTTACAACGGACAGATACCTCTGTGTGCCACCTTTTTTCTGAGAAATGTCCGCCTTAACCAGTCTGTCTTTTAGATTTGTTTGTCTTCTATAGGATAAAAGGGGGTAAGAGTTAAATTCAGAAATATTACAACAATCCTGTATAATGTGCCAATGTTTTCTGATAATACTGCCTATAGCCTTAGAGTCCTCACTATAGGTGGTTACAAAAGGCACCCGTGTGTCATTCTTAATCCTTCTCTCTGGTACCTCCTCCATTTGTTCCACATGGGTTCTATGTCTCTGTACCAAATCCCTGGGGTAACCCCTCTTGGCAAAATTGTCAGTCATCCTTTTCAATGCCGTTTCCAATTTATCTTTTGTGTCTGTAATCCTCCTTGCCCTCAGCATCTGGCTGAAGGGCAAGGAGTTAACCATAGGTCTTGGGTGACAGCTCTCAAATTTCAATAACATGTTACAATCAGTCGGTTTAATGTACAAGTCAGTGGTCAGACCACCATTTTCAACTCTGACCAGTACATCCAGAAAATTAATGGACTCATAAGAATGTGTGAGAGTAAACTTAATACTTGTTATGACATCATTCAGATAGTCCTGAAAAGAGAGTAATTCAGACACTCCCCCACTCCAAATGAGGAAGATGTCGTCTATGTATCGCCACCACCCCAGGACATGCCTGAAGTGGTGCGACACATAGACGTACATCTCCTCAAAATGCGCCATATATATATTTGCGTATGTAGGCGCAGTGTTGCTCCCCATTGCGGTCCCTCTTTTCTGTAAAAAAAATTCATCATTAAAGAGAAAATAATTATTCTCGAGGACCAGCTGTAATAGGGAGACCAGAAAATCAATTTTTTGTGGAGAAAAGGTAGCTTCCGTCAAACATCTGGTGACTGCCTCCACACCTCCATCATGTTGGATGGAGGTGTAGAGGCTCACCACATCAAAGGAGGCAATGATAGTACCGGGTCCCACCCTAATTCCCTTAATCTTGTCCAGAAAGTCAGCAAGATGGCACTGTTGAGCTCATGGGGATGTGCGCATGCGTACTGTGACGCTGCGCTCGTCTCCTTGGGTACTGCAATGCCTTCAGCCGATTGGTTGAGTCACGTGGACAAACACTCATTGAACAGGTTACGCAGGCGCAGTCTGCATTACCCCACGCTAGCTACTGTAATGGCGTTTACTATGCGATCATCCGGTGAGTGTTTACTCCCCCCCACCTTTTTAATCTTTATTATTTTCTACACATGGTTATCACTTGTCTAAATTAAATGCGATTAAGCATTTATCCTAATCTCTTGTGCACTGTATGATATATGTGTGTTTTTTACAATTATGTATACAATTTTGATATATTGTGTGATTAATTTTTTGTGGTTGAATATCTTATATGCACTTTGAGTATGCACTATGATGCACTTTATTCACTAATTGTTATTTACTCTTTTTGGTATCTGGTGTGATTGATACCCTTATATAAATGTGGTTAACACTATTGATATACTGCTTGAGAAAGGTCAGGTTGAGCTGACTGAAACGTCGCTGCTGTTTTGACACCTGTTATGGAATAAAATCTTCACTTTTTTGGAATTGGTGCTGTGGACAAGATCTCTTTTTGCTGTCTAAATTATTTAAGGTCCTCTAACCAAGGATCCAGGATCTGCGTGCACCCCCATACGGATAATTTTTTTAAATTGGATGTGCTGTTCTTCTATCTTCTTCTAGATATGAGAGATAGATATGAGATAGATAGATATGAGATAGATATGAGAGAGATAGATATGAGATAGATAGATAGCTATGAGATAGATAGATATGAGAGATAGATATGAGATAGATAGATATGAGATAGATATGAGAGAGATAGATATGAGATAGATAGATAGCTATGAGATAGATAGATATGAGAGATAGATATGAGATAGATAGATATGAGATAGATATGAGAGAGATAGATATGAGAGAGATAGATATGAGATAGATAGATATGAGATAGATATGAGAGAGATAGATATGAGATAGATAGCTATGAGATAGATAGATATGAGAGATAGATATGAGATAGATAGATATGAGATAGATATGAGAGAGATAGATATGAGAGAGATAGATATGAGATAGATAGATAGCTATGAGATAGATAGATAGATAGATAGATAGATAGATAGATATGAGAGAGATAGATAGCTATGAGATAGATAGATATGAGATAGATAGATAGCTATGAGATAGATAGATATGAGATAGATAGATATGAGAGAGAGATATATAGATATGAGAGAGATAGATATGAGAGAGATAGAAATGAGATAAATAGATATGAAATAGATAGATATGAGATAGATAGATATGGGATAGATAGATATGGGATAGATAGATATGGGAGAGATAGATATGGAAGAGATAGATATGGGAGAGATAGATATGATATAGATAGATATGAGATATATATGAGATAGATAGATAGATATGAGAGAGATAGATATGATATAGATAGATATGAGATAGATAGATAGATATGAGATAGATAGATATGAGATAGATAGATATGAGAGAGAGATATATAGATATGAGAGAGATAGATATGAGAGAGATAGAAATGAGATAAATAGATATGAAATAGATAGATATGAGATAGATAGATATGGGATAGATAGATATGGGATAGATAGATATGGGAGAGATAGATATGGAAGAGATAGATATGGGAGAGATAGATATGATATAGATAGATATGAGATATATATGAGATAGATAGATAGATATGAGAGAGATAGATATGATATAGATAGATATGAGATAGATAGATATATATGAGAGAGATAGCTATGAGATAGATAGATAATATGAGATAGATAGATGATAGACCAGTGGTCTTCAACCTGCGGACCTCCAGATGTTACAAAACTACAATTGCCAGCATGCCCGGACAGCCATGCCGGGAGTTGTAGTTTTGAAACATCTGGAGGTCCGCAGGTTGAAGACCACTGTGATAGACAGACATGTGATAGACAGACAGACAGCCTGCAACCAGTCCCAGCGTCTAAGGGGCCATGGTCGGGGAAGAGAGACAGATATATAGATATGAGATAAATAATTAGATAGATATGAAATTGATAATTACAGTACATAGATGCCTTTGGCTCTGTGGGCATGCTGGGAGTTGTAGTTTTGCAAAAGCTGTAGACACCCTGGTTGATAAGGAATGAAATAAAAGTAAATAGACACTATCTCATTGTTTCTCAACCAGGGTGCCCTCACCAGTTGCATAACTAAAACTCCCAGCATGCCCACACAGCCAAAGGCACGCTGGCAGTTATGGTTTTGCAACAGCTGGAGGCACGCTGGTTGAGAAACACTGCTCCCTCTAATCCCCAAGTTGCAACTTGAACTCCCCCCTCTCCGAAGCTGGGGGGTGGGGAGGACAGGGTGAAGGCAGAGCAGGGGGAGAGAGGAAATGCACGAGGTTCATCCAGAGATGATCACGTCCTGTACAAACACAATGCACCCTATGTCCTCCATATGGGGCTAATAAACACCCCGTGAAAACTGAAAGCAGCCCGTACACTTCCCTTGTAACCCGTGGAGATGAGGGAGACGTGTACGTCCCCTCCCCCTGCTCTACTTCACAGAGCCGAGGGGAGGAGCGGACGCGGATGTCAATTAGTATTTGGGCTGTGTGTGATTGGTCGGTGCCGGTGGGCGGGGCGTCAGCCCTCCTTTATTGAAGGCTTCCCTCCTCAGCGTTGTCCTCAGTTTGCTTCCTTTTTATGTTCCGTTGTTGGTGAGTAGTCTCTGTCCTCCTGCCCACACCATGTGCGTCTCCTCATGACTCCGCTTCCTTCTCACCAGTCACATAGTCCGGGGGCTCGGCTGCCATTATCCTCCTTAGCGCTGGGCCTGTGTATAAAAGTGACGCACCTCTATGGAAGGAGAACTACAAGTCCCACCATGCCCCTGCTCGCTGAACCCCGGACTGATCGTTCTGTGTTTTTTTTTTTGTTTATAGACGTACGGCTGGAGCAGGAAGATGGAACCCAGCGGAGGTGAGTGCGGGGGACACGTGGTGCACGGGCATGTGACTATAGGGTGCACCCTACTGGTGGGTGGTCATCTGCCCCCTGGGGGCTCCAGGTATTGGGGGTGGGCAGTCTGGATGCTGCAGTGTTAGAGCTGTGCCCTGTTTAGTAGTCTAAGTAAATGACAGCACACATTTCAAGGGTTAAATCAGTGTTTCCAAACAGGGTGCCTCAGCTGTTGCTAATCCACAACCCCCAGAATGCCTGGACATGCTGAGAGTTGTAGTCTTGCAACAACTGGAGGTGCCCTGGTTGGGGAGCTCTGGGTTTAACTCTAGCAGCAGGAGGGGGTCTGATACCAGGCTCTGATTTTGCATGAGAAATCCACAACCCATGTGACTGGGGCCCCATATTCTTCAGTGTAAACTGTGAAATCTACAGGGATTACAGGAGGGGAGGGGGATGAGTGGAGCAGTTGCCCATAGCAACATAACAGGCTTTGCAATTGCTTTCATTAGAAAATCTTCAGTATTTCATACTGAGAGCCAGTCACACAACTGCGTGCCCCCCCCGTCTGCCTGCTTGGACACATACTAGTCCTGCTGTGTCCATGCATCATCATCACCTATGTCATGGACACACTTCCTTGATTGACAGCTGTCAGTGCAGGGCTCAGAGCTGGAGGAAAAATCGTCCCACTGTCAGCTTGTGTCCCGCTACTGTCAGTGAGGATAAGCTGGGAGTTGTAGTTTTGCTAATGCTAGGGGAGATGTGAGCAGACAGCATACTGAGGGAGGGGGCGGAGACCTGCAAAGTGAGGCCACGCCTCCTCCATTTGAGAGGAATTCAGACTAGTGAGCTAAACTAAAAGTGTAATAAAAAAGGTGCTAGACACATAAAAATTAGATGTACATGGTCAGGATTAGGTACTGGAGGATATAAAAAAAAAATTGTTGGATCTGACTGGAACGCTTTAAGGACTCGAGGTTTCTTTTTTTTTTTTTTTGCACTTCTGTTTAATCACCTTCTAAAAATCATAACTTTCAGTCATCCACCTATAGACGTATATAACGGCTTGTTTTTTGCTTCACCAATTTAACTTTGTAATGGCATCAGTCAATTCACAAAAATATGGCGAAACAAAAAAATTGTGGGACAAAATTGAACAAAAAACAATTTTGTAATTTTTAGCGACTTCTGTTTCTTCGCAGAGCACTCTTCAGTAAAATTGACACCTTTATATTCTGTAGGTTCATATGGCCACAAGAATACCTAATTTATATGGGTTTTATTTTACAAATTTAAAAAAAATATTCACCAAAATTAGTATGTTTAACCCCTTAAGGACCGAGCCCTTTTTCACCTTAAGGACCGGAGCGTTTTTGCAATTCTGACCACTGTCACTTTAAACATTAATAACTCTGGAATGCTTTTAGTTATCATTCTGATTCTGAGATTGTTTTTTCGTGACATATTCTACTTTAACTTAGTGGTAAAATTTTATGGTAACTTGGATCCTTTCTTGGTGAAAAATCACCAAATTTGATGAGAAAAATGAAAATTTAGCATTTTTCTAACTTTGAAGCTCTCTGCTTGTAAGGAAAATGGATATTCAAAATTTTTTTTGGGTTCACATATACAATATGTCTACTTTGTTTGCATCATAAAATTTATGAGTTTTTACTTTTGGAAGACACCAGAGGGCTTCAAAGTTCAGCAGCAATTTTGAAATTTTTCACAAAATTTTCGAACTTGCTATTTTTCATGGACCAGTTCAGGTTTGAAGTGGATTTGAAGGGCCTTCATATTAGAAATGCCCCATAAATGACCCCATTATAAAAACTACACCCCCCAAAGTATTCAAAATGACATTCAGTAAGTGTATTAACCCTTTAGGTGTTTCACAGGAATAGCAGCAAAGTGAAGGAGAAAATTCAAAATCTTCATTTTTTTACACTCATGTTCTTGTAGACCCAATTTTTGAATTTTTGCAAGGGGTAAAAAGGAGAGAATTTTTACTTGTATTTGAAACCCAATTTCTCTCGAGTAAGCACATACCTCATATGTCTATGTAAAGTGTTCAGCGGGCGCAGTAGAGGGCTCAGAAGGGAAGGAGCGTCAAATGGTTTTTGGGGGGCATGTCACATTTAGGAAGCCCCTATGGTACCAGAACAGCAAAAAAACACACATGGCATACCATTTTGGAAACTAGACCCCTCAGGGAACGTAACAAGGGGTAAAGTGAACCTTAATACCCCACAGGTGTTTCACGACTTTTGCATATGTAAAAAAAAAAATTTTTTTTTTTACCTAAAACATCCAGCTGTTGCAAAACTACAACTCCCAGCATGTACGGACAGCGGAAGGGCATGATGGGTCTTGTAGTTATGCAACAGCCGGAGGCATACTACTTTGGCTGGGGATGCTGGGGTTGTAGTTATGCAACAGCTGGAGACACACTGGTTTACTACTTAACTCAGTGTGCCTTCAGCTGTTGCAAAACTACAACTCTCAGCAGTCACCGACAGCCAACGGGCATGCTGGGAGTTGTAGTTATGCAACCACCAGATGCACCACTACAACTCCCAGCATGCACTTTAGCTGATTGTGCAAGCTGGGAGTTGTAGTTACACAACAGCTGAAGGTACACTTTTCCATAGAAAGAATGTGCCTCCAGCTGTTGCAAAACTACAAGTCCCAGCATGCCCATAAGGGCATGCTGGGAGTTGTGGTGGTCTGCCTCCTGCTGTTGCATAACTACAGCTCCCAGCATGCCCTTGTTGCATGCTGGGAGCTGTTGCTAAGCAACAGCAGGAGGCTGTCACTTACCTCCAGCGATCCACATTGCAGGACTGTCCCTCGCCGCCGCTGTCGCTCCTGGGGCCCCGATCCCAACAGGGACGCCGGGGATCGGGGTCCCCAGCACCGGGGGTCGTCTTCCCGCTCACGTCCTCCGGAAGAGGGGCGGAGCAGGTTGCGGGAGTGACACCCGCAGCAGGCGCCCTGATTGGTCGGCCGGTAATCCGGCCGACGAATCAGGGCGATCGTGAGGTGGCACCAGTGCCACCTCACTCCTGCAGACTCTGGCTGTTCGGGGCCGTCTCTGACTGCCCCGATCAGCCAGTAATTCCGGGTCACTGGAGACCCGATTGACCCGGAATCCGCCGCAGATCGCTGGACTGAATTGTCCAGCGATCTGCGGCAATCGCAGACATGGGGGGACAGAATGAACGATTTCAGCAGGCATCCGGCTGCCCTCCGGCTAGCGGTGGGGGCCGGAAATGCTCAGGGCGTATCCATACGCCCTCGGTCCTTAAGGACTTGGAAACGGGGGCGTATGGATACGCCCTATGTCCTTAAGGGGTTAAAGGAAATCTGTCACCTGCACTAACCTGTTGGTACAGACACAGTGCAGGTGACACTGACAACTGTACTCGCCTTGCCCCGTTCCAGGTAATCCTGTCCGTTAGCTCCAGCTTGGGGCACAGGTGGAGCTTAGTGATGTCACTAAGCTCCGCCCCTGCTGCTCTCTGCTGGGGGCTTGCAGCAGTGGTGACGTCTCTAAGCTCCGCCTGGGCTGGAGCTGAAGATTACTGGAGATCTGCTGCATGGGACGGGACAAGGTTAGTACCACTGTCATCAGTGTCGCCTGCGCTCTGTTGGTACCGACAGGTTAGTGCAGGTGACAGATTTCCTTTGAAATTGTCATCTTCTGACCCCTACAACTTTTATTTTTCCACATACAGGGCTATACAGGTACGCCCTGCTTTAACCTGTTCAGGACCCATGACGTATGCATACGTCTTCACACCCTGGGTCTTAAGGACCCATGACGTATGCATACGTCATGGCGTTTTCCGGTCTCTGCCGCTCGCCGGGCAGAGATCGGAACTGGATGCCTGCTGAAATCCTTCAGCAGGCATCCAGGGCAAACGCCGAGGGGGGCCATGTAGGCCTCCCATGTCGGCGATCGCCGCAAATCGCAAGGGAAATCGCCCTTGCGATCTGCGGCGATACCGGGCTGATCGGGTCTCTGGAACCCGACCGCCCGGTAATTTCGCATGATCCCGGCTGTCACAGACAGCCAGGACCATGCTGGAGTATCGGAGCGAGGTGGCAAGCCGGCCACCTCCTCCGATCCCCTGCGATCTGTCGGTTAGTTAACCGACCAATCGCAGGAGGGGGGGCGGTTACTTCCTCCCGTCCTGCCCGGCCCCTGAAAGTCCGGAGAGGACGGGAGGAAGACCGGAGGACGCGGCGGGGGACGGGGGAGTGCTGGGGACCGGCCCCGGTACTTACCTCGTCCCTGAAGACCCGGATCCAGACGATGAAGACGGCGGCAGCGGCGACAGGTGAGTAGATCTTCAGCCGCGGTCGGGCCCTTTACAGCAATGCACGTCGCCGTAAAGCGACATGCATTGCTGTAATAGGACCCTGTAAACTGCAACTCCCAGCATGCCCAGACAGCCCTTGGCGTCTGGGCATGCTGGGAGTTGCAGTTTTGCAACATCTGGAGGTCCACAGTTTGGAGACCACTGTGCCCTTCCAGATGTTGCAAAACTACACATCCTCAGCATGCCCTTACTGTCCAGGCATGCTGGGAGTTGTAGTGCTGTAACATCTGGCCCTTCAGATGTTGCAGAACTACAACTCCCAGCATGCCTGGACAGTTTTGGCATACTGGGAGTTGTAGTTTTGCAACATCTGGAAGGGCACAGATTGGGAACCACTGTATTAGTGGTCTGCAAACTGTAGTCCCCCAGATGTTGCAAAACTACAACTCCAAGCATGCTGGGAGTTGTAGTTCGGCAACATCTGGCTCTAAAGATGTTGCCGAACTACTACTCCCAGCATGCCTGAGAATGTTTGGGAGTTGTGGTTTTGCAACAGCTGGAGGCACACTGGTTGGGAAACATTGTTTCCTAACTCAGTGTTTCCCAACCCGTGTGCCTCCAGCTGTTGCAAAACCACAACTCCCAAACATTCTCAGGCATGCTGGGAGTAGTAGTTTTGCAACAGCTGGAGGCCCCCCCCCTGTGAATGTACAGGGTACACTCACATGGGCAGGGGGCTTACAGTGAGTATCAGGCTGCAAGTTTGCGATGCAGCAAATTTTGCGCGGCAGCTCAAACTCGCTGTAATCCCCCGGCCGTGTGACTGTACCCTAAAAACACTACACTACACTAACACAAAATAAAATAAAAAGTAAAAAACACTACATATACACATACCCCTACACAGCCCCCCTCCCCAATAAAAATGAAAAACGCCTGGTACGCCACGGTTTCCAAAATGGAGCCTCCAGCTGTTGCAAAACAACTCCCAGTATTGCCAGACAGCCGTTGACTGTCCAGGCATGCTGGGAGTTTTGCAACAGCTGGAGGCACCCTGTTTGGGAATCGCTGGCGTAGAATACCCCTATGTCCACCCCTATGCAAATCCCTAATTCAGGCCTCAAATGCGCATGGCGCTCTCACTTTGGAGCCCTGTGGTATTTCAAGGCAACAGTTTAGGGACACATATGGGGTATCGCCGTACTCGGGAAAAATTGACTAACAAATCTTGGGGGTCTTTTTCTCCTTTCACCCCTTATGAAAAGGTGAAGTTGGGGTCTACACCAGCATGTTAGTGTAAAAAAATAAACTTTTTACACTAACATGCTGGTGTTGCCCTATACTTTTCATTTTGACAAGAGGTAAAGGGGAAAAAAGCGCCACAAAATTTGTAACACAATTTCTCCCGAGTACGGAGATACCCCATATGTGGGCGTAAAGTGTTCTGGGGGCGCACAACAAGGCCCAGAAGGGAGAGTGCACCATGTACATTTGAGGTGATTTGCACAGGGGTGGCTGATTGTTACAGCGGTTTTGACAAACGCAAAAAAAACAAAACCCCACATGTGACCCCATTTCGGAAACTACACCCCTCACGGAATGTAATGAGGGGTGCAGTGAGAATTTACCCCCCACAGGTGTCTGACAGATCTTTGGAACAGTGGGCTGTGCAAATTAAAAATGTTGTACAGCCCACTGTTCCAAAGATATGACAGACACCAGTGGGGGGTAAATGCTCATTTTATGCCTTGTTACGTTCCTCAAGGGGTCTAGTTTCCAAAATGGTATGCCATGTGGGGGTTATTTTGCTGTCCTGGCACCATATGGGCTTCCTAAATGCGACATGCCCCCCGAGCAAAATTTGCTCTCAAAAAGCCAAATATGACTCCTTCTCTTCTGAGCATTGTAGTTCGCCCATAGTGCACTTCAGGTCAACTTATGGGGTACCTCCATAATCAGAAGAGATGTGGTTACAAATTTTGGGGGGTATTTTCTGCTATTAACCCTTGCAAAAATGTGAAATTTGGGGGGAAACACACATTTTAGTGAAATTTTATTTTTATTTTTTTACGTATGCAAAAGTCGTGAAACCCCTGTGGGGTATTAAGGCTCACTTTATTTCTTGTTACGTTCCACAAGGGGTCTAGTTTCCAAAATGGTATGCCATGTGTTTTTTTTTTGCTGTCCTGGCACCATAGGGGCTTCCTAAATGCGACATGCCCCCGAGCAAAATTTGCTCTCAAAAAGCCAAATATGACTCCTTCTCTTCTGAGCACTGTAGTTCACCCATAGTACACCTCAGGTCAACTTATGGGGTACCTTCATACTCAGAAGAGATGGGGTTACAATGTTTGGGGGGTATTTTCTGCTATTAACCCTTGCAAAAATGTGAAATTTGGGGGGAAACACACATTTTAGTGAAATTTTATTTTTATTTTTTTACATATGCAAAAGTCGTGAAACCCCTGTGGGGTATTAAGGCTCACTTTATTCCTTGTTACGTACCTCAAGGGGTCTAGTTTCCAAAATGGTATGCCATGTGGGGGATTTTTGCTGTTCTGGCACCATAGGGGCTTCCTAAATGCAACATGCCTCCCAAAAACCATTTCAAAAAAACGTACTCTCCAAAATCCCCTTGTCGCTCCTTCGCTTCTGAGCCCTCTACTGCGCCCACCGAACACTTTACATAGACATATGAGGTATGTGCTTACTCGAGAGAAATTGGGCTACAAATATAAGTATACATTTTCTCCTTTTTCCCCTTGTAAAAATTCAAAAATTGGGTCTACAAGAACATGCGAGTGTAAAAAATGGAGATTGTGAATTTTCTCCTTCACTTTGCTGTTATTCCTGTGAAACACCTAAAGGGTTAAAACGCGGACTGAATGTCATTTTGAATACTCTGGGTGGTGCAGTTTTTATAATGGGGTCATTTGTGGGGTATTTCTAATATGAAGACCCTTCAAATCCACTTCAAACCTGAACTGGTCCATGAAAAATTGTGAGTTTGGAAATTTTGTGAAAAATTGGAAAATTGCTGCTGAACTTTGAAGCCCTCTGGTGACTTCCAAAAGTAAAAACACGTAAATTTTATGATGCAAACATAAAATAGACATATTGTATATGTGAATAAAAAAAAAAATTATTTGGAATATCCATTTTCCTTACAAGCAGAGAGCTTCAAAGTTAAAAAAAATGCAAAATTTTCAAATTTTTCATAAAATGTTGGGATTTTTCACCAAGAAAGGATGCAAGATACCACAAAATTTTACCACTATGTTAAAGTAGAATATGTCACGAAAAAACAATCTCGGAATCAGAATGATAACTAAAAGCATTCCAGAGTTATTAATGTTTAAAGTGACAGTGGTCAGAATTGCAAAAAATGGCCGGGTCCTGAGGTGTAAAATGGCTGGGTCCTTAAAGGGTTAAGAGGTTAAAGAGAAACTGTCAGTCTGTTTACACACTTTACCCAATATACTGGGTTATAGTGTAGGTGAACAGGAGTCCAACAAGGGATCACTTACTCAAATATGTCCAGGAGGTCCTGAGATGTCCCCAGAAGATCCTCTGCTGAATTCAGTGAATCAGCAAATGGTTGGAGCTCCGCCCACTTAACTTGCATATTCATTCTGTGACTCCACACCCTAGTGAAGTGGAGTCAGGCAATGATTATGTAAATCCAGTGGGCAGAGCCCCTCCCCTATAGCCTAGTAAAGTGGAGTTGCACAATTAATATGTAAATTGAGTGGGCGGAGTCACACCCCGTGTGTGTGTGTGACTATACTTTTTATATGTTGTAGATCTTAGCAAAACATTAACCTTTCTAATATACTTCATAGATTTTTATTTTTAATATTTTTTTTTTTTTATAGAAATCATGGCTTTATCCAAGCTGAAGCACAGGCATGGACCAAGTCCAGTAAGTGAGGGTGGGCTAGCACTCCTCTGTTCTCTCCTGCCTAAGACACACAGGAGTGCTAGCCCACTCTCACTTACTGGACTTGGTCCATGCCTGTGCTTCAGCTTAGATAAAGCCATGATTTCTATAAAAAGGAAATAACATTTTCTTATGACGTATATTAGAAAGGTCAATGTTTTGCAAAGATCTAAAATATATACTGTAAAAAAATATTTGTATTGGACAGTGCCCATTTAAGTGAACCCCTGTTCACCCACATTATAACCCAGTGTATTGTGTTTAGTGTGGGTGAACAGGCTGACAAGAGTTCCTTTTTATATAAAAAAAAATCAAAACAAAATTAAAGCAACTTGGTTGTTATGGGTGACCCCCCCCCCCCTCATGGTGTGTACTGGGGTGACTTAAATATGGAGTCGCGACACTTCCATAATTGTGAGTGATAAATCTGTATGGTCTACTCCTCTGCATTACATTCCACTTGCATCACTGTGGATACTTGTTCACACAATGGAATTCTACATAGGCATTCCCCAGCAGCAGAGGTGTGGTGATTTCAAAGGCAGAATTTGCACACTGATTTGTTTAAGCGGAATTCAGGAATCTGAATTTCTGAGCCAAAGGACAACTGCAGCGCAATATACACTTATCCCCTATCTACAATATGGGGGATAAGTGTTTGATCGCAGGGGGTCCGACCGCTGGGACCCCCGAGATCTCCCTGACGGGGCGCCGCCCCGTCTCCTCCCTGTCCCCATACAGTTCTATGGGGGAGCCAGGGAGGCACGAATGCTGCCTCTCCCATAGAGATGTATGGAGGAGGCGTGCCGGCCGCAACGTCATGCTGCGGCAGGCACGCCCCCTGCACGGGAGAGCCGCGGCCCTGTACAGGAGATCGTGGGGGGGGGGGGGGGGTCCCAGCGGTCGGACCCCCCAAAATCAAACACTTATCCCCTATCTTGTAGATAGGTGATAAGTGTATATTAAGCTGTAGTTGTCCTTTAACTCTCTTGCCATACAGTTGTTGTACACTTTGTTAGTATATAAATTATATATTACATACCGTATATACTCGAGTATAAGCAGACCCGAGTATAAGCCGAGACCCCTAATTTCAACCCAAAATCCCAGGAAAAGTTATTGACTCGAGTAGAAGCCTAGGGTGGGAAATACATCATCCCCCCCCTGTCATCATCCAGACCCGTCATTAACATCCTCATCATCATCACCGCCTGTCATCATCCAGACCCTCATCATCACCTGTCATCATCCCCTTGTCGTCATCCCACACCCCCCTTCGTCATCCCACACCCCCCTTCATCATCCCACACCCCCCTTCATCATCCTCTTATCATCCGCCCTCAGTGGTCTTCAACCTGCGGACCTCCAGAGGTTTCAAAACTACAACTCCCAGCAAGCCCGGGCAGCCATCGGCTGTCCGGGCTTGCTGAGAGTTGTAGTTTTGAAACCTCCGGAGGTCCGCAGGTTGAAGACCACTGCGGCCTTCGACATCATCCAGCCCCCTCTCACCACCCTTTAGTTCTGTACAGTACTCACCTCCGCTCGGGGCTGGTCCGATGCTGCAGGGCTGTCCGGAGAGGAGGTGGTCCGGTGGGATAGTGGTTCCGGGCTGCTATCTTCACCGGGGAGGCCTCTTCTCCGCGCTTCCGGCCCGGAATAGAGGCGTTGCCTTGACAATGACGCAGAAGTACGTTGGCAATGAACACACCTCTGCGTTGTTGTCAAGGCAACGTGACTATTCTGGTGCCGGGCCCGAAGCGCGGAGAAGAGGCGCCCCCAGTGAAGATAGCAGCCCGGAACCACTATCCCACCGGACCACCTCCTCTCCGGACAGTCCTGCAGGACCGGACCAGCGCCGAGCGGAGGTGAGTACTGTACAGAACTAAAGGGGGGTGAGGGGGGCTGGATGATGTCGAAGGCCGCAGTGGTCTTCAACCTGCGGACCTCCGGAGGTTTCAAAACTACAACTCTCAGCAAGCCCGGACAGCCGATGGCTGCCAGGGCTTGCTGGGAGTTGTAGTTTTGAAACCTGGAGGTCCGCAGGTTGAAGACCACTGCGGGTGGAGAGTTCACTCGAGCATAAGCCGAGGGGGGTGTTTTCAGCACGAAAAATCGTGCTGAAAAACTCGAGTATATACGGTATTAGATTTTTTTTTTTTTTTTTTTGGGAGTCCCCACATTATATATGACTGCAACAGTATACAATCTTGCCATTTTCTAGCTTTATGAAAACAGTGAATTCCCTCAATGTGTTCAACATAGATTCCCTTAGTATATAATTTAATCTAACAAAATGTGTATGTGTATCACTATTGGTTACATTTATTTTAAACATATAAACCATATTTGCTCTATTATGACACTCCACCATGAATATAAGACTACTTTATGTCCACTCCCCTTATTCCATGTCCAATATACATACAGGACAGGATTCAACTATTCCAAACCCAGGAGTTTCTCTGCAGCGTTTTCATCCCAAGCAGCTCTGCTGCACATATAGGTAAAATAGAGCGCTGGGAGGAAGGGACTTCATTAAAGGGGTATTCCAGGAAAAAAAACTTTTTTTAATTTTTTTTTTAACTGGTTCCAGAAAGTTAAAAGATTTGTAAATTACTTCTATTAAAAAAATCTTAATCCTTTCGATAATTATCAGCTGCTGAAGTTGAGTTGTTGTTTTCTGTCTGGCAACAGTGCTCTCTGCTGACATCTCTGCTTGTCTCGGGAACTGCAGAGTAGAATAGGTTTGCTATGGGGATTTGCTTTTAAACTGGGCCGCGTGTCATCAGAGAGAACTTGGACAGAAAGGAACATCTCAACTTCAGAAGCTAAGTACTGAAAGGATCAAGATTTTTTAATAGAAGTAATTTACAAATCTGTTTAACCTTCTGGAGCCAGTTGATATATAAAAAAAAGTTTTTTCCTGGATAACCCCTTTAAGTGTAAGATCAGCTCCTCCGCTGCTAGGCACTACTGGGAAGATACTGATTTTAAAACTACCTACATTATAAGAAAAGGTTTTCTTAAATTCAGAATTTCTGTACTATAATAATGGTTACTGCTTCTTTCCCATTCAGAGTTGAGACTTGGCAAGAAGTTGAATGAAGGTAAAACTAAGGAGGTGTATGAGCTCCTGGATCATCCTGGATGTGTCCTCATGCAGTCCAAGGACCAGATCACAGCGGGGAACGCAGCTCGGAAGGACCACATGGAAGGGAAGGCTTCCATCTCCAACAAGACCACCAGCTGTGTCTTCAAACTGCTGCAAGAAGCTGGTAAGATGGGATTCAAATACTCAATATAGAATTTCTGTATAAATACAAAGGGTATGTTCACACTATGGAATCTCCATACTGGCAGAGATTGTCAGCAGCGCAGGCCACCAAAATCAATTGGGCTAGGACCCTAAAGACCTGCGCCATCACCATTGACAACAATGCAAGCTGCTGGAAATTCCAACAAAAAAGAACATGTTCCTTTGTTTCGCTGTGCCTGAATCTCAGCAGCAAAATTTTCTGGAATTTTTTCGGTCAAAGGACAACCCATTCACACTAATGTTACCTTCATGCAAAGGAATCTCCTGAGTGGATATTCCCTAATGCATATATAAAACGTATTAAATGTGTGGTTTTGGTTTTTACTACCTACAACATGGAGGTAGAAAGGATTGAGGTGGAGCTTGAAGGGAACAATTCACAAAGGATTTACATAGATCATGGCCTGAAGGGCAGGGGAGGAGTAACGGTTTGGCTTGTAATCACACTGACAAGTGATTGAAGCCAGTACTGATGGCAAGGACATAATCTAAGGTCCTGATCATAATACAGTGGTCCCTCAACATATGATGGTAATCCGTTCCAAATGGACCATCGTTTGTTGAAACCATCGTATGTTGAGGGATCCGTGCAATGTAAAGTATAGGAAAATGGTCTTCAACCTGTGGACCTCCAGATGTTGCAAAACTACAACACCCAGCATGCCCGGACAGCCGTTGGCTGTCTGGGCATGCTGGGAGTTGTAGTTTTGCAACATCTAGAGGTCTGCAGGTTGAAGACCACTGGTATTGGAGGTGATACTCGCATGTCCCCGCCGCTCCGGACCGTCACTGCTGCCCTGGATGTCGCCCTCCATCGCTGTCAGTGTCCCCGATGCTCCGGCAAGGCCTCTGCTTCCCCGGCATCCTCGTTCTCCGTCGCCTCCATCACGTCGCTACGCACGCCGCTCCTATTGGATGATGGGACGGTGTGCACAGCGACGTGATGACGATGGAGAGCGCAGACTATGCAGGGGATCCCGAAGAGGACGCGCCAGAGGACAGGTAAGTGATCGTCAGCAGACCACACGAGGCACCGTAAACGGCTATCCAACGGCAACTGAAGCAGTCTGCGCTGCAGGATAGCCGTTTATACGATGGCCCTGACATACAAAAGCATCGTATGTTGATGCTGCCTTCAACATGCGATGGCCTCTGAGAGGCCATCGTATGTTGAAATGATCGTATGTCGGGGCCATTGTAGGTCGAGTGGTCACTATACTAGCATCTAAGAATCTTGGGTCACCCTATGTAGTTGAACTTGTCTTGGTATGTGTCTCAAGTTATATGGGAGGAAGTAGTTGAAAGAATAAAAATGTGAATACATACCATACTCAAACATGAAACATGGATGACATTGACATTTCTTAGTGGTATATGGAAAGCAAATATTTTAGCAGAAAAGTCTTACTGTATGCTCCTGTAATGTTCTACACACCCAGTGCATATATAGTGTAGATCTCCAGTACTGTGGCAAGTATATTCACTCTTCATTGCATAGCAAACTGTTGCAGCTTCTCTAACATGTTCAGGATATAGGTGGATAGCATAGCCTTGGGATGCTATAGGAAGCAATGCTTTACCTTATTGCTCAATAGGGCAGCTTAGGGTTTACGTAGGAAAAGCTCCTCTCAAGCTATTGTAGAAGAACAGCTGTGTTGAAATCTGATATCCTAGAAAGCGGTATTCCCTCGTGAGAAATCTTCCAATGCTCTAGGTGTCCTCACTACATAGCCTGTGGGCCATATTACTTGATGTCTGCATATAATAGGAGCATGTATATTGCAAACCTCCTGTTATTTCTTAAAACTTAATGTTAACGGTGTACAAAACATGGAGTTGACTTGGCAGAAGGTAAGCATGTTAAGTATTTGGTATCTTGACTCTCAAGGCAGAATGGGGCGTTGGTGGGGTGGGTGTGTCTTGTCTTTTCTATGCTCTAGTCTACATATCATGTGGTGTACCTAAATAAAATTTCTCCTCGTTTGTTAACCTTTTCTCCTCAGGTATCAAGACTGCGTTCGTGAAAAAGTGCAGTGCAACTGGATTCATTGCCACTCACTGCGAGATGATCCCCATAGAGTGGGTGTGTAGGAGAATAGCCACAGGCTCCTTCCTAAAGAGAAATCCTGGAGTCAAGGAAGGATACAAATTTTATCCCCCCAAAGTGGAGATGTTTTTCAAGGTTTGTCCTAAGGCTATGTACTGTATCCTGATGGTTGATGTCCTTTTATGATTTAAGGCTTTTCCATAGATTTCCTAAATGAGTCTGTTCTTCTAGGATGATGCCAATAATGACCCTCAGTGGTCGGAGGAGCAACTAATTGCCACAAAACTAAACTGTGCTGGACTTGTCATTGGTCAGGCGGAGGTGGACATCATGAGCCATTCCACAGTGGCCATTTTTGAGATTCTGGAAAAAGCTTGGGCAAAACAAGAATGCACTTTAGTGGACATGAAGGTAAGACATGTGTATGATGTGGTGGTCAGCCTTACATTTCTAATTTAAACAAGTAGAACTTGTTTAACCCCTTAAGGACGCAGGACGTAAATGTACGTCCTGGTGAGGTGGTACTTAACGCACCAGGACGTACATTTACGTCCTGTGCATAACCGCGGGCATCGGAGCGATGCCCGTGTCATGCGCGGCTGATCCCAGCTGCTGATCGCAGCCAGGGACACGCCGGCAATGGCCGACGCCCGCGATCTCGCGGGCGTCCGCCATTAACCCCTTAGGTGCAGGGATCAATACAGATCCCGGCATCTGCGGCAGTTCGCGATTAAAATGAACGATCGGATCGGCCGCAGCGCCGCTGCGGGGATCCGATCATTCATAACGCCGCACGGAGGTCCCCTCTCCTTCCTCCGTGCGGCTCCCGGCGTCTCCTGCTCTGGTCTGTGATCGAGCAGACCAGAGCAGGAGATGACCGATAATACTGATCTGTTCTATGTCCTATACATAGAACAGATCAGTATTAGCAATCATGGTATTGCTATGAATAGTCCCCTATGGGGACTATTCAAGTGTAAAAAAAAAAAAAAAAAAAAAAATATGTAAAAGTAAAAAAAGAGTGAAAAATCCCCTCCCCCAATAAAAAAGTAAAACGTCCGTTTTTCCTATTTTACCCCCAAAAAGCGTAAACTCTTTTTATAGACATATTTGGTATCGCCGCGTGCGTAAATGTCCGAACTATTAAAATAAAATGTTAATGATCCCGTTCGGTGAACGTCGTGAACGAAAAAAAATAAAAAAGTCCAAAATTCCTACTTTTTTAATAAATTTTATTAAAAAAAAATTATAAAAAATGTATTAAGTTTTTATATACAAATGTAGTATCAAAAAAAAGTACAGATCATGGCGCAAAAAATGAGCCCTCATACCGCCGCTTATACGGAAAAATAAAGTTATGTCATCAAAATAAAGGGATTATAAACGTACTAATTTGGTTAAAAAGTTTGATTTTTTTTTTAAGCGCAACAATAATATAAAAGTATATAATAATGGGTATCATTTTAATCGTATTGACCCTCAGAATAAAGAACACATGTCATTTTTACCAGAAATTGTACGGCGTGAAAACAACCTTCCAAAATTAGCAAAATTGCGTTTTTCGGTTTAATTTCCCCACAAAAATAGTGTTTTTTGGTTGCGCCATACATTTTATGATATAATGAGTGATGTCATTACAAAGGACAACTGGTCGCGCAAAAAACAAGCCCTCATACTAGTCTGTGGATGAAAATATAAAAGAGTTATGATTTTTAGAAGGCGAGGAGGAAAAAATGAAAATGTAAAAATTAAATTGTCTGAGTCCTTAAGGCCAAAATGGGCTGAGTCCTTAAGGGGTTAAATTAAAAAAATATAATGTAATGTTCTCTTAAATCAGATTGAATTTGGTGTGGACGTGACCAAAAAAGAAATTGTCCTTGCTGATGTGATTGATAATGATTCCTGGCGTCTTTGGCCCGCAGGAGATAAGACCCAGCAGAAGGATAAACAGGTATTTATCTTATTTTCAACATACAGTAAAGTGATGCCTTGTAGCAACCAGTGTTTTACTACTTTTACCTGTATAGGTTTCAGTACTTCAGTTAAATGGTACTTATGAATGATAGTTCTTGAGCAGACTTGACAGATGGCATAGTTACAGCTAACTTGTCACTTGTGTCTTCTCTCTAGACTTACCGAGATCTGAAGGAGATTACTCCAGAAGCTATGCAGATGGTGAAAAGAAACTTTGAGTGGGTTGCAGATAAAGTTGAGGTAACTGAAGTACATTATGGGCAAGCTGAGATTTATCATAAGCTTTTTTTTTTTTCTCCTCCTTAGGCTGGGTTCACACTAAGTCTTTAACATACGGGGACCTGGCTCCAATGTCATTCATTTGAATGAGCCGACCGGAGTCGGTTATGTGGCCGGCCATGGTACACAATGGTTTTAGGCCCAATAAGAAAACCGGATACGGGGCAAAAATGAGCCACTATTTGAAGCTGGTCCGCTCATTCAAATGAATGAGATTGGGTCCGGCTGGGATACAGGAGTGTCTTTACTGCAGCAAAAAATATGCAGGATTCCACTGAGATTTAATTTTTTTTTTTTTATATTTTTTCATGGGCCTAAAAGCCAGAAAAACTACCACTGGTTTTCGCTGGCGGTTTTTGTCTGAGTCCGCTCCCGATCTATAACGCGGGGCCACGGCCGGGACCCGTTGCTAATAGAGCGCAGCATTGATTGTGGAGCCACGTGCTATTAACCCTTTAGACGCAGCATTAAAAGTTGAACGGCGCGTCTGAAGTGAAGGTGAAACCATGCCGGTTAGCTCAGGGAGCTGTTCGGGATCGCTGCGGCAAAATCGCGCCATCCCAAACAGCTTACAAGACAGCTGGATGATCCCTACCTGCCTCCTCGCTGTCCGATCGCCGAATGCCTGCTCAGTGCCTGAGATCCAGGCATGAGCAGTCAAGCGGCAAAATCATTGATCAGTGGTTTCTTATGAGAAATCACTGATAAATATAAAAGATCAGTGTGTGCAATGCTATAGGTCCCTATGGGAGCTATAACACTGCAAAAAAATGAGTGAATAAAAATCATTTAACACCTCCCCTATTAAAAGTTTGAATCACCCCCCCCTTCCCATAAAGTGTAAATAAAAATAAACGTGGTATCACCGCGTGCGGAAGTGTCCGAATTATAAAAATATATTGTTAATTAAACCGCACGGTCAATGGCGTACGCAAAAAAATTCAAAAGTCCAAAAGTGCATTTTTTTTGTCATTTTAGATCATGAGAAAATGAATAAAGCGATCAATAAATCCTATCAATGCAAAAGTGGTACTGCTAAAAAGTTCAGATCACGGCGCAAAAATGAGCCCTCATACCACCCCATACGCAGAAATATAAAGTTATAGGGGTCAGAATATGACAATTTTAAACGTATACATTTTCCTGCATTTAGTTAGGATTTTTTCTAGAAGTACGACAAATTAAAACCTATAGAAGTAGGGTATCATTTTAACCGTATGGACCTACAGAATGAAGATAAGGTGTCATTTTTACCGAAAAATGCACTGTGTAGAAACGGAAGCCCCCAAAAGTTACAAAATGGCGTTTGTTTTTAAATTGTCTCACAATGATTTTTTTTTTTTCGTTTCGCCATAGATTTTTGGGTAAAATGACTGACGTCATTACAAAAGCAGAATTGGTGGCGCAAAAAAAATAAGCCGCCATATGGATTTTTAGGTGCAAAATTTAAAGAACGGAAAAACCCCGGGTCCTTAACCCCTTAAGGACGCAGGACGTAAATGTACGTCCTGGTGAGGTGGTACTTAACGCACCAGGACGTACATTTACGTCCTAAGCATAACCGCGGGCATCGGAGCGATGCCCGTGTCATGCGCGGCTGATCCCGGCTGCTGATCGCAGCCAGGGACCCGCCGACGCCCGCGATCTCGCGGGCGTCCGCCATTAACCCCTCAGGTGCCGGGATCAATACAGATCCCGGCATCTGCAGGAGTTCGCGATTTAAATGAACGATCGGATCGCCCGCAGCGCTGCTGCGGGGATCCGATCATTCATAACGCCGCACGGAGGTCCCCTCTCCTTCCTCCGTGCGGCTCCCGGCGTCTCCTGCTCTGGTCTGTGATCGAGCAGACCAGAGCAGGAGATGACCGATAATACTGATCTGTTCTATGTCCTATACATAGAACAGATCAGTATTAGCAATCATGGTATTGCTATGAATAGTCCCCTATGGGGACTATTCAAGTGTAAAAAAAAAAAAAAAAAAAAAAATGTAAAAGTAAAAAATAAGTGAAAAATCCCCTCCCCCAATAAAAAAGTAAAACGTCCGTTTTTTTCCTATTTTACCCCAAAAAGCGTAAAAAACATTTTTTATAGACATATTTGGTATCGCCGTGTGCGTAAATGTCCGAACTATTAAAATAAAATGTTAATGATCCCGTACGGTGAACGGCGTGAACGAAAAAAAAAAAGTCCAAAATTCCTACTTTTTTAATACATTTTATTATAAAAAGTGTATTAAAAGTTTTTTATATGCAAATGTGGTATCAAAAAAAAGTACAGATCATGGCGCAAAAAATGAGCCCCCATACCGCCACTTATACGGAAAAATAAAAAAGTTAGAGGTCATCAAAATAAAGGGATTATAAACGTACTAATTTGGTTAAAAAGTTTGATTTTTTTTTAAGCGCAACAATAATATAAAAGTATATAATAATGGGTATCATTTTAATCGTATTGACCCTCAGAATAAAGAACACATGTCATTTTTACCATAAATTGTACGGCGTGAAAACAAAACCTTCCAAAATTAGCAAAATTGCGTTTTTCGTTTTAATTTCCCCACAAAAATAGTGTTTTTTGGTTGCGGCATACATTTTATGATATAATGAGTGATGTCATTACAAAGGACAACTGGTCACGCAAAAAAAAGCCCTCATACTAGTCTGTGGATGAAAATATAAAAGAGTTATGATTTTTAGAAGGCGAGGAGGAAAAAATGAAAACGTAAAAATTAAATTGTCTGAGTCCTTAAGGCCAAAATGGGCTGAGTCGTTAAGGGGTTAACCTCTTAAGGACTCAGGGTTTTCCACTTTCATTTCTCAATTTTTAAAAATCATAACCCTTTTAATTTTGCACCTAAAATTCCATATGATGGCTTATTTTTTGCACCACCAATTCTACTATGCAGTGACATTGGTCATTTTACCAAAAAATCCACGGCGAAATGGAAAATTCTTTGTGCGACAAAATTGGAGAAAATGCCATTTTGTAATTTTGGGGGCTTCTGTTTCTATGCAGTGCATTTTTCGTTAAAAATAACCTCTTCTGTAGGTCCACAAGAGTAAATGATACCCTACTTCTGGGAAAAAAATCATAACCTCTATAATAACGCTTTTAATTTTTCCACATATAGGGCGGTATGAGGGCTCATTTCTTGCGCCGTGATCTGAAGGTTTTTAACGGTATTGATCGGATTTTTTTTTTTCGCAGTAAAATGGCAATGATCAGTGTTATTGGTAGTCAATTGCTCAAGCCTAGCTTTCAGGCTTGGAGCAATCAATCGCCGATTGGACGCATCGGAGGCAGGTAACGGGCACTCCACTCGCGTTCTAGTTGATCGGGACATCGCGACTTCACCGCAATGGTCCTGATCAGCCCGACTGAGCTGCCGAGAGTTTTTTTTAAAAAAAGTTTTTATTTTTTTTTGTTTAGACGCCGCATCTAAAGAGTTAATAGCGTGCCGCACACTATTAGCCCAGGGTCCCGACTTTCATTAGCTGCCAGGACTGACCCACTGATGCAGGGTCACGTGTTACAGACCGGGAACGGGCCCCAGGTACGCTCTGCGTCCTTAAGAGGTTAAATGTAAAAATATTTTTTTATTGTTTAATAAGGTTTCACTTCGATCTTTACTTTTAGTACTACTCCCAGCCTGAAACAGACTGATGGAGTAGTAGTACCTGTACTAATAGACCATACTATATTCATACATATATATTCCGGGTGGTGGCAGCCAATCCTCGCTCTCAGCAGGAAATATGAATCAGTGATGTGAATTCTATTCATATTAATGGCTGGCCCGGAGGGTAGTGCAGAGATGTGAGTGCTGTATAGAGCCACTTCGCAATAGGTGTCAGAAGTGACACATGCTGTGGTCTGTCCTTAACTGCAGGTACTACTACTCCTAACATTGAGCACACTCTGCTCCATGCTGGGTGCTGTAGTACCTTCATTAAAGGAGTAGTCCGGCGCGCACTTTTTTTATTTTATCCCGTCTGGGCTGCAAAATAAAAGAAAACACTTTCTTACCTGCCAACGAGCCCCCGGAAGTCTGTTACACTCCGGTACAGGTGTTTGGTCCCCGGGCTGTATTCTTCTTACTTCCTGTTAGGCTGAAGCTCCGTGTGACGTGCCGGGCTATCACCGGCCGCAGCAATGTCCCGCCTCGGCCAGTGATAGGCTGAAGCTTCGTGTGACGTGCCAGGCTAACAGGAAGTAAGAATACAGCCCGGGGACCGAATACGTGTACCGGAGCTCCGGGGGCTCGTTGGCAGGTAAGAGTGTATTTTCTTTTATTTGGAAGCCTGGACGGGATAAAATGAGAAGTGCGTGCCGGACTACTCCTTTTAATACAGATAGCAGCATGTCATTTCTGACACCTGTTGCGATCTGTCTATTGTATCTGCAGGTACTACAGCTCCCAGCATGGAGCAGAGTGCTCAATGTTAGGAGTAGTACCTGCAGTTAAGGACAGATCACAGCGGGGGGTCACTCCTGACACCTGCTGCAATCCTCCTGTATAATGTATAGATGCGGCCGGTTGGGACATTATACAGGAGGATCGCAACATGTCAGAAGTGACACCGGGCAATCTGTCAATTAGTACATGTACTACTCCCATCATGGAACAGTGTTCCATGCTGGGAGTAGTATTACTACCTAAAAATGTTAAACAAAATTTAACTACCAAATACAAACTCCATAACAAAAAAACCACCTGCAAAAAACCGCTAAAACCTTTTTTTTTTAATATTTTTCTTCAAGAAACGCCAAGATTTTCGCAAAAAAACAATTCAATAGTCTAAACGAGAGCGTTTTTGCCAAGGAGCCAAAAAGCTGAAAAACTCCCAAAGGATTAAACTAACTGAAACGCAAGGGGATCTTGCATTTTTCAGTTCACTATTGACTTGCAGCTAACATCCGCCCGCAACTTTTTTCACAGAAAAAAAACGCTGTGCGGCAAAACGGATGTTATCAGCGTTTTTGAATGAAAAACCTTGATGGAATCTTAGCCTAACAATGAGAAACCTGCTACTAAAGTGTGTAGGTTTTCCCAGTTGCTGCACAAAACTCATCATGTGGTGCACGTCATTTCATAAATGAGCACAAATGACACCCCTGGATAGTGCAAAAAATCTTTCACATCCTTATGCCAGGCAGTCACTGGAGTACATTTTGCTCAAATGTTAAATTCCATGCTCTAACCAGTGTCTCTGCACATGCTTAGCCAGAAAAGTTAAATAAAAATAATTAACCCGCTGCTGTGGGGATAATATGAAATGTAAATGTAGCTTTCGCTCTTAATATGGAACCAGAAAACTGGTGGTTTCAATACTTCCTTTGCCTTTCAGGTCCATCCCATGCTCTACAAATTCTTGTTTGGAAACCAGAATCATATCTGTGCATTGTAGCAGAGAATGGCAATAGAAGTGATAAGCCCATGTCTTTGACTCGCCTTTTGCTTTAATTTTGCCTTCATAATTGTATCTTCCCAGCTCCTTCTGACAAGTGAAAGCCAAGGAAGGGTTGTTGTGTTGATGGGGTCAATTTCTGATTTAGTGCACTGTGAAAAAATTAAGAAGTCCTGTTCAAACTACGGCATTTCATGCGAACTGAGGGTGACATCTGCTCACAAGGGACCTGATGAAACTCTAAGGATCAAGGCTGAGTATGAAGGTAAATACACACCACCTCCCCCTCATATGGCTCGCTGAATGGAAAAATTAGTTCTGGCTCAAAGTGAGGTGGTTTTTTTTTTTTTTTTTTCCCTTTCTTTCCCAAGGCTGTGTTGGCTGAAGAGCTGAGGCCATACAAATGGTCACTGGTATCAGCCGCCTGTTTAAATCCCTGTTTGGCATGCACCGTTCCCTGTGAAAACATGCTAAATCAGTTATGGCAGCTAGCGGTGGAGGTAAAGGAAACCTGTCGTATTTTACCATATAACACATGGCAAGGTGTTATATATAGTAAACAACTTCATCCGTGGGAGACATTCCTGCCAGCAGGAATGGAGAAGATATAAAGTTAGAAAGTGTCCCCTGCTGGACCTGTAAGTACGGTAGTTTCCTGGGTGGGGAGCTAAACTCACATAGGCCTATATTAAACTGAGAAATGGTTTTCCCACAACAACCAATCACAGCTCAGCTTTCACTTTACCAGAGCTTGTTAGCTGAGCTGTGATTGCTTGTTATGGGAAACTCTATTTAAATTTTTTTTTCCTCAGTTTGATAAATATGGGCCATAGTCCCGGTAATTGTGCCCCCTAAGCACAAAGGGCAGAGCACTGACACAGGCCATGGCTGGGTTGTCAGTCCCACTGAGGGGGGTGTTTAATTATAGCTGGAGAAGTTATAACTAGGGAAAACATAACTCTCCACCCAGGGGACTTCTTATGGGGCCGGTGGGGGATGCTTTCTAACGTAATCTTCCTCACCATTCCAGGGGACATTCCTGCCTACAGGAATGGGGAGGATATGATTTTACCATAGATAACATTATATAAAATCTGACAGGTTCCCTTAAGACTTTCAGCTTGTCTTGCAGTGTATTACACTAGTTATCAAGTGATCACATAGTGGGACTTAAATCCCAAATACGCCAGTCACTAAAAGGTGACAACTGAAACATTAACAATTACCCAACTACTAAGTGTTAGACGTTGTGATGTGCTTATGCTGTTACACTGACTCATTTTGTGTTTATTGTAGGAGACAGCATTCCCACGGTTTTTGTTGCTGTTGCTGGTAGAAGCAATGGTTTGGGTCCTGTCCTTTCTGGAAACACAGCTTATCCAGTTATTAACTGCCCACCTCTAACTGCAGATTGGGGAGCACAGGATGTCTGGTCATCTCTGCGAATGCCCAGTGGTAAGGGAATAATCTGAACAACGATGTAATCTTGTATCAGTATATGTAACCTAGAAATGAATGTATTCTGTGCCCTTTTTGTTTTCTAGGGCTTGGATGTTCAACAGTGTTGTCTCCAGAGGCAGCGGCTCAATTTGCAGCGCAAATCTTTGGATTGAACAATCACTTGATTTGGTCTAAGCTTCGCTCCTGTACCCTGAATACCTGGATCTCTCTGAAGCAAGCAGATGCCAAGCTGAGACAATGCAGCATGTAACCATGCTCCTCATAACCATTAACACAGGATGTAAATGTATGTCCTGATGCGGTGGTACTTAACGCACCAGGACATTTATGTCCTGTACATGACGCGAGCATCGGACCAGTGCTCACATCATGTGTGGCAGGTCGCAGCTGCTACCAGCAGCCAGGGACCTGCTGGTAATGGCAGACATCAGTGATCGTGCTGATGTCTGCCATTAAATCCTCATGCTGTGATCAATACAGATCATGGCAGTCTTCCAATGGCTGACTGGCACTGCCGCAGGGATCTGATCATCCAACATGGCAGCTGGAGGTCCCCTCACCTGTCTCCAGGGATCTTTATTTTTTTTTCTCTGGTCTGAGATCAAGCAGACCAGAGCAGAAAATCGCCAGTAATACTGATCAGTGCTATGCATAGCACGGAGTATTAGCAGTCAAATTGCTATAGTCTCCTATGGGGACAAAGTATAAAAAGAGAGGGGGGGGGGGGAAGGTCTAAAATTGCTGCTTTTCTTGTCACATCTCAAAAAAAATAAAGTGATTTAAAAGTTTCATATATGCAAATGTTGTATTGATATAAAGTACAGATCATGGTGCAAAAACTAGCCCTCATACAGCTGCGTATACAGAAAATTAGTTATAGGTTAAAATAGGATTTTAAACACACTTATTGGGTTAAAGTTTTTTTTTTTTTTTTTTTTTTGAGCAGTACAATAACCTAAAAGGTATCAGTTTAATCATATTGACCAACAGAATAAAGAAAACATGTCACTTTTACTGTAAAGTGTACAGAGTGAAAACAAAGCCTTCCAAAATATGCAAAATTGTGGCTTTCTTTTCAATTTCCCCTTTTTTTTTTTTTTTTGTGCCATACATTTTATAAAATTAGTCATTACAAAGGACAAATGGTCACGCAAAAAAAGCACTCATTGGTCTGTGGATGAAAATATAAGAATTGCGCTTTTTAGAAGGCGAGGAGAAAAGGCAAAAATAAACTTGGCTGTGTCCTTAAGGCCAAATTGGGCTGTGCTCTTAAGGGGTTAAACAGCTGCTTCTAGATGAGTCTTGGGTTTATTTTCTTGTCTAGTAAATGAATATGTTCTCATTAATGACTGTTTACAGATGCTAAACCTTTTTATCTGCACAGAATTTGCTGGGTGCAAATGAATCCATTGGGTTTAGGGGGGTCATCACATGCTGCAGATTTTCTACAATAGAAAATCTGCATGACTAAACTTTCAAACCAGTTATAGTTTTGCTTAAATGTAGTTGACATGTAAATTATTTGGCATGGATTTTCTGCAGTGGAAAATAGATTTTTATGCTTACTGTAAAATCTTCCTCGGAGGATCGATTGGGGGGGGGGGGGGGGGGGGTGGACACAGACAGTAGGTATATGCTGCTGACACTAGGCAACAAAAGAAAGTTGGTCCCTTCCAGCAGGTTCACCTTATGAACCAGGAAGTCCCTTACGACAACTCTCCGCAAGAACAGAGTCATAATGACAGGAAGAAGTGATTTATAAGGTTAATCCGAATGGCCTGTACCACATCAAGAGCCTGAAGCAAACGTTCCCTGGGATGGAGCTGGACAGAAGGATGATATCCTCATTTACGTGAAAGGAGACCACCTTAGGCAAGAAGGACTGGACGGAAAAACACTTTGTCCTGGTGTAAAACTAAGTAAGGGGAACGGCAGGAGCAGCCAGCTCCGAAACTCAACTAATGGAGGTGACCACAATGAGGAAGGCCACCTTCCAGGAAAGGATACGAAGAGAAATGGCTCGAAGGGAGTACCCTGGAAGGCACTGAGAACCAGATTAAGGACCCACGGGGGGGAGGGGAGCTGCATGAGCAACACCTTGAAGAAAGGTGCGGATGTGAGGACCAGATGCCAGGCGATGCTCAACGAGAATGGAGAGAGGTCACCTTTAAGGGAACAGCGAGCAGGTCTGGACGAACTGGGAGACGTGGTGATACGTCGTCCACTAGTCTAATCACGTCAGCGTACCATGCTCGCCTCGGCCAGTCCGGAGCCACGAGAATGGTGGAAACTCCCTCCGCTTTGATCCTCAGGACCCGAGGAAGAGAGGGGAGGACAAAGTGCGACCAGGGGATCATTAGGGCATCTACAACTAGAGCTGAGGGACTTTCTGGTTGTGGAGGGATGCAAATAAGTCCACGTCCAGAGGTTGCAGAGCTCCACAAACATCTCTGGATGAAGAGACCACTTGCCAGGGTCGTCCGAGGAAGTCCGCTTCCCAATTTTTCACTCCCGGAATGTGATTTGCCGAGATGGAGGGAACCCTGAGTTCTGCCCAAAGAAAGATCTCGGCTATCGCTGCGAGTGCTGCCCTGGCAATTGACATATGTCACAGCCGTGGAGTTATCCGACTGGACACGAACAAGACAGTCCTGGAGGAGGCAAAGGTAAAGTGCCTGAAGTTCCAGGATGTTGATAGGGAGGAGAGCTTGCTGGAAGGACCAACTGCATCCACAACGAATCGTCACATGGCGCTCAACCTATTATGGGCCAAGGCAGAACATTGTGGCTGCCGGCGATAGGCTGAGCGCCATGTGACGCTTCGTTACACCCGGAAGTATGAAGAGGATGGAACGGAGGGCCGATCAGCTGTAGTGACGCTCCGTGGGAACCCAGGAAGGTGAGAGATGGTTTATTTTCATTTTTTTTGCAGGACGGAGCAGGAATACTCTGCACCAGAGTACTCCTTTTAAATAGACTCACGCCAGCCTTTGCCTTCAACCTCATTGTTTCTCTCACTTTTCCCTGCAAAGTCATTCAGCTATGCCACTAAAGAAATATTTCTGTTACTTCCCACACAGTTAATTTAACTCGTCTGGAAGAGCAGTTTCCCAACCTGGTTAGCATTTGCTGAGGGTGCGTTACTGATGTCCCAACCCAGCGCAGTTCATAAAAATCCCATACAATCCTTTCACACTTTAGTCTTTGTTTGGAAAAGTTTGCAAGGTGATCTTTATTTACATTTTTGAGTGTTTTGTGTGATACACCCAAAAATTGTTAAGGTGCCTGGTATTAGTCTGCTTAAAACTTTATATGTGAGTTAAAGCTACATATATTAAGGATGCATCTAACAAAATTGCTGACGCTTTGTTCCATATTATTTTTTTTTTTTTTAAACTTGTTTCGGATGCAGGCTTGGAGAGACTTTCTTGACTAGCACACCTCTCGAGCCTGGTTCTGGATTATCCAGCATTTTGTGCAGAATTCTCTGACATACAAGACATGGAAACATTATTGTACGTTGTGTTCCTCATGGTGTAGTTTCTATTCTAAGAATGGGTATGATTGTTCAGTTTCTGAGGTTGTGTTCTTTGAAGTTCCTGGAGGAATGGTTCTCCAAAAGTTTCTTAGTTATATTCCTAGCATTTTAGCAGGTGTTCGCCCTATTAAATGTTTTTTATTTATGCAGGTTATGAATTGTTACCGATTGTCTTATGCTAAGAGGATGATAGGATACCTTTAGATTTCTCTTTATCTGTTTCTGAGTATGATGTCTTTTTATTTCAGACAGCTTTGGTCATAGCACTTTTTTTTGTGCCTTGTGAGTTGGCGAGTCTACAGCCCTTAGTAAAAATTCTGTATCTCATTTAGCCTTTAATATACAGGTTTCAGATTCAAGTCTCTTTATCATGATCTGCTCCTCTGTGACAAATTGCCTGGGTAATGGTACACAGGTGAGGAGATATCTCAGGGCATGCTCAGCTGGTTATCATTCCTTTTTATTACATTCAGATAGTACTTTAATACACAATTTTTGTTCCATTTTATTTTAAAGAAATATACAGTTTTGTTAGGTCTTGACTGTTTTAGGCTAAGCTTCCATTCCTTCAGAAATGGGTCTGTGACTGAAGCTTTAGTAGCTCTGTTGGGTGTTGACACCATCAAAGACATTGGTAGATAAAAATCTAATAGATTTAATTTTATGTTCGCCGTCACCTTCTAATCAATTCTTAACCCCTTAACGACGCAGGACGTAAATGTACGTCCTGGTGATGTGGTACTTAAGGCACCAGGACGTACATTTACACCCTGAGCATAACCGCGGGCATTGGAGCGATGCCGGCATCATGCGCGGCAGGTCCCGGCTGTGGATCGCAGCCAGGGATTCGCCGGTAACGGCGGACACCCGCGAATGTCCGCCATTAACCCCTCAGATGCCGTTATCAATACAGATCACGGCATCTGCAGCATCGCGATCACTTAACAGGATGATCGGATCACCGCGGCGATCCAATCATCCTGCACGGCAGACGGAGGTCCCCTCACCTGCCTCCGCTGCCTTCCGGGAGTCTTCTGCTCTGATCTGCCTTCCCGCAGACCAGAGCAGAAGATGACTGATAACCCTGATCAGTGGTGTGTCCTATACATAGCACTGAACAGGATTAGCAATCGAATGGTTGCTATAAATTATAGGGGACTATAAGAGTGTGTAAAAAAAAAATAAAGTAAAAAAAATGTGAAAAACCCCCTCCCCCAATAAAAACGTAAATTGTCCGATTTTCCCAATTTTACCCCCAAAAAGTGTAAAAAAAATAATTTTTTTTTATATGCATATTTGGTAACGCCGCGTGCGTAAATATCCGTACTATTAAAATAAAATGTAAATGATCCCGTACGGTGACCGGCGTGAACGTAAAAAAAAAAGTCCAAAATAGCTACTTTTTTTATAACATTTTATTCCAAAAAATTTAAGTTTTGTATAAGCAAATATGGTATTAATAAAGTACAGATCATGGCGCAAAAAATAAGCCCTCATACCACCGCTTATACGGAAAAATGAAAAAGTTATAGGTCTTCAAAATAGGGGGATTTTAAACGTACTAATTTGGTTAAAAAGTTTGCGATTTTTTTTTTTTAAGCACAACAGTAATAGAAAAGTGTATAATCATGGGTATCATTTATCGTTTTGACCCAGAGAATAAAAAACACATGTCATTTTTACCATAAATTGTACGGCGTGAAAACAAAACCTTCCAAAATTTGCTAAATTGCGGTTTTCTTTTTAATTTCCCCACACATATAGTATTTTTTTTTGGTTGCGCCATACATTTTATGGTAAAGTGAGTGATGACATTTCAACGGACAACTGGTCGCGCAAAAAACAAGCCCTCATACTAGTCTGTGGATGAAAATATAAGAGTTATGATTTTTTTGAAGGGGAGGAGGAAAAAACGAAAGCGTAAAAATAAAATTGTCTTAAGGTCCAAATGGGCTGAGTCCTTAAGGGGTTAAAGGGGTATCCCAGTCAAAACCTTTTTTTTATTTTTATTATATATATCAACTGGCACCGGAAAGTTAAACAGATTTGTAAATTACTTCTATTAAAAAATCTTAATCCTTCCAATAGTTATTAGCTTCTGAAGTTTTCTGTCTAACTGCTCAATGATGATGTCACGTCCCGGGAGCTGTGCATGATGGGAGAATATCCCCATAGGAACTGCACAGCTCCTGGGACGTGAGTCACCAGAGAGCAGTTAGACAGAACCACAACTCAACTTTAGAAGCTGATAACTATTGGAAGGATTAAGATTTTTTAATAGAAGTAATTTACAAATCTGTTTAACTTTCCGGTGCCAGTTGATATATAAAAAAAAAAGTTTTGGCCTGGAATACCCCCTTAACTTTCATTGCAGATCACAAAGATAGTATGGTATATTGGCCATTCTTTTATCCGCCGGGTATATCAAAGGGCTATGGTGAGACCCTATTCCATTCACTTAGGCTTGGATGAGGATAAGTTTCTTAATTAATGGGTGGGTGAGAAAGGCTTGCGCTGGTATACTTTACTAGATATTTGTTTAGATAAGGGCTTTATTTGGCCTCCCCCAGATATTTTAATAGTTCATGCGGGAGGCAATGACATTGGTAGAACAAACACTGACCTGTTTCACAATTTTTTTTTTTTTCATTCAAATGTTTTATTGGTTTAACATACAATAAAGAGTAGAACACAGCAACAACCAAGTTGCAACAGAAAATAACAATCATTACATAGACAGTAATGCCAGAAGCAAAGTACAAGCAATATACAACCATCATCAGGAGAGAAGCTGAACTCTCCTAAGAATCCGTGGTGGGGCATCAGGGGGGTATGGGGGTAATGGATAGGACAGGAAGTAAGTGAGGAAAGAGGTGAAGAAATGGAGAAAAGGGAATCTGCCAGTCACAACAGCTATGTACTCCGTAGGTACTGACCCAACACTGTGGGGCCATATCTGGATCAGTGATCATGTTTGGTTCCCTCGAGGACAGTGTAGGCTAGAGAGCCATCTCCGCCATCGTTTGTGAAAATGTGCAAACTGAGAATGAGCTAAGGCATAAGATCTCTCGTAACCACAAGTTAAATTAACCATACTGACTAGTTGTAATAAACTAGGGATATCAGGTGAGCGCCACCTTCTGGTGATGAGAAGTTTAGTCAACATTAACCCCTACAGGACCCATGACGTAACGGTACGTCCCGACACCCTGGGTCTTAAGGACCAGGGACGTACATTTACGTCATGGGCAGTTTTAGTCCCCGCCAGGCGGGGATCGGAGCGGGATGCCTGCTGAAATAATTCAGCAGGCATCCCGTGCAAATGCCCAGGGGGGTCATCAGACCCACCCCATGTCGGCGATCGCGGCAAATCGCAAGTGAATTCACACTTGCGCGATTACGGGTCATTACGGGTCTATAGTGACCCGGTGACCCAGAATGTAAGGGGGATCGTGGGTGTCTAAGACACCCACGATCCCCCTGAAGCGATAGGAGTGAGGTGGCACGGGTGCCACCCCTCCTATCCCTGCTATTGGTGGTCTAGACGCGACCACCAATAGCAGATCAGGGGCGGGGGGGGTTTACTTTCGTTTTCCCCGTCCTGCCCTCCCACAATAGGCGGGGCAGGACGGGGACCGGCGCCGAAGATCCACTTACCGATCCGGGCGGGCGTCGGAGGCTGCAGGCGACGGAGATCTGCGGGCGGCGATGACGTGCGGCTGGATCCGACGGAAGCCGGTGAGTTGCCTAGCAACATCTGGAGGGTACAGTTTGAGACCATTATACAGTGGTCTCTAACTGTAGCCCTCCAGATGTTGCAAAACTACAACTCCCAGCATGCCAAGACAGCTGTTTGGGCATGCTGGGAGTTGTAGTTTTGCAACAGCTGGAGGGCTACAGTTTGAGACCACTATATAGTGGTCCCTAAACTGTAGCCCTCCAGATCTTGCAAAACTACAACTCCTAGCATGCTCAAACAACTGTTTGCTGTCAAGGCATGCTGGGAATTGTAGTTTTGCAACAGCTGGAGGACCACAGTTTGGAGATCACTTTGCAGTGTTCTCTAAAACTGTAGCCCTCCAGATGCAAAACTGCAAATCCCAGCATGTCCAAACAGCAATCAGCTGTCTCGGCATGCTGGGAGTTGTAGTTGCGTACCTCCAGCTATTGCATAACTACATCTTCCAGCATGCCCTTCGGCGATCAGTACATGCTGGGAGCTGTAGTTTTGCAACAGCTGGAGGCACACTGGTTCGAAAATACTGAGTTAGGTAACAGAACCTAACTGAAGGTTTTCCAACCAGTGTGCCTCCAGCTGTTGCAAAAGTACAACTCCCAGCATGCACGGTTTGTCAGTACATGCTTGGAGTTGTAGTTTTGAAACAGCTGGAGGTTTGCCCGCCCCCCCATGTGAACGTACAGGGTATATTCACACGGGCAGGCTTACAGTAAGTTTCCTGCTTCAAGTTTGGGCTGCGGCAAATTTTTCGCCACAGCTCAAACTTCTAGCGAGAAACTCACCGTAACCCGCCAGTGTGAACGTACCCTAAAAACACTACACTAACACCTAATAAAGAGTAAAACACTACATATACACCCCCTTACACTGTCCCCCCAATAAAAATGAAAAACTTATTGTATGGCAGTGTTTCCAAAACGGAGCCTCAAGCTGTTGCAAAACCAACTCCCAGCATTTCCGGACAGCCACTGACTGTCCAGGCATGCTGGGAATTTAGCAACAGCTGGAGGCACCCTGTTTGGGAATCACTGGCATAGAATACCCCTATGTCCACCCCTGTGCAATCCCTAATTTAGTCCTCAAATGCGCATGGCGCTCTCTCACTTCGGAGCCCTGTCATATTTCAAGGAAACAGTTCAGGGCCACATATGGGGTATTTCCGTACTTGGGAGAAATTGCACTACTAATTTTGTGGGGCTCTTTCTCCTTTTACCCCTTATGAAAAGGAAAAGTTGGGGCTACACCAGCTTGTTAGTGTAAAAAAAAAAAAAAAAAAAAAACAATTTACACTAACATGCCGGTGTTGCCCTTTACTTTTTATTAAGCGTTAAAAGGAAAAAAAGACCCCCAAAATTTGTAACGCAATTTCTCCTGAGTACGGAAATACCGCATATGTGGGCGTAAAATGCTCTGCGGACGCACAACAAGGCTTAGGAGTGAGAGTGCACCATGTACATTTGAGGCCTAAATTGGTGATTTGCACAGGGGTGGCTGATTTTACAGCGGTTCTGACGTAACCCCCCCCCCCCAAAAAAATACCCACATGTGACCCCATTTTGGAAACTACACCCCTCACGGAATGTAATAAAGGGGTACTGTGAGCATTTACGCCCCACAGGTGTCTGACAGATTTTTTGGAACAGTAGTCCGTGAAAATGAAAAATTTTATTTTTCATTTGCACAGCCCACTGTTCCAAAGATCTGTCAAACGCCAGTGGGGTGTAAATACTCACTGCACCCCTTATTAAATTCTGTGAGGGGTGTAGTTTCCAAAATAGGGTCACATGTGGGGGGTTCCACTGTTCTGGCACCACGGGGGCTTTGTAAACGCACATGGCCCCCGACTTCCATTCCAAACAATTTTTTTTTCCCAAAAGCTCAATGGCGCTCCTTCTCTTCTGAGCATTGTAGTGCGCCAGCAGAGCACTTGACGTCCACACATGGGGTATTTCCATACTCAGAAGAGATGGGGTTACAAATTTTGGGGGGTCTTTTCTGCTATTAACCCTTGCAAAAATGTGAAATTTGGGGGGAAACACATTTTAGTGAAAAAAAAATAAATTTTTTTTACATATGCAAAAGTCGTGAAACACCTGTGGGGTATTAAGGCTCACTTAATTCCTTGTTACGTTCCTCAAGGGGTCTAGTTTCCAAAATGGTATGCCATGTGTTTTTTTTTTTGCTGTTCTGGCACCATAGGGGCTTCCTAAATGCAACATGCCCCCCAAAAACCATTTCACAAAAACGTACTCTCCAAAATCCCCTTGTCGCTCCTTCCCTTCTGAGCCCTCTACTGCACCCGCCGAACACTTTACATAGACATATGAGGTATGTGCTTACTCGAGAGAAATTGGGCTACAAATATAAGTATACATTTTCTCCTATTACCCCTTGTAAAAATTCAAAAATTGGGTCTACACGAACATGCGAGTGTAAAAAATGAAGATTGTGAATTTTCTCCTTCACTTTGCTGCTATTCCTGTGAAGCACCTAAAGGGTTAAAACACTGACTGAATGTCATTTTGAATACTTTGGGGGGTTCAGTTTTTATAATGGGGTCATTTGTGGGGTATTTCTAAGATGAAGACCCTTCAAATCCACTTCAAACCTGAACTGGTCCCTGAAAAATAGTGAGTTTGAAAATTTTGTGAAAAATTGGAAAATTGCTGCTGAACTTTGAAGCCCTCTGGTGTCTTTCAAAAGTAAAAACTCATCAATTTTATGATGCAAACAAAGTAGACATATTGTATATGTGAATCAAATTTTTTTTTATTTGGAATATCCATTTTCCTTACAAGCAGAGAGCTTCAAAATTAGAAAAATGCTAATTTTTCATCAAATTTTGGGATTTTCACCAAGAAAGGATGCAAGTTACCATAAAATTTTACCGCTATGTTAAAGTAGAATATGTCACGAAAAAGCAATCTCGGAATCAGAATGATAACTAAAAGCATTCCAGAGTTATTCATGTTTAAATTGACAGTGGTCAGATGTGCAAAAAAACGCTCTGGTTCTGAGGTGTAAAATGGCCTGGTCCTTAAGGGGTTAAGATGTGAACTACCGGAGAGCGGACATCTTTAGACAAGGTATCCAGATTTAAAAGCAACAAAACTAAACTAGGGTGAAGCGTGAAATCCTCTCCCAGTAGATTTTGTAAGATCAACTGAACCCCATTCCATAAGGGATGGAGCATAGGACAGCCCCATAATGTGTGTAAGAGAGTCCCCTTTTATCCGCATTGTCTCCAGCAGAGAGCTGGACACTCTAGATTCATAAGATGGAGTCTGGAGGGGGCAAAATACCATCTATAAATAGACTTGAGGACAGCCTCTCTATGATTAGTAGAGCACAGCCGTGTGCGTGAAAACGTCAGGGCCTGTTTCCATTGTTCGGCAGAGAATGTTTCCTCTAAGTCTGTCTCCCACTTTCTCATAAGTGGTAGTTTAGAGAATTCCAGGTGGTCTCCTAACAAGTCATAGAATAAAGTAATACCTCTCTTACGTGGCATTGAGTTTTGAAAGAAAGCTAGTATACGAGGAGGGAGTAGAATATTGTCAGTAAACTCACGTGTCAGCAGGCACCGGATTTGGAGACCTTTGTAGAAATCAGAATGCGGTAGTTCGTATTTCTCTCTAAGAAACGGAAAATGAACGGAGTCCCCGTCATCTACCAAGTCTCCCAGGGTGCGCATCCCCTTCTGTTTCCAGGGACCCAAGGGTAAGTCAGGAAGGTAATGTGTAAGGAAGTCTATCGGGATTTCACTCTTAGGGACCTTTCTCTGCTCAAAAATTGAGTGCATACACCATTTGATACATTGAGGAGGGGTGGGTAGGATCGGGGGAAGAGCCGTGACAGGAGGCTATGAGGAGCCGGGATCTAAGGAAGAGCGGGTGGGAAGAGTACTCCTCAATACTTATCCACAATTTGTGTTTACTGTTTGACCATCAGTGAGGGAGTTGGTCCAGGATACACTCACGATAATTATCTTCAACGTGAGGCATACCAAGACCCCCTGCATCAGGATGAGTAGTCATAATCTAGTAACATAGTTCATAAGGTTGAAAAAAGACCAGAGTCCATCAAGTTCAACCTATAACCCTAATAAGTCCCTATTGAGTTGAGTTGATCCAGAGGAAGGCAAAAAAAAAACTCATACTAGAGGTAAACATTCCTGCCCGACTCCAAATATGGCAGTCAGAATAAATCCCTGGATCAACCTTCTGTCCCTATCAATCTAGTATACATAACCAGCAATGTAACTACTTTCCAAAAATGCATCCAGCCCCTTTTTGAATTCTATTACAGAGTTCACCATGACCACCTCCTCCGGGAGAGAATTCCACAGTCTCACTGCTCTTACAGTAAAGAACCCCCGTCTGTGCTGGTGTAGAAACCTTCTTTCCTCTAGATGTAGAGGATGCCCCCTTGTTATAGATACAGTCCTGGGTATAAATAGATCATGGGAGAGATCTCTGTACTGTCCCCTGATATATTTATACATAGTTATTAGGTCTCCCCTAAGCCTTTTTTCTAAACTAAATAACCCTAATTCTGATAATCTTTCTGGGTACTGTAGTCCTCCCATTCCCCGTATTACTCTGGTTGCCAGTCTTTGAACCCTCTCCAGCTCCACTATATCTTTCTTGTACACTGGTGCCCAGTACTGTACACCGTATTCTATGTGTGGTCTGACTAGTGATTTGTACAGCGGTAGAATTATTTCCTTGTCATGGGCATCTATGCCCCTATTGATGCACCCCATGATTTTATTAGCCTTGGCAGCAGCTGCCCAACACTGGTCACTACAGCTAAATTTACTGTTAACAGACTCCTTTTCCATGTTAGTCGTCCCAAGTGTTCTCCCATTTAATGCATAATCTCAGCCCAGATTTTTCTTCCCCATGTGCATTACCTTACATTGATCAGTGTTGAACCTCATCTGCCACTTCCCAGCCCAAACCTCCAACCTATCCAGATCCATTTGTAACAGTTCACTGTCCTCTAATGTGTTTACCGCTTTACAGAGTTTAGTGTCATTTGCAAAGATTGCTACTTTACTATTCAACTCCTCTGCAAGGTCATAAATGAATATATTAAATAGGACAGGACCCAAGACGGACCCCTGTGGTACCCCACTAGTAACAGTCCCCCAATCAGAATAAGCACCATTAATAACCATCCTCTGTTTCATATCATTGAGCCAGTTACTTACCCACTTGCACACATTCTCCCCCAGCCCAAACCTTCTCATTTTATGCACCAACCTTTTATGTGGAACCGTATCAAATGCTTTGGAAAAATCCAGATATACGACATCCAGCGTTTGCCCCTGGTCCAGTCTGGAGCTCACCTCGTCGTAAAAGCTGATCAGGTTAGTTTGACAGGACCGATCCCTCATAAATCCATGCTGATATGGGGTCATACATTTATTTTTATCAAGATATTCCAAAATAGCATCTCTTAGGAAACCCTCAAACAATTTACATACAACCGAGGTTAAACTAACAGGTCTATAATTTCCGGGGTCACGTTTTGACCCCTTCTTATATATTGGCACCACATTTGCCATGCGCCAGTCCTGGGTCTTTTGTTCGCCCACACAAAAGCATAGATAGTCTTATTTAGGGAAGCAAAATAAGACCTAGGTATAGCTATAGGGAGGGTGCTAAAAAGGTAAAGGAGTTTCAGTAAAAGCAGCATTTTAAAAGCCGCCAGACGACCCAGCCAAGTCGGGAGTTTCTTAGAGAATTCGGAAAAGGAAGCAAAGATAGAGACAAGCAGGGGAGGAAAGTTAGCTTGAAATGTACGACAGGAAGGAAATGTCAACTGCACCCCTAGGTACGTCAGTTCGCTCGTCTGCCAGTCTAGGGGTGATTTCTTTTCAGAGACGTCATCAGGTCAGGAGGTACATGCAGCGGGAGGATCTGCGATTTAGAAGAATTCAGTTTATAGAAAGAGATGTCGCTAAAGGTCTGTAAGAGAGAAAATAGCGCTGGCAGAGAAGGTTCTAAGTCAGTCAAGGTGAGAATGATGTCATCGGCGAACAGGGACAATTTATATTCCCTCTGACCAACAGTAATACCATGAATGTTTACGCAAACTCTAATTGCACAGGCGAGGGGGTTCGATAGTTAGGATGAATAAAATGGTCGAGAAAGGGCAGCTCTGCCTCGTGCCGTTCGACAGGGTGAACCGGCTAGAAAGGGCACCCTCCGTAAATACTTGGGCGGCCGGGTTGGAGTACAGCGCTCCTATGACTTCTAGAATAGGCCCGGAAAAACAGAATGCCCGCAGAGCAGAAAAAGCATACTACCAGTTCACCCTGTCAAACGCCTTTTCGGCATCAAGGGTTAGGAAAGCAGCGTGGATCTCAAACCGTTCACAATGCTGGAGAACAGATAGGATACGTCTGGTATTGTCAGGCGCCTGGCGACCAGGTGTGAATCCTACTTGGTCTGGGGCTATGAGACATGGGAGAATAGGGAGAAGTCTAGTCGATAAGATTTTGGCATATCATTTTACATCCCTGTTTAATAAAGAAATAGGTCTATAATTCACAGTTTGGTCGGTAGGTTTCCCTGGCTTAGGAATGGTGCTGATTAACGCTGTAAGCATTTCTTGGGGGAAAGTGCCAGAGGTCACGGCGTCGGTAAAGACAGTGGAGAGGTGAGGCAGGAGAAGCGTGTCGTACCGTTTGTAGTACTCTTTTGGGAGGGGAAAGATTTGATGGCCTTTTCAATTTCAGCGGTAGAGATAGGTAAGTTAAGAGAGGCCAGGTCTTAGTCTGTCAGTCGTATTAAGTGGAGAGAGGAAAGGAAGGAGTCAATGGCTGACTGAGTCGTCTGGGTCGTCTGAGGGTTCTCTCTAAGATTACAGAGGTTACAGTAGTACATCTGAAACGCATTGGCTATGTCCCTAGGTGCTAGCAAAGTTTCCTGTGTCACAGGGTGTTGTAATTTGCCTATTCTGCATTTCAACTTAGGGGGTTTAAGTTTGTTGGCAAACAAAGCCATGGGTTTATTGTCTTGAGTGTAGAATTTAAGTTCGGACTTTTGTGAGGTAGATTCAAATTGATAAAGCAACAGCTGTCGCAGCAGCTTGCAGGAGGTGTGCAAAATTGTCAGGCGTGGGGGTAGTTTTGTATAAGGCTTCCAGCACAGCGACCTTGTCGATGGCTTCGTTAATGTTCTTTTGACGTTGTTGCTTAAGAAATGACCCCATTTTTATAAATTCACCCCTAATCACCGCCTTGTGGGCCAGCCACAAGGAGGTGTTAGTTACATCTGGAGTTGACTTCAAAGTAAAATAGTCCCTGATACAATTTTCCAAAACCCGACTATGTTCCGAGGGCGCTATAATATGTTGATTAACCCGCCAGACGAAGTTGCTGTTCTTAGAGTAGGAGTCAGTCAGCCTAAGAAACATCGGGGCATGGTCAGACCATGTCATTTCCCCTATTCCTGTATCCGCATTCTTTTCTAAAAGTCCCCTAGACACCAATATGAGGTCAATTCTAGAGTACGTACGATATCTCGTGGAGAAATAGGTAAAGTTGCGCCCTGAGGCATGGCAAACACTCCACGAGTCAAAAAAATCATATTGGGTCACCAGGTCTTGTAAAGCACAGAATCTGCGCCTGACCGTGCCCGACAGGTCAAGAGTATGGTCTGGGACTGAATTGAAGTCACCACGGACAATAAGATCTCCAGAACGGACTATATGTAGAAGCTTAAAGACCCTCCTCAGAAAGCGACTCTGCCCCCTATTGGTGGCGTATAAATTTACTAGAGTGACTGGGATGTTATTTACCAAAGCGACCACTATCAAATAATGACTATAGGGATCAACAATCTGTCTGGAGATTTGGACCGCTAGATCATTCCGGAACGCAATCAAGACTCCCCTCTTTTTTTTATGGAAAGAGGAGTGAATGATTGTGGGGAACTTCCTACGAGAGAGAGGAGGCGGGTGAGTGGCTGATAAGTGAGTCTCTTGAAGGATACCACTGAAGCATTACGTCTCTCCACCTCTCTTCAGAGGAAACATCTCTTTTGCGGGCTATTAAGGCCGTTAACATTTAAAGATAACACTTCAATCCCCATTATCTGTGAGTATGGGAAAAGGGGAAGAGGGCTGATTAAAAACTCAACTTACTGCCAAGCAGTAAAGACGAGGATGTCACAGGGCAAAGGGACGGGGGGGACTTACCAAACCGAAGACCGATGAAAAACTCAACTGGACTCTGGGAGACACCGACTAGGATTTCACGCAACACACCTGGGAGATAATAGGTAAGCCTGAAACAAAGCTGAACAAGGAGATTAAAAACCCGACTGGGCCTCCAGGGCCAGAGATGGGGATGTCACAAATTTGGTGTCACCACAGAAGGAGGGGCCCCCAGGAGGGGGACTTGGGAGCACAAACTATGGAGTACACAATGGATAGAGGAGGGAGAGAAAGAGGAAAGTAGGAGAGGGTGAAAAGGAAACAGGGATAAAGTTAGGGGAGGAGCAACCACGAATGGGAGTCCCAAACAGGACGGTGAGAGTGGGAGGCAGATCACCGACACAGTGGGGTAGGACAAAAACAAACTGGAGCAAAGTAAATGTGCATCTTCAAAAGCTCCAACATGTGAGTCACTTACTGTAGGTCTGAAAGTTACAAATCAAGTGGATCAATCTGGGTTAGCGACCACGGGGGTCCATAGCCATCTCAGCCGAGTCTATCATTCCACATTCTTGCAGGGTGGAGAGGCCATGGGCGGCATTTAAGGGGTATTTCAGGAAAAACTTTTTTATATATATCAAATGGCTCCAGAAAGTTAAACAGATTTGTAAATTACTTCTATTAAAAAATCTTAATCCTTTCAGTACTTATGAGCTTCTGAAGTTAAGGTTGTTCTTTTCTGTCTAAGTGCTCTCTGATGACACCTGTCTCGGGAAACGCCCAGTTTAGAAGAGGTTTGCTATGGGGATTTGCTTCTAAACTGGGCGTTTCCCGAGGCAGGTGTTATCAGAAAAGAACAACTTTAACTTCAAAAGCTCATAAGAACTTTCTGGAGCCAGTTGAGATATATATATATATATATATATATATATATATATATATATATATAAATAGCAACAGAAGAATGCAGCAGCACACTGCCAGCACAAGGATATAGGTGAAGCATGAACATGCAGATAAAACATGGAGAGCTATACAGCTATGGTGTAATAGATGCAAATGTGAAACTATGAAATAGTGAGGCACTTAGCTCGCAGATTTGTCTCCACTGGCGGTCAAATAGCTTGGACCGTCCCACCGCGATAAGGTGGCCTCATTGGGACGGACCCTACACTGTGAATATGCCTCTGTGTGAACAGTTCAGTAAGCATGGCAGGGTCTGGAACATCCACGACACCTTATATACATACACCTGATAGAGGTGGGTGGCGTGCTGAGAGAGGTGGGTTCTTTGTCTATATATATATATATATATATATATATATATATATATATAAATAAAAGTTTTTTTCCTGGATAACCCCTTTAAGAAGTGCATGCACTTTGTCTTGTCGGTTTATCAAAACCTTAGCTGGGAGTCCCCAGCGGTAGGGGACACCAAGAGCACGGAGCGTCTCTGTGAGAGGACCAATTGTGCATCTTGCTTGCAGAGTGGCAGCCGACAGATCCGCATACATTTTGACAGTCTCATACAGTTCAGGCAGGGTAGGATGTCTCCGGGAAAACTGGAGCAGTTGTTCTTTGGTGCGAAAAAAAGTGAAGCGCTCCACTACATCACGAGGCACTTCATCAGGCAAGTTACGGGGCTTATCTATGCAGTATTCATAACTCTCCAGTTCCGCGAGTAGATGCTTTGTCAGATTTTGCATATAGCGGATCAATTGGGAGCCTGGAACATCCTCAGAGATACCGCAAAAATTCCCATTATTGCGCCTATTACGGTCTTCATAATCAATCATCTTAGCATGCAAAGTGTCGACTTCTCCATCTAGCGCATTACGGGCCTCTTGTAGATCATTATGTGCTGTAGCAAATGTGATCAATTTAGCCTCAGAACACCCCAGTCTCTGCTCCACAGCCACCACTGATCTCTGGACAGGTGAGAGAAATTTAGCAGTCAGTTTGGAGCGAGCTCCAGAGCACTAATAACATATCTTTTAGCATTGTTTCAGAGACTGCTGCCTCAGTGGTCTTATACGCAGTGAATAAATCCTTACCGGGGGTGTTATCCACGACCGTGGAAGCATCCGCGTCTCCGTCTTGGGCAGCCAGACTGGGTCGTTGCTTGAGAGGACTAACCTGAGGAGATTCCGGGCGGGAGATCAGGGACGCTCCGGTACACTAGGCACCGCTCAGCAGGGCAGCCCTGTCATCTGCGAGCGATATCGAGGCCTGGCGGCACAGAACAAGCCAACATCCGGGAGTGGAGGTCTCGGTAGTCCTCAGAAGCCGGGTCATCAAAGCTTGATGTCCGGTGTACTCGGGTGGGCGGCAGAGACTGGTACGGACTAGTATGGAGAGCAGAAGGTAGTGGCTCGTCAGCGCGCTTGGATCTGCCACGGCCTGCAGGGGTGTGCTGTCCTCGCTCCGAGGTGCCATCTTGGGAGGGACGTCTGCTTGAATCTACGGAGCGGAAAAAATAGGTAAGAGCACCCGGTTTGATGTTTCTTTTCCTGCCCGGAGTCATCATGGTCAGTCGCTGAGCTGTTATAGAAGGGCTCGTCGTCGCTGGCAGGTAATATCTCGCTAGTTTCTCACAGTCAGAACAGGAGCACTTGCTTCATGCGGCCATTCCGTGCAGCGGCCAAGCCACGCCCCCTGTTTCACTATTTTTTTAAATCATTTTTTCAACTTTTCATTGCCTTTTCCCTTATTGTTGTTTACATTTTTCCAAAATAGTTCCTCGTTTAATTTAGGCAGCTAAACATTTACTTTTCATGAATCGCATTAGGAAACGGCTGAATAGGAGTATGTTCAAGTTAATGAGATCACTTGGAAGTACATCTTACAGACACATCAACTTGGAGGGCTTTATTTCCTTTCTCTAAAGACTGGACAGGGTCCACTTGTCCAGTGTGGGCCTGGATATCTTCCATTTGGGTTTAACCCTTTGAGGAACAAGGTATGTATTTGTCCCATATTTGTATATTGCTTGTATCATCTGATTAAGAACTTAAGAGACTTTTTTGTTTGTTTGAGTCAAAATATTAGTTCTTAACAAATGGATCTAGCTTTTTGCCAGTTATTTCATGAAATGGCTTAGTTACAGCAACTGAAGTGTACGAACATTAAAAAGAAAACAAATAGCTTCTTTTGGCGTTCCATTAAAAGTGACCTAAATAGTCAGATGTTATTGGATCATCTGATATTTGGTGATAGACTTCTGTTTGACAACAACAAATGGTTTTTTGAGAGATTTTATCATATGAACCAATTTGGCTGACAATTTTTGCTCTTGGACACAAATGTCCCTAAGGTCCTCAACGAACCATACTAGAGATGAGCGAATCGAAGCAGACGAACACGAATTCTTTACGAATTTCAGGATTTATTCGATTCGCAACTAATGCGAATATTGCCGCGAATCGCTTCATTAAACTCCATTTTACAGCTTTCCAGGCTCCAGGACACCTAAAATGGCGGATCCACATGTCATTACATGGGGCAGGGGATGCTGGGAAGGTGGGAAAGCGAGGTAGGCGTGATGACCCTGAATCACATGCGGGATGCAGCCTATCAGCATTCATTGACCCCTGTGATGTCATAGCCCTATATAATCGGCAGTCATTTTGCAGCTGCTCATTTCATGCCATATACAATGCAGAGATAGGACGAACTGCGTGTCTGTGTGTGTTACACAGAGACGCTGAATTAATTATACTGCAGTGTTCCACTGCCAACTGCTAGTTACATCAGCGTTGTGGACAGAGAGAAGTGCAGTGCTTGTTGTCATTGAGAAGGATTTTGACGCCAGCCATTAAGCTCCCAGTCACTTCATTCAGCATTTTATCAGAGAGGGGCAGATAGCTTTTCGTTGCCTCATATATATCAAGAAGCTGCCTGAACTTCATGAACTTTATCACAGGAGCCAAGAATGATTTTTCAGGGCAATTCTGTGTATTTTTTCCACAAGAAATTATCTGCTGCTTATACTAGTCTGTAGACAGTATAAAAACCAGTTCACACCATTCTTAACACTCTGTGACAGAGTGCAATTTAGGGTTTAATCACCCTTTTTTGTGGTGCTGCACTGTTGTGTCCTGCTGCTGTGCAAAAATATGTTTTTTCAGTGGACTGTAGTGCATTTGTCTGCCCTCATACATGCATACCACAAACCTAAATCAAAGCAGTCTACTATTAAGTCTAGATACTGGGAAAGTCCAGGCAAAAGTAATCACCGGCTGGTGTTTTATGAAAATACATTTTCCAAGTGTACTGTAGCTAATTTTTCTGCCCTCATACGTGCAAACCACATACCTACATCTAAGTATTAGATCAAAGGAGGATGTCCAGCGCTTGTAGGTGAAAAATTATCTTGCCGCTTTTATTGGATCATAAAAACACACATATACAGAGACAGGGAACGCCGACGCATTTCAGATCAGAGATCCTTAGTCATGGCAACACATATGACAAAACTTGAAACTTATATAGTATATAGGAAGTCACATGACATTGTTAAAAACGGGTGTATTAAAAACCTGGAGACTGGATTAGAGACAGAAACAGCGGCAGGAAAAAAGAAACCCAGAACAGGTATTATGGCAATAGGGTACAATAATATACTCCGAATGTCTCCCTCTTTAATCCAGTATAAACATACCATAGGTATACATGAGCAAGTATGGCAATAGGGTACAATAATATATTCTGAATGTGTCCCTCTTTAATCCAGTATAAACACATCCTAGGTATACATGGCATAAGACACAGTAGGCAATTATATAACATAAATATCAGTAGTTGCAAATGAGATCATGTCTAAGGTTCATTCCTTTTGGCTCTCTTGTTTCCAATATAAATATCCAATAGGATTCCCTATTGAATAACTTACGTTTGATGTCACCACCTCTAATATTATTGCACACCCTTTCTACTGCATTTACCCGTAGTGCAGACACATCTCCGCCATGCCGCTTTCTAAAGTGTCTAGAAAGCGCAGACACATTGATCTGTTGATTTCCCACATTGGAAATATGTCTGCGAATACGTTCTTTTAATGAATTAGATGTGCAACCTACATATTGGGTATGGCACTCTAAGCAGGAGGCCAAATACACAATAAAACAGGTATTTATATAGGTTTTATTATAATACTTTTTGCCAGTACTAAACGAAACAAAATAATTGGATTTATCTATATACCTGCATGTAATACAATGATTATGACCACATTTCCACGTTCCTGGATGATTCAACCATGTTTTACCTCGTGTATCCGTATCTTGTTTCAAAAATAGACTAGGGGACAACATCGATTCTAAAGAGGGACCCCGCCTGAACACCATTTTAAGTTTTGTCTTATCAATATCTGCCAATGCAGAATCATTTTCTAAAATGGGTCGATATTTGTACAGGATATTTTTTATAGCTTGGAACTGCTTACTGAACCCTGTGACAAAAACCGGCAAGCTATTTTTCCTATCCTGTATATTTCTCTCTGATCTTTTAGATTTTATCAATAAGTTCTTACTGCTTAAAGTTTTAAAGTTTTACTTTTTTCATATGCTTTTTTCAGCGCAACGTCACCGTATCCTCTCTGTTTTAGTCTTTCATGCAAAATCCGAGATTCTCGTTCAAATGTACAGTCATCCGAACAGTTGCGTCTCAGGCGCACCCATTCACCATATGGTATATTTTTAACGACATGGCGCGGATGGCATGAGTTCGCTTTCAATAAGGTGTTACCTGCTGATTCTTTTCTGTATGGTTGTATTACAACACGATTTCTGTCTGGATTGGTACATAATTCTATATCTAGGAAAGGCAGTAAATCTCAAGTTAAGTTGATTCTCATTAATATACTTAATAAATTCCCCAAACTTCAGCCCCACTATCCCTCCATACCATGGCAAGATCATCTATATAGCGTCCAATGTATTTAATAGATGAAAAAAATGGGTTCTCAGGTGTGAAAATAAATGACTCCTCCCAAAAAATCATGAAAATATTTGCAAAGCATGGCGAATATTTAGCCCCCATAGAGGCTCCCCTGATCTGAAGGAAAAAGCTACCATTGAACATGAAAAAATTGTGGCTTATCAAAAATTCTGTAGCCATGAAAATGAATTCCTTCAGATCAGGGGAGTAGGTGCTATGAACATTGAGGTGTCGGGATAAAGCCTGAAGACCCAGTTGCCATGTATGGAGGGATAGAGAGCAGTGACGTCGCAAGTAGCCCACGAAAACTCCTCTGACCAATCCATTTTTTCCATAACTTGGAGAACATGTCTAGTATCCCGCAAATACGCAGGAGTAACTTTCCCTAATGGCTGTAAGTAAGAGTCTACCCAGTCTCCCAGCCTCTCCCCAACTGAGCCAATACCAGCTACAATAGGTCTTAAATGGGAGGGGGAAAACCCCCCTTGTGTAACTTGGGGAGAGAATGGAAGACTGGCATAACGGGATTCTCCACATTTAAATAATCTTTTAATTTGTTGTCCAATACTCCCATAGTTAAACCTTCGTCTAGTAATTTTCGCAGGGCAAGTTGACACATCTTAGTTGGATCACTATCCAACTTCCTATATGTGGAAGTGTCTTCCAGAAGTTCCATGTTGAGCCTGGAGTAAAGACCCGCATCAAGGAGGACGATCGCGCCCCCCTTGTCCGCATTTCTTACAATTAATTATTTATTATTAATGTTGAGCGGAATAGGCCATATTCGAATTCGCGAAATTTTGCGAATATATGGGCGAATATTCGTCATATATTCGCTAATTTAGCATATTCGCAATATTCGCTGTCTATTTAAAAAAAAAATATTCGCGTTTATGCGCAAACATATTCGCATGTTAAATATTGCGTGAACTTCCGCGAATTTTACTACTAACTGCGGTATACTGAAGAGAAGTGAAGAGGGCCCATCATCAGTCACCATGGTCGGCAGTAGCTACAGTAGAAGGGAGACAAAAATCCTCATTGGTGTAAGTATATGATTCATTTTTACACTTCACATGCATGTTAGCTCAACTGTTAAACTATATTCGCGCATGCGAAAATCGCCATGCATGCGAAAATGATTTCGCAATTGATACAACTTCAGTTGTAGTAGATCATACTTAGTAGTAGTAGTTAATTCTGGGGGCACAGCAGCATCATTAATTCTGGGGACACAGCGGCATCATTAATTCTGGGGGCACAGCGGCATCATTAATTCTGGGGGCACAGCGGCATCATTAATTCTGGGGGCACAGTGGCATCATTAATTCTGGGGGCACAGCGGTATCATTAATTCTGGGGGCACAGCGGCATCATTAATTCTGGGGGCACAGCAGCATCATTAATTCTGGGGGCACAGTGGCATCATTAATTCTGGGGGCACAGCAGCATCATTGATTCTGGGAACACAGCAGCATCATGGATTCTGGGGACACAGTGGCATAGTTAATTCTGGTGGCACAGCGGTATCATTAATTCTGGGGGCACAGCGGCATCATTAATTCTGGGGGCACAGCGGCATACATAATTCCTGGGGCAGAGCAGCATCATTGATTCTGGGAACACAGCAGCATCATGGATTCTGGGGACACAGTGGCATAGTTAATTCTGGTGGCACAGCGGTATCATTAATTCTGGGGGCACAGCGGCATCATTGATTCTGGGGACACAGTGGCATAGTTAATTCTGGGGGCACAGCGGCATCATTAATTCTGGGGGCACAGCGGCATCATTAATTCTGGGGGCACAGCGGTATCATTAATTCTGGGGGCACAGCGGCATCATTAATTCTGGGGGCACAGCAGCATCATTAATTCTGGGGGCACAGCAGCATCATTGATTCTGGGAACACAGCAGCATCATGGATTCTGGGGACACAGTGGCATAGTTAATTCTGGTGGCACAGCGGTATCATTAATTCTGGGGGCACAGCGGCATCATTAATTCTGGGGGCACAGCGGCATACATAATTCCTGGGGCAGAGCAGCATCATTGATTCTGGGAACACAGCAGCATCATGGATTCTGGGGACACAGTGGCATAGATAATTCTGGTGGCACAGCGGTATCATTAATTCTGGGGGCACAGCGGCATCATTGATTCTGGGGACACAGTGGCATAGTTAATTCTGGGGGCACAGCGGCATACTTAATTCTGGGGGCACAGCGGTATCATTAATTCTGGTGGCACAGCGGCATCATTAATTCTGGGGGCACAGTGGCATACTTAATTCTGGGGGAACAGCGGCATCATTAATTCTGGGGGCACAGCGGTATCATTAATTCTGGGGGCACAGCAGCATCATTAATTCTGGGGGCACAGAGGCATACTTAATTCTGGGGGTACAGCGGTATCATAAATTCTGGGGGCACAGCGGCATACATAATTCTGGGGGCACAGCAGCATCATTGATTCTGGGAACACAGCAGCATCATGGATTCTGGTGGCACAGCGGCATAATTAATTCTGGTGGCACAGCGGCATCATTAATTCTGGTGGCACAGCGGCATCATTAATTCTGGGGGCATAGCAGCATCATTAATTCTGGGGGCACAGCAGCATCATTAATTCTGGGGGCACAGCTGCATCATTAATTCTGGGGGCACAGCGGCATACTTAAATCTGGGGGCACAGCGGTATCATTAATTCTGGTAGCACAGCGGTATCATTAATTCTGGGGGCACAGCAGCATCATTGATTCTGGGAACACAGCAGCATCATGGATTCTGGGGACACAGTGGCATAGTTAATTCTGGTGGCACAGCAGCATCATTAATTCTGGGGGCACAGCAGCATCATTGATTCTGAGGACACAGCAGCATCATGGATTCTGGGGGCACAGCGGCATACTTAATTCTGGGGGCACAGCAGCATCATGGATTCTGGGGACACAGTGGCATAGTTAATTCTGGTGGCACAGCGGTATCTAATTCTGGGGGCCCAGCGGTATCGTTAATTCTGGGGGCACAGTGGCATACTTAATTCTGGGGGCACAGTGGTATCATTAATTCTGGTGGCACAGCGGTATCATTAATTCTGGGGGCACAGCAGCATCATTGATTCTGGGGACACAGTGGCATAGTTAATTCTGGCGGCACAGCGGTATCATTAATTCTGGGGGCACAGCGGTATCATTAATTCTGGGGGCACAGCGGTATCATTAATTCTGGGGGCACAGCGGTATCATTAATTCTGGGGGCACAGCGGTATCATTAATTCTGGGGGCACAGCGGTATCATTAATTCTGGGGGCACAGCGGTATCATTAATTCTGGGGGCACAGCGGCATACATAATTCTGGGGACACAGCGGCATACATAATTCTGGTGGCACCATTAATTCTGGGGGCACAGCGGCATCATTAATTCTGGGGGCACAGTGGCATCATTAATTCTGGGGGCACAGAGGTACAATTAGTCAGTACAGGACACAGAGTTTGTCAAAGATGTATTTGGGGGCATAGCGTGTTGCAGTAATATTGCAGGGGAGTAGTGTGTGGCAGTAATATTGCAGGGGAATAGTGTTTGGCAGTAATATACCAGGGGCCCAGTGTGCGGCAGTATTATATTCAGGGTGTGTAGTGTTTGACAGTATTATATTTAGGGGTACAGTGTGTGGTAGTATTATATTCGGGGGTACAGTGTGTGCCAGTATTATATTCGGGGGTACAGTGTGTGCCAGTATTATATTCGGGGGTACAGTGTGTGCCAGTATTATATTCAGGGGTACAGTGTGTGGCAGTATTCAGGTCCACACTTCAGTTGCTCGTTTGCTCTTTTTTTCATGGCACTGAGGTCGCTACTAGGTGTGAACCAGGCCTTAGAACTCACCTTGGACCTTTACTGGATGGCAGATCTGAATATGCAGACCATAACTAAAAAATAGTTGAGTACCCCGAATCCATAGACTGTCTATGTGTGGGGTATATAGTGTGAGGCAGGAAAATTGATGTGCAATCTAAATGTGAGATATATTTCTATGCTGTCCATACATACATGACACAGACATATTGCTGTGATTAACAAATACATTTAGAGTGTGATAATTAATATACTTGCATCTTCATCCTGCAGCGTTTCCTCCAACGAGGATATGATCAGACCAGCTCGCAGGCTGAGAAAAAAGAAATAGTCAGGCTGGTCCAAGGGGAGCTGGCAGCAATTGGAGGGAACCACAGCGAGCTCTCCATAATCAAAAAATGGTCGGACATAAAGCAGAGAAACATGGATTTCATCGGCAAGATCCATGACCGGCGGTACCCAGGTACAATGCTTACATTACACAAATGTAATTGTGGTGACCACGGGGTGTTGCAGTGGATGTAGCAGGGTCTAGTGGTATTAACCCCGGGGAGGCAAGATGTTGTTTACCCTTTAGTGTTCGTGACGCCATGCTGTTTTTTTTTTTTTCTGTATAGGGACCGTCGACAACCAGCCCAAAAACGGCATGCAATGAATGAATGTCCACAGCAATGGTTTTGAAGTAATTGGAACTTTTACTTGCTATATGCAGGAAACAGTCTTTATAATAATGCAGTTTCCTCACAGGCAACCGGGACAAAGGATACCTCGCAGGCTTGCTGGCTGCTGCAGTGGCTGCTGGTTTTTAATGCTTTGGCCTAGATTAGATGAATTTGCAGTGTACAGGACATGGTGCTTTCTATACGTGCAGGTCTCAAGAGAGCTAACTGAGAGACTACAGCCCCTTATATACTAGGGGGCTGGACTAAAGCCCATTGTTTGCTAGTTGCCTGGGTTACCTGTGCCCATGGAACTCTGGGTATGTCACATGACCAACACTTTATACACATTTGTACAACTTTATATGTCCGAGTCATTAAGGGGCTAATTGCATTGGTTATGAGCTGTGAGTTGTTTGTCTACATTCTCAACATTGTTTGATTACAGGAGCTCCACTTCCCGCCACCAAGAGGAAGAGGAGGGAGGTCGAGGAGGAGGAAGAGGAGGAGGAAGAAGAGGAGGAGGAAGAGACGGCCAGGCAGGAGGAAGAGGAGGGTGGTGATGATGATGATGGTGAGGTGGCTGGTCCATCTCATCATCAGTCACCACCACCAGCAACCCCACCAACAGAAGTAGGGGAAGAAGTTGAAGTGGAGGAGGAGCCCCCCCCCCCCCCCACAGTTCATGAGGAGGAAGAGGTTGTGTACAGCCCCAACCAGGAGGGTAAATATGTGTACACAACATTATAACTTTTTATATACATAAGTTGTAAAGTAAAAATGGCCAACAATGAAGGGAAAAACCACACAATACAGTAATATAATACAATAACACTAGACACTAATTCATCTACATAAAAAACATCAATTACAGAAATACATCACATTATACTCTACATATCTATCACAAACTAACCAAGTAAATAACCTTAGAGTATACATAAGTAAATACGTCTAGAGATAAACAAAGTTTAGAAAAATTTCATCCCATTTGCAAAATATTCAGAAAAATTGAGTTCGATCCTAATCAGGCTTGATGTGGCAGCAGCATGAGTAGACCATATAGTGGCAGAATGACACAGGATTGAGGTGGCAGCATAATGAGTAGACCATATACTGGCTGAATGACATAGGCTTCAGGTGGCAGCAGCATGAGTAGACCATATAGTAGCAGAATGACACAGGATTGAGGTGGCAGCATAATGAGTAGACCATATACTGGCTGAATCACTCAGCCTGGTGTTAGCAGCAGCAGGAGAACATATAGTGGCAGAAGCACTCAGGCTTGAGGTGGCAGCAGACTGACGAGACCATAGGGCCTCACAATTAAAAAGATTAAAGATATTTTTAAAATGTAAATTTAAGTTTTAAAATAGATGAACATTAACAGTTTAATTTTATGTGCCAGCAGGCATGATGAGTTCATATAGTGGCTGAATAACACAGCTTGGAGGTATTTATGGCCTTTAACAATAACTGGACCCTATGAGTTTAACAGGAAAAATAAATAAAAGTGTTAAGTGCGTATATTACACTTAGATTAGATAAATAAAACAAACAAAAAAAAGAAACCTCAAGGACCTCACCAGAGTTACTGTTGCATGATTGTGGTATGATAATAAAATATATAAAATATATAAAAATATGAGGAGACCGTGTTTCACATGTTGAATAACTTGTATTTAGAATAACAAATTAAAAACTGTAGATACACACTATTACTGCAATACTAATGTATATTATATGCATAAAATATATATGCTGGATCAAGGGTGGGAGACTAATAATAATGGTATATAGAAGTACTTATTGATAATCTCAACAAATACGTTGTGGACATCCTTTTTAAGGTCAGCTCTGACAGCGGGAGGATGGCTGGCACCGTTCTGCGACGGGCCGTACGATGGATTATAACACACCGTCTACACTGCACCGCTGCCGCACTCCATTTTGGTTAACAGAGAATAGACACTTGTTGCTCCAATCGGCAAGACCAGAGCTCCAGTGGAGTGGTGTCTGACGCCAGGAGAAGGTCCACGTGGGGTGAGATGTTGGCATCAAAGGCCGGCTGTTCGATTGAAAGTGCATGAACGGGATGTTGCTATTCTGTCCGGGCAACAGATGAATAGCTTTTCAAAAGATGGCAAATTTCTTGCAGTAATAGTGCGTATTCAAAAGTCCACAATCTAAACTTGTTTCAGGGTAATAATACACAACCCGTTCCTCATATTTTTAGATATGTTATATATTTTATTATCATACCGCAATCATTCAACAGTATTTCTGGTGAGATCCTGGAGTTCATTTCTGATTTTGGTTTTATTTATCTAATCTGTATAATAGCACCTAGGAGTATAGGTGAACATACGATCTAGCCTATGAGCTCTGTAGCTGTGAGCTACACACAGTTTTTCTTTTTTTTGTGTGTGTATATTACACTTAGGATAGGAAAATACGCCACATGATGTTTACACCTGAATTAGGCATTAAGAGCATGTGTATAGGTCTTTTAGTGCTCAAACTAACTGGCCACTATTAGCTTCGGCGGAATATATGCCAGTACAGTAACAACATAAAGTGTACTCTCTCTCTACTGTCCCTGTCTATCTGCCTGCCTGCAATGATGTGGGCTTCAGGTGATTGGATTCACCGCAGTAATGATCTTTCTCTGTAATTTACAAACAAATTCTGATTTGTCCAGTTCGATTCGCTCATCTCTATAAATAACAATTAATTTGTTAATGGTATTTATAAAGATTATATAGTTGGTTACTTAGTGTTAGTTCAGTATATTTTAATGTTATGTGTTGGCAGTGCCTTTACAAATATTCTACACAATTATATCTTAATCTTCTTTTTTTTTTAAATCCTAACAGTTATGTTAGCTTTGGGTAAGGAGATGGAGAAGATGGAGAGGGAGACGGAGGCAGAGATACTGAAATTGAGGAAGAACCTAAAAGCTCATATGAAGAAACTGAAGGATCTTCAAAAAAAAAATTAAATAGTTGCCTTAGGGCTTTTTTTTTTATTTTTTTTTATGTTTTATACTTTGTTTATAAAGTTATTAAGTTAAAACGTGTGGTTTCTTTTTTTATTGATAAAAAGATAACTAAATGAATCGATAGATACATAAATAAAATCATATACATTATAGAGATATATTTAAATAAATTCATCAATAAACTAATACATAAATAAGTAAGGGTTAACAGAAGTTGTTAACCCAATTTGTGGGAGGGGTCTTGCCTTATTTAAGCAGCAGCAGCTCTCTTCAGGGTACTGCTGGCTGTTCCGTTCCTGCTAGTGGTCTGCTACTTCCGTGTTCGTCACTTCCGGTTAGACACTCCGACCCTCGTGGTCCCGAGGTCTTGGTAAGTTGCGGTCACCCGCACTCCGTTCCTGTACTTTGTTTTCCTTTCCTGCGGCTAGGACATCCAGGCTCCCTAGAGCCTGTCAGCATCCCCGGTTATAAATCTTTGCATCCTCGGCCACATGGTTTTAACAGGGGAATCAGCCGGGGGGGTGGGGGGGGACGCTGAATCTGCCAGCATGTTGCCAGCTGGGGTTGTGCTGTCAGCTAGGCAGCCGCCGCCTTGTTTCAGTTTCGGCAGGGCACCAATTGGGCTAACCTAGATACTGAGTTATTTTGCCGGTCTCAGGGCTCCATTATGCACAGTCTGCCAGTCAACAACCCACACTACCAATTGGTGTCCGAATCTGGCTCAGGCGGCGGCTCCTAGCACTTCTGGTACCTCCAATGCACCTTCGGGCTCCAGAACCAACACAGCTCCAGTGTTGGACAAGTTAGGTAGGCCTGTTCATTTCCTGGGCAGTGCTCAGATATGCCACAACTTCAATTTGTCTTCCTGCCCGTTCAGCCAGTGTCGCTTGTTGCATATATGCTGTACCTGCCACAGGGCTCACCCTAAGTCTCAATGCCCGAAGAGACTTAATCCAGATGCATGACTAGATGTGGTGGACACGGCAATGCTTCGTAGTTGCCTGTTGGGTCATCCGGCTCCGGGGTTCGTAGATTTTTTGTGTTTTGGCTTTGAGCAGGTGTTTGACACGGGGCTAATTTCTCTCCCTCATGGTACCTTCGAGTGTTATAATTTGCAGTCCGCTGCCAGAAACCCTTCCGTGGTTTCAGATCTTCTTCAGAAAGAAGTTGATAAAGGTTTCGTTATAGGCCCCTTCCAGTTTCCCACGTTTACTACTTGGAGAGTCAGCCCCATTGGAGTAGCTTGTGGTAAATTCTCCAATAAATTTCATTTGATTTACGACCTGTCTGCGCCACATTCTTCCCATGTTCCTAGTATTAATTCCCTCATACCATCTGAGGAGTTCAAGCTTAAAATACACATCCGTGGATGATGCCATCCAACAGATCCTGGCATTCGGAAGAGGTACGTGGCTCTCAAAGGCAGACATCTCAGATGCCTTTAAGCTTCTTCCGATTTGCCCAGATCTTTGGAGATGGCATGGGATGGCAGTTATTATTTTGCCACTCGTCTAACTTTCGGGGCAAATAGTAGCCCGTGGCTATTCGACAAATTTGCCACAGCACCCGAATGGATCCTCCTGAATCATTGTCAGTGTTCCCACGTGTCACATTATCTTGACGATTTTTTGTTGCTGGAACGTCCTGCCATTGACTCGGGGGATCTAGATTCGCTTACTTATTTGTTCCGTAGCTTGAATGTTCCAGTTGCTCAAAATAAAGTAGATGGTCCTTCCACGTCTCTCACTTTCCTCGGTATAGTCTTAGATTCGGTAAACATGGTGGCCCGTTTACCTGAGGATAAGTTAGTCCGCATTAGGTCTGTCATCCACAATCATGTATTGTCGGCAGTTTCTACAAGACAGCAGCTCCAGAGTCTCTTGGGGATGCTGAATTTTGCCATGAGGGTTATCCCTCAGGGCCGGGCTTTTGTGTCAAGACTCCTGGCACTCCTGCCCTCCGCCCCAGAAGCAGATTCTCTAGTTACCCTGGATCAAGCGGCCTTGGCAGATCTCGCCATGTGGGACGCATATTTAGAACATTGGAATGGGGTCTCCATGTTTATCCCCAGGTCTACCAAATCTTCCCCAGTGGTATACACTGACGCGGCCGCGTCGGTGGGCTATGCGGCCATATTTACCTCCCATTGGCTGGCACAGGCTTGGCCAGTTGAGACTTTGTCTCTCCCGGAGTTCTCTAGAACATCCGCTCTCTTTGAGATCGTCCCGGTAGTGGCAGCAGCTGTTACTTGGGGGCATCTGTGGCAGGGCCAGACAGTGGTCTTTTTCACAGACAATATGGCAGTAAAGGACATTATTTGCAGGGGCAGGTCTAAGTCCCTGGTGATTATGTCCTTTCTCAGGAGACTCACATGGGTAGCGTTGTCTCACAAGTTTCACGTTGAGTGCGTTTTCATTGAGGGAAAGAGGAACATCGTGGCTGATGCTCTGTCTCATTTGAATTTTCAGATATTCCGTCAGGCGATGCCAGATGCAGATGTACACGCCACCTCATCACCACCGCTAGCTTCTTTGATGCTGGATTGAGTACTCATTTCTCGGGGGCCATTGCACTAATCAACGGGTCACTTGCTAGAAACATGGCTAGGGCGTACAAGGTGGCATGGGGTTCCTTCCTCAAGTTTCAGATTTAACATTCAGGTCATGATCCCTTAGATACTAGATTTATCCTAGCGTATATTTCATTTTGCCACACTTCACTCAAACTAGCTCATAGCACTATACGTTTATACTTGGCAGGCATTAAACACCATATGTCACTTAGGTACCCTGGGTTACCTTCATTGTTTGCCTCTCATCCTGTCAAGGCCGCACTGAAGGGTATCCTTAAGGCTGAAACACCTAAACCACCTACCAGGGTCCCCATTTCAGCTTCTATGTTTCAGAATTTCAGTCAGTTATTAGATACCCGGCCGTTTGGGGCCAGCACTAGTTTGGTGGTTAAAGCTGCTATATACTTAGGTTATTATGGGTTTTTGAGGCCAAGGGAGTTCATGAAGACCTCTTACCGCTCACACGTTCTGTTGAAGAAACATCTTTCTAGGCAAGAGTCAGGTTTCAGGCTGTGGTTAGGCACATCTAAAACTGAGCAATTAAAGGGTTCGGAAGTGTTGTTCTTTCCTTCAGCTAATCCTTGGTGTCCCGTTAAAGTACTTTCTGAGCTATTGGTTTTGCTTGCTAGCAAGCCTCCAGATTTCCCATTGTTACCATTCCCCGACAGACCGATCACATCTGGGGAATTCACTCAGCATATGAGGTCTCTTGCTAGAATGTGTGGTATCGAACCTGGTACCATATCAGGTCACTCTTTTAGAATAGTGGCAGCCTCCTCTGCCTCCAGACATGCGGTACCCTCTCACATCATTAGAAGACTTGGGCGATGGAAGTCTCCTTGCTTTCAGAGGTATATACCTTTCCCTCGTACTGAAATGTCTCGTGCCTTTGAATCACTCGCTTGTGTTTAATAGATGTGTTAAATAAACTACTTACTCTAAACGCACTGTGTTTTGCCCCCTTCTTTTAGGATACCCTATACAGCCAGCCGGGCACACATCAGGCTAATAGGTCATAAAACTCTATCCTACATGTTATACGTAATGTAACCGGACCACAAGTAAGGGTTAACAGAAGTTGTTAACCCAATTTGTGGGAGGGGTCTTGCCTTATTTAAGCAGCAGCAGCTCTCTTCAGGGTACTGCTGGCTGTTCCGTTCCCCCTCCCACCCTCTTCTTTTTATTTACATTCCATACAGTGGGTATCCCCCTTCTTTTAGGATACCCTATACAGCCAGCCGGGCACACATCAGACTAATAGGTCATAAAACTCTATCCTACATTTTATACGTAATGTAACCCGACCACAAATTCATTAATGATTAAAAACAGAAATTCATCTACAAATTTTAAAATAAAGACATTCATCCATGATTATAAAAACTAAATAAATTCATCGCTAGATACATAAATAAAATCATATATACAGATATATTTACATAAATTCATCAATAAACTGATAAATTCAGCAATAAACATATGAATAATTTTATCAATGATTAAAAACAAAAATACATTTATCAACAAATTTAATAATAAATAAATTCATCCATGATTACAAAAAATAAATAAATTCATAGATAAATGCAAAAATAAATATATATATATATATATATATATACATACAAGAAAAAAGAAAGATAGCCGGCACAACAGCCTAATACACGGGTGCACACTGCCATGGCATCAGAGTATACAAAAAAAGAGGATTGCAGCAGCACACATTGGTCAAAAAAATTGAGGCTCTTAGCGCACTTTTTGATCAAAACGTGTCCCCCATCCACCACGTGGAGGTGGCCTCATTTAGGATGGGAACCTAGCACAAATTCTGAGCCTAACACTCAACTATCCACTAACCTCTGCTGGGCATATAGCCTCTGACTGGGTGACATGCTGGATCCATTTAAAACTCCACCTGTGAGAAAGGGGGAGGGGTGCACAGCTAAACAGGGTGCCATTACCCCCTGAATTGTACATATAGGAAAAAAGAAAGATAGCCGGCACAACAGCCTAATACACGGGTGCACACTGCCATGGCATCAGAGTATACAAAAAAAGAGGATTGCAGCAGCACACATTGGTCAAAAAAATTGAGGCTCTTAGCGCACTTTTTGATCAAAACGTGTCCCCCATCCACCACGGGGAGGTGGCCTAATTTAGGATGGGAACCTAGCACAAATTCTGAGCCTAACACTCAACTATCCACTCACCTCTGCTGGGCATATAGCCTCTGACTGGGTGACATGCTGGATCCATTTAAAACTCCACCTGTGAGAAAGGGGGAGGGGTGCACAGCTAAACAGGGTGCCATTACCCTCTGAATTGTACATACAAGAAAAAAGAAAGATAGCCGGCACAACAGCCTAATACACGGGTGCACACTGCCATGGCATCAGAGTATACAAAAAAAGAGGATTGCAGCAGCACACATTGGTCAAAAAAATTGAGGCTCTTAGCGCACTTTTTGATCAAAACGTGTCCCCTGGATCCAAAACTTGTAGGTACAATAGAAGGCAACTGCAGCACACCAACTTAAAGTGCAAGGAAGTGATTTATTCCAGAAAATACAGGCAACGTTTCAAGCTTGAAAATGGTGGTGTGAGGCCACAGAAACGTTGCCTGTATTTTCTGGAATAAATCACTTCCTTGCACTTTAAGTTGGTGTGCTGCAGTTGCCTTCTATTGTACCTACAAGTTTTGGATCCAGGACCGGGATCCCTGAGACCGCTTGCACCCATTTACTTTTTCTCTACTTTGACCTGGGAGTGCTGCTCCACAAATTTCTTATATATATATATATATATATATATATATATATATATATATATATATATCTACATAAATAAATAGATAAATAAATAAAATACATAGTTAAAAAACATCTGTATTATTAGAGGGAGAGCTAGGGAGAGGGATTGACAAGGGACCCTTCAGCGCCCAGAACCGACGGCGGGGGCCAAGAAGTCGCCGCCTATCCAGGACTCATTCTTTTTAATGAATGTGAGTCTGTCCACGGAGTCTGTGGACAGACGGGTCCGCTTGTCTGTGACCACCCCACCTGCTGCGCTGAATGTCCGCTAAGAAAGTACGCTGGAGGGGGGACAGGACAGTAATTCCAGCGCATATTGAGCGAGCTCGCGGCAGGTGTCCAGCCTGGCAACCCAGTACTCCATGGGGTCGTTGGTGATCATGCTGTCGGAAGCACCAACGGACCCCATGTAGTCTACCACCATGCGGGCCAGCCGCTGGTGGTGACTGCTGCTGCTGCTACCGGGTTGCACAGGCTGGTAGAACAGCCTCATCTCACCCAAAAGGTCACCTGCTCGGTGAGATGGGCGGGGAGAACTGGAGGCCGGGGAGTTGCCCGCTCCAACCGGCTTATGAGACAGGACTACAGTTCATGCATCCGGTGCTGCCTTCGGCTAGCTGGCATGAACTGCTCCAGTCTCCCCTTGCAGCGGGGGTTTAAAAGGGTGGCCAACCAAAAATCATCCCTCTCCTTAATGGCAATGATCCGGGGGTCCCTCCTGAGGCACCGCAGCATGTGGGCAGCCATGGGGAAGAGGACAGCCCGCTGTGACTCTTCATGACTGCCCATCACCTCTTGGTCCTCCTGCTGCTATAGCTGCTGCTCCCGTTGGGAGTTGCCCCACCCCCGGACTAACGGTGCCTCCAACACTGGCTCTCCCTCCTGACCAGGCCCAGACTCCTGGACGTCATCAGACTCTTCCTCCTCCTCGTCCTGGTCTTGGTGGAGCAGTGTTGCCTCCTCCTGCTCCACCAAGGCACTCTCCCCAGCCTCGAGCAGGCGATCTAGTGCCCTGTCCAGCAGGAACACTATGGGGAGCACGTAATTGAGGCCGACATGCTCCCCGCTGACCATCTTGGTCACCTGCTCGAATGGGGCCAACGCGTGGCAAACCTGCTGGATCTGCCCCCACTCCGCATTAGTGATGTACGGGAGTTGGTGTGATGGCCCTTGAGTGCCTTCGTCAAGCAGGTACTCCCTCACCGCCCGTCGCTGCTCCCACAACCTCTCCAGCATGTGGAGGGTGGAGTTCCACCGCGTCACGCTGTCCACAATCAGCCTGTGAGGGGGCAGGCTGTTGTCCCGCTGCAGTTTGGACAGGGACGCGGCAGCTGTTGGGGAGCGTCGGAAGTGGCTGGCAATCCTCCGCACCCTTTGCACCATGTCACTCAACCCTGGATAGGTGCGCAGGAACTTCTGCACCACCAGGTTGAGGACATGTGCCAAGCAGGGCACGTGGGGGAGACTGCCAGCATGGAGGGCGGCGAGTAGGTTGCTGCCATTGTCACAGACAACCATACCTGCTTGAAGCCTGCGGGGTGTCAGCCACTTCTGGACCTGACCCTGTAGTGCGGCCAGAACATCAGGTCCAGTGTGTCTCCGCTCCCCTAGACTCACAAGCTGGAGCACGGCCTGGCAGCGCATGTGCCCCACACTTGCGTAGCTACGGGGACGCTTGCTGGGGGGCTCAGCAGCTGTGGAGACAGTGGCTTGTGGGAGAGCAGCAGTTCTCCCCTGGACACCCCGGGGCGGCACCACAAACTCAGATGCCGCCGATCCCTCCCCGGCGCCTCAGAGGGAAACCCAATGGGCAGTAAAACTAAGATATCGTCCCTGCCCATGTCGGCTGGTCCAACCATCCATTGTCAGAAGCACCCTGTCGCTGACAGCATGATCCAGCGACAGGGATACATTCTGAACAACGTGATGGTGTAGGGCAGGGACGCCGCGGTCCTGGCGAAGAAATGGGCGCTGGGGACACGCCATCTGGGTTGAGCCTGCTCCAACATCTGCCGAAATGGATTGCTGTCCACAAGATTGAAGGGCAGCAGATGTTGGGCAATAACCCTTGCCAGGAGCCCATTGAGTGAACGCACACGACGGTCCCCAGGGGGGTAGGGCGTCGTGCGTTCAAACGCGTCGGTAACCGACGGCTGGCGCCGGACGGCAGTGGAGGACCTAGAGGAGGGTGCAGTGGAGGCAGAGGTATGACTGCCAGTACCAGTACCTCTACCAGAGGGAGTGGGGGAGTGAGAAGGCATGACTGGAAGGGGTTGTGCTGTCTGCAGTACAGTGGCAGGAGCTGCTGTCCCCTGCACACTGCTGGTGGCGCTGCTACCACCACCCCGTAACTGTTCCCACTCCCGCCAGTGGTTGACCCTGAGGTGCTGGGTAAGGGCAGTGGTACCCAGCCGAGCCAAAGACCTCCCTCTCCTCACCCTGGCATGGTACAGCTTCCAAATGCCTATAGCAGCATCATCTGCTGCCAGGGTGAAGTAAGCCCAAATAGGTGACTTCAGCACTGACCTCCTGTCAGATGGGGTTGTGCTGACTTACACCTGTTCGGGCTCAGTGCGCACAGGTGGAACTGGCTGCTGCTGCCTCCTCCTGCTGCAATCACCAGTGGAGCCCCTAACGCTGGTCTCCCTGGTGACCTGGCGCACTGTTTCCCTAGGGTGCCTACGTTCCTCGTCACTGCTGCTGTGAACTGACAAGGGAGGTGGCACCCATTCTGGGTCACCCTCCTCTTCCCCCCCAGATATGTCAGACCCAGGGCCAACCTGTGGTGGACTGAGGGGAACAGCAGACTTGGAGCCCCTGACCTGGCTCCGCTGTCCCCTCGTTGACGCCTGGGTGTGACTAGGTGCGGGGGTTAGTTGGATGAAACAACCCGCACCAGTTGGAAGGGATGTCAAAGGGGTACTGACAGCCGGTACCCCCTCCTCCTCCATCATCCATTCCAAAAGGTCCTGAGCATCAGCACTGAGATCGACATCAGCCAGATGCAGGACCTCCCCCAAGAGGTCCCTCTCACTGTCGCTGTCAAACAGGAGAAGGCTAGACACTTGGGGGCTGGTCCTAAAGGAACCTGAGTGGTGGTGCTGCTGCTGCTGCTAGGAGCCGGGGCAGAGGTATCCGTGGCACTGGCTTGAGCCACGAGATCCACAACAACCTCGGCATCCTGTGAGGATATGGGGAGGCTGCCACCAACAAAAAAGTCTCGAATGAGACGGACGCCTCTGCCACCTGTGCCTGACTCTCTGGAGCTGCCCCTGGAAACTCCCCTACCCCTGCTGCCGGAACGGCCACGATTGCTACTCATTATTGGTGGATGTGGAATAAACTTTATTGGAATGAGGAATCTGGGCCAAAAGACAATCACGAAGACAAAGACAATGACGCAGACACGGACACAGACACTACTAACTAAAACTAAACAATAATAAGCTAACTGAAAACTAAACCTAAGACACTTTTTTTAGTTTTTTTTTTTACACAACAAAGACACAGACACTACACAAACTAAACAATAAAAAACTAAACTAAACCTAATAAACTTTTTTTGTGTTTTTTTTTACACGATCACAAAGACACACACAGACACTAACTAACTACACAAACTAAACAAGAAAAAACAAAACTAAAAATTAAACCTAAAACTTTTTTTGTGTTTTTTTTTTTTTACACAATCACAAAGACACGGACACAGACACTAACTAACTACACAAACTAAACAAGAAAAAACTGAACTAAAAACGAAACCTAATAAACTTTTTTTTTTTTTTTTAAACAATCACAAAGACACGGACACAGACACTAACTACAAAAACTAAACAAGAAAAAACGAAACTAAAAAGTAAACCTAATAAACTTTTTTTTGTGTTTTTTTTACACAATCACAAAGACACAGACACTAACTAACTACACAAACTAAACAAGAAAAAACTAAACTAAAAACTAAACCTAATAAAAAAAAATTTTTACAGACACTAAAATAAAACACACCTAAATCCTACACTATACTATACCTAAACTAAATGACTCTACACTAAAACCTATCTGATAAACTAACCCACTCTAGATGATTAGCTTTGCTTTTAAAAAAGCAAAGCTCTAACTCTATGCCCTACACTGGAAAGAAAAATCAGCTAAGCTAACCTACTCTATCTAACACTAAAAATTCCCTAGATAATTTGCTTTGCTTTTAAAAAAGCAATGCTCTATCCCTATACCCTACACTAGTACCTAAACTAATCTAATTTAATCCTCTCTCTCTTGCTGTATTATTTGCTTTTAAAAAAGCACTTGAAACGAACAGACAGTATCTCACTCCTATCTCATAAACCACCACAAGAAACTGCAAGGTCATGCTGCTGTGAGGAATCTTATATAGCGAAGGGGCGGGATACTTTCCTATTGGTTGCTATGGATGTTGCTAACCTCTGACAACTGTATCTCCATTATTCTCATTGGCCCACAACCTAAAAGAAGGGAGGGATCAATATTCGCGAATATTTGCATTTACGAATACGCAGATGCGAATATTCACGAATATTGATCCCGCCCCTCTGCATCATTCTCATTGGCCCACAAGATAAAAAAAGCGAGAGATTAATATTTGCATATTTTCGCATATGCAAATATTCTCGAGCGCCCCAGTTTGACACAGCAACTTGACTTGGAGCCTTCTTTAGACCACTATCTTGAAGCAGGGAGGGATGGTCACTGTCATGTGTACTGTAGAGAAAAAACAAAAGCGAATATTCGTAATTACGAATATATAGCGCTATATTCGCGAAATTTGCGAATATGCGATATTCGCGAATAATATTCGAATTGCGAATATTCGCGAGCAACACTATTTATTATCCTTTATCTCTCTTAAAGCACGTCTCTCCTCCAGGCTCAAATTATCATGCAAAATCTGGGATTATTTTTATTATGCAAGCTAACTAGCTCTTTCTCAACCAGTTCCTGGAATTTATCGTCCTGGACATTAGAGGGTAAAACCTGGGGTTAGGAATACAAAATCTACCCACATCATAATGAAATAATACCAGACTCAATGTTTAACATATGCAGTGATAGTACATTATATTGGTCAACAAAATCTGTACGAACATCCAATTCAGCCTCTTTACATTTATTGTCATCACTGTCCAGTTCATCACCACATAGCAAAAAGTGTCTCTGGACTGGTAGGTTTCTCGCCCATCTGTTCACATCCAAAATTGTGGAAAATAGATCAAAATTGCAAGTGGGTACGAATCCTAGTCCTTTACTTAGCACAGTCTCCTGGGCCGTTGTGATCATATAACTGGACAAGTTAACAACAGAAGAGGGACTTACTTGGTTGCCAACACGGATCTCAGGCGGTACCGCTTGTCCTCTATGTTTTCGGCCAGGGCGTCTCCCGCGCCGTTTGGGTGTCGCTCTCGTGGTGAGTTCCCCGTCGGTATGGGTTTTGCAGCACTTCCTGGTCTTGGATTGCGATCCGCATCACCTGATCTCTGATCCTGTGCCTGCCCTTCACCCTCCGAAAAGCTCTCCTGCTCACAGGTTTGCGATTTTTCTTAATACGTTTTCCATGTGAACGAGGTCCAGTTTTTAGGATGGATGTAGGAGTATTCTGGCCTGGTGTACGGTTAAATTCAGTCCAATTATACACAGCATCTTTATGGTAGTCTTCCACATCGTGCTGGAATTTATCTTTTTTGTAGTCCATGATGTTTTGCTCCACAGCAGCGATTTTTTTCCACTACCTTTTTGTGTATGGTTTCATACTCCGGTTGTTTTTCGAAAGGTTTCATCTGTTGTTGTATATCTTTTATTTCATTTTGAAGAGTAGTCAACTCTAACTCTTCTTCCTCCAAGATATAGCTTATCAATTTGTTGGAACATTCAGACAGGGCTGTATCCCATTTATTTTCAAACTTGGCAGAATATATTTTTATTGGACATTTTTTCAAATGTAGTCCTCTGGGGATCATCTCTTTGGACAAATAAGTAGATAAGGTCTTAAAGTCCCACCACACTCTAAGTTCCTTTTGCTGAATCGTCTCCAAACGTCTCATGAGAATTAACAACTCCTGTGAAGCTGCAGGATTAGTCTGTTTCTTTACATTTTGGAACACCATCCATGCTTTATCATCTCGGTTCAGATCAGACAAATTATGTAACTGTCCATTGTTACCTCCTGCAACATTCAGTTCTTCTGTAGTCTGTGTGTCCATCATGGTAAAGATCCTCTGGCTTTAATCTGCTTGGGGCGAGGAGCACGTTCTAGCTGAGCAGTATACAGAAATTGAATTTTTGAACAGCTTCACTCTTCCCCTCTCCTGCGCCCGGACCAGTCAGCAGCACACCTGACCCAATCTTGCAGACATAGAACAAAGGAGGATGTCCAGTGCTTGTAGGTGAAAAATTATCTTGCAGCTTTTATTGGATCATAAAAACACACATATACAGAGACAGGGAATGCCGGCGCATACAGGGTTCAGTAAGCAGTTCCAAGCTATAAAAATATCCTGTACAAATATCTACCCATTTTAGAAAATGATTCTGCATTGGCAGATATTGATAAGACAAAACTTAAAGTGGTGTCCAGGCGGGGTCCCTCTTTAGGATCGATGTTGTCCCCTAGTCTATTTTTGAAACAAGATACGGATACACAAGGTAAAACCTGGTTGAATCATCCAGGAACGTGGAGATGTGATCATAATCATTGTATAACATGCAGGTATATAGATAAATCCAATTATTTTGTTTCGTTTAGTACTGGCAAAAAGTATTATAATAAAACCTATATAAATACCTGTTCTATTGTGTACTTGGCCTCCTGCTTAGAGTGCCGTACCCAATATGTAGGTTGCACATCTAATTAATTAAAAGCACGTATTCGCAGACATATTTCCGATGTGGGAAATCAACAGGTCAATGTGTCTGCGCTTTCTAGACACTTTAGAACGCGGCATGGCGGAGATGTGTCTGCACTACGTGTAAATGCAGTAGAAAGGGTGTGCAATAATATTAGAGGTGGTGACATCAAACGTAAGTTATTCAATAGGGAATTCGATTGGATATTTATATTGGAAACAAGAGAGCCAAAAGGAATGAACCTTAGACATGATCTCATTTGCACCTACTGATATTTATGTTATATAATTGCCTACTGTGTCTTATGCCATGTATACCTAGGATGGGTTTATACTACATTAAAGAGGGACACATTCAGAATATATTATTGTACCCTATTGCCATAATACTTGCTCATGTATACCTAGGCTGTGTTTATACTGGATTAAAGAGGGACACATTCGGAGCATATTATTGTACCCTATTGCCATAATGCCTGTTCTGGGTTTCTTTTTTCCTGCCGCTGTTTCTGTCTCTAATCCAGTCTCCAGGTTTTTAATACACCCGTTTTTAACAATGTTATGTGACTTCCTATATACTATATAAGTTTCAAGTTTTGTCATATGTGTTGCCATGACTAAGGATCTTTGATATGAAATGCGTCGGCATTCCCTGTCTCTGTATATGTGTGTTTTTATGATCCAATAAAAGCTGCAAGATAATTTTTCACCTACAAGCGCTGGACATCCTATTTTGTTCTATGTCTGCAAGATTGGGTCAGGTGTGCTGCTGACCGGTCCGGGCGCAGGTGAGGGGAAGAGTGAAGCTGTTCAAGAACTCCATTTCTGTATACATCTAAGTATTGCACTTTTTTGTACCTGTTAATCTAAAACAAGCCTACATACAGTGAAAGGCCAGGGAAAACTAATCACTGCCTGTTGTTTCATGAAAATAAGTCTTCAAAGTGTACTGTAGCAAATTTTTTTGCCCTCATACGTGCATACCACATACCTACATCTAAGTAGTCTACCATATTGTACCTGTTAATCTGTCAAGAGCCTACATACGGTGAAAGTTCAAGCAATAGTGCGTACTGTATTACATTTTTCTAACCTCCTAAGGGCATACCGCATACGTACATCTAAGTAGTGTACTATTTTGTACCTGTTAATCTGTCAAGGGCCTACATACTGTGAAAGGACAGCCAAAAGTAATTTCCGGTTGGTGTTTTACAAAAATACTGAGTTTTTAATGCCTATTGTAGGGCATTTTTCTGCCCTCATCAGTGCATACCGCATACGTACATCTAAGTAGTGTACCATTTTGTACCTGTTAATCTGTCAAACGCCTACATATTGTGAAAGTCCAAGCACTAGTACTCACCAGCTGGTGTTTTACAAAAATACAGACTTTTTAATGCGTATTGTAGCAAATTTTTCTGCCCTCATCAGTGTATACTGCATACGTACATCTAAGTAGTGTACTATTTTGTACCTGTTAATCTGTCAAGGGACTACATACTGTGAAAGTCCCAGCAAAAGTTATCACAGGCTGGTGTTTTACAAAAATTACAGAGTTTTTAGGCTCATTGTAGCGCATTTTTCTGCCCTCCTAAGTGCATACTGCATACGTACATCTAAGTATTGTACTATTTTGCACCTCTTAATCTGCCAAGGGCCTACATACTGTGAAAGGCCAGCCAAAAGTTATCACCTGCTGCAGTTCTAGACGAATACTGTTTTAAGAGTAGTGAAGCGTATTGTACTACGTTCATATACGCACTAAGTATGCAGGGCAGAGAAGTGCCAGATGCCTAAATCCTTCAGGCAGAGGTCGCAGCAGACTAGGGGCAAGTGGCAACAGGAGTAGCAGTGAGAGGCCTGAGCTCCCGTTATCAGCTAGCTGTCGTGTCTCGCCCAGCAACCCATCTGCCGTCGTCAATTGATTAACACGGTCATCCACTTCATCACAAGTGACATCTGACACTCAACAGTCGTTGGGTTCCTCATACATAACCCTCAGTTGGCATGGCCCGGGAGCAGTCCCTGTCCTCCCATTGCCTCTGTCCTACGCTGTTCCCTCTCCTACAGAAGTATCTTATGCTGTGGGTTCAGCTCCTCTATTCACTGAGGAAGATCTAATAGTGGACAGTCAGCAGCTACTGCCCAGCCAAGAAGGGGAGGAGACATGCTCCGCTTCCTCCGCGAGGCGGGCAAGTAGTGATGAGGAGAGTGACTTGGGAGGCGGTGTTGCCAGGGTTCAGGGTCCTGAAGCAGACACTGTTGAGGAACCTGAGGAGGACATCAGTGACTTGCAGACACAACTCGATGATGATGATGATGATGATGATGATGATGAAGCCGAACACAATTGGGAGCCGGGTGCAGAAGGGGCTTCTCCATCATCAGGAGAAGAGAGTTTCAGGTTGCCCGTGAGGCAGCAGCTGAGCCAGCAAGGCGGTAGCATGGTTGGCCGTCAGCATGGTGGCAGAAGTGGGAGGCAGTGGAACAGGGGTTCCTGGAGACGGCGGCAGTAGCAGTCAATTAGTGCGGACTGTTGGTGGGAAAATCAGCTACTCGGCCGTGTGGCAGTCTTTCATCAAGCATCCGGAGGTTCACATAGCCACATGCAAGATATGTCAGCAGAAGGTGAAGCGTGGCCTGGGTCCTAATGTTGGCACCACGGCCCTGCGTCAATACATGCTTCGCCACCTTAAAGCGGCTTGGGAGAACCGTGGCTCCAATGTAGTGGTCCAGCCTGCTGCCTCACCCGGCGGCCAGCCACTCCCTCCTTCAGCCAGCCAAGGCTCCACCACCTCAGCCGAAGGGAGCTGTGTGTCATACCCTCCATCTATCTCTCCAGATGCTCCTGCTTCTCTCACTTTTAGTCAGCCATTCCACCAACAATCCATCCGCGAAGCCATGTCCAAGAGACAACAGTATGTGCCCACTCATCCAACAGCGCAGAAGCTGACTGTGCTCCTGTCTAAGTTGCTGGTGCTGCAGTCCCTACCTTTTCAAATGGTGGATTCTGCACCTTTCAGAGAACTGATGGCTTGTGCCGAGCTGAGGTGGAGAGTACCAAGCCGTCATTTATTTGCAAAGAAGTACCAGCCTTGCACAAATTTGTGGAAGAGAAGGTGGGCCAGTCCTTGAAACTGTCGGTGTGTACCAAAGTGCACGGCAGCGCGGACTTCTGGAGCTGTAACTACAGTCAGGGACAATACATGTCCTTTACGGCTCACTGGGTGAATGTGGTTCCTACACAGCCACAACCCCAACTTGTACAGGTCACGCCACTTCCTCCTCCACGCTGTCAGCTGTTGGTCCTGTGACAGTGTGCGACTCCGCCTCCTCATCCTCCAACGTGTCCTCAGCCTCCTCTGTCCAGACAAATCTCAGTGGCCCTTCAGCATACCATGTGTGCAGGGCACGGAGGTGTCAGGCTGTTCTTCACATGGTTTGCCTTTGCGAAAGGAGTCACACAGGGGATGAGCTGCTAAAAGTCATTCGTAAAGAAATCGGAGCATGGCTTACTCCACGAAAACTGGAAATGGGAACCATGGTGACCGACAACGGGAAAAACATTGTGGCCGCGTTGCGACAAGGGTGGCACACGTGTTAAATCTGGTTGACAAACAGTTCCTGAAGTGTTCCCCCCATTTGCGAGACATCCTACGAATGGAAAGGAAACTTTGCACGCACTTCAGCCACTCGTACAGCGCAAAGCACACCCTCTTTGAGCTGCAGCGTCAGAATGGTATCCCCCAACATAGTCTGATTTGTGACATTGCCACACGTTGGAATTCCACCCTGCATATGTTGGACCGAACAGAGAAAAGCCATCACCGATTTCTTGATGATCCGAGCAGATAGGGATAATCTCATGTGTAACTTCAATGTGAACCAGCCATTTGCTCAGGCCCTTTGAGGAAGCCACATTATACGTAAGTCGCCAGCATTATGGGATGAACAATGTCATCCCACTGCTTCATTTCTTAAAACAAGTGTTGGAAAAGATGGCTGGTCAAGGCAATGGAGACGTTGTGCCTACATCTCACGGCCACATGATCCCTGTGGGGGCTGAGCTGGAGGAGGAGGATGAGGGGCACAGTGGAGCACAGTTTAGGTTTGATGAGATGGGCGGTGTTTCTATTCATCTGACAGGAGAGGAGGAGCATGATGAACTAGAGGAGCTAGAGGGTTATGAGGAAGGTGAGACAGTGGACACAGACACACCGTGGCAGTATGCAGTGGAGATGGAGGCAGGGAGTCCCTCCAAGTCACTTGCACAAATGGCACGATGCATGCTTCGGCAGGGGGATGACTTCTGGGTCTCCACCTTATTGGACCCTCGCTACCGGCACAAAATGGGTGCCTTTTTTACACCCACTGAGATGGAGGACACACTGAACTACTACAGAGAGATCCTACGTAGTCAGTTGGCTGATGCCTATCGGCGCCATCGTTCATCCACTAGCAGGTCTTACTCGGGTGGCCCTCTGCGCTCACCTTCCACTGCCATGGCTGCTGGGGAGGGTTGGCAGGAGCAGTACCAGCTCCATCAGCCGCAGCCTGAGTCTAAAGTCGCTGATGAGTACCTTTCTTCATAGTGAAGCAACTCATGAGCAGCAGGTAGACATGGAGCAGGATCTGAACCAGCAGGTGGTGGCCTACCTTGACATGCCCATGCCAACACACCTTAAAGATCCGCTGGACTTCTGAGCAGCCAAACTTGATTTGTGGCAGCAATTTGCAGAGTTTGCCCTGGAAAAGCTGTCCGGCCCGGCCAGTAGTGTGGCATCAAAGCGGGTGTTTAGTGCGGAGGGGGCCATAGTCACCCCAAGGAGAACTCGTCTGTCCACGAAAAATGTGGAGAGACTGACCTTTGTGCAGATGAATCAGGCATGGATCAACCAGGATTTCCACCCAACAATGCCTGATGCATCAGAGTAGATTGACCATGGTGCTACACCAACACTGCAAAAATATGGATAGTGCCAAACAGATTTAAGCCACTGCTCCCCATTTACAAACAATCCAGCCACCTTCATCACTGAGTACTGGTATTGCCACCCACCGCACCACTCTGTCAACGGGTCACTTTCAGGACTCCTGATGCTGCTGCTGCCACTTCCAAGCTGTTTCTTTCAGCCACTATTTCATCTCCTTATGCTTCTGCCAACTCCAGGCTGTGTCATTAGGCAATATATATTCTCTCAGCATTATTGCCATGTTGATACCAGACCAGTAATAAAAGGAATATAGCCAAGGACTAGTAGAAACAGGGAACTGTGGATACTGGCCACCGGCTATTGGAATTGACTGTCTATCCCAGGTGGTAGATTTACCATTTTGAAGTTCCTCAGTTCCAGTAGACTTTAAGTCGTTCATTCTTTGTTGTGGTTCTTCAGTTGCAGAATTAAGTTGTATCATGTTTTCCTGTTCTTCCGATGAGCTAATGTCACTGGAACACACAATAATCATATTGTCATCTAATGAAGGATCCTTTTCTTCAGAAAACGTATCTATCATTTTATTATTTTGAATGTCAGGTGGAATTCTGACAATTTTTGTGAATCCCTGGGGTCTCCTCATGCTTCAGCCAACTCCAGGCTGTGCCATTCAGACACAATATGGTCTCCCCCTACTGATGCCACCTCCAGGCTCTGTCATTGTGCTGACATGTGACTCCTTGTTAGATAAGGCCCTTTGTACCCACACGCCGGGGCTTGGGCAACTAATACTTGGGAGTTAAAAGTTCCATTTCAAAATTCTCAATTTCAATTAAAAAAATCTTAGATTTCTATTTAAAATTCTTGTATCTCAATGGTCTCCTCATGCTTCAGCCACCTTCAGGCTGTACCATTCAGACACTATATCGTTTTCTGATGCTACTGGGACTGGGATATTACCTCCAAATATGTTCTGGTAGAACTAGCTAACAAATGCTTAACTGAGATTTCAAGGTTGATCTTTCAATGTAAGGGCTTATGAAACCCTCTGGTGTACTGCTGATGCCTGTTCCTGACTGTGTGTTTCAGGAACTACTTGGCTTATTGATGCTTCTGAGCTTGGGCCTTACATTTTTGGATGTTTAGCACGAGCTAAATACATGCTTAATAGAAATTTCAACATTGACCTTCCAATGTAAGGGGTTATGAAACCCTCTTGGGTACTGCTGATGCCTGCTCCTGACTGTGTGTTTCAGGAACTACTTAGCTTATTGATGCTTCTGGTCTTGGCCCTTACATTTTTGGATGTTTAGCACCATCTAAATCAGACCTGGGCATCTGACCAGCCCTCGCATCGCGCCGCCGCTGCCCGTCTTTAAAACGCTGCCGTCAATTTCCTGCGGCCGCCGCCGTCACTTTCATCCTCAGGGAGCCACTGACGGTCTTTACCAGTACCGCAGTGGCTTCCTGGGAGATTGTTACGCCCACCGGCGTGACGTGCGACGTCACTGCGGGCATCAGAGGAGCGGAGCAGAGAGCAGTTTGCTGCTCCTCTCAGCAAGTGAATCACGGTCCCCACACGGGTGCTTCCAGGCCGCAGCAGTGAGGTGAGGGAGATGTGAGGGTAGGGATATGTGAGGTGAGGGAGATGTGAGGGTAGGTATATGTGAGGTGAGGGAGATGTGAGGGATATGTGAGGTGAGGGAGATGTATAATCCCCTCCTCACATGTATAAGGCTTGGTTCACACTGCTGAATCTCCAGAAGGATTTTCCACCAGCGATCCTTTTGGGCGGCGCTAAGTCCGTGCAAATCATTTTGTGGATCCGCTCAGAAATGCATTGCCGTCTGCAGAAATTCCATCTGGAGATTCTTCAGTGTTAACCTAGTAATCAGATAATGTAATAAGTATTACTCCCCCCCTCTCCCCCCTGTACGTATACTGTACTGATCCTGAGTTATATCCTGTATTATACTTCAGCGCTGTACTCACTATTCTGCTGGTGAGATCACTGTGTACATACATTACATTATCCCCTTAAGGACCACAGGTTTTTCCGTTTTTGCACTTTCATTTTTTCCTCCTCACCTTTTAAAAATCATAACCCCTTAAATTTTGCACCTAAAAATCCATATGATGGCTTATTTTTTGCACCACCAATTCTACTTTGCAGGGACATCAGTCATTTTACCCAAAAATCATTGTTCAACGAAATTGAAGAAAAAATGCAATTTTTTTAACTTTTGGGGGCTTCCGTTTCTACACAGTAAATTTTTTGGTAAAAATTACACCTTATCTTTATTCTGTAGGTCCATACGGTTAAAATGATACCCTACTTATATAAGTTTGATTTTGTTGTACTTTTGGAAAAAATCATACCTACATGCAGGAAAATGTATATGTTTAAAATTGTCATCTTCTGACCCCTATAACTTTTTTATTTTTCTGCGTATGGGGCGTTACGAGGGTTAATCTTTTGCGATTTGATCTGAAGTTTTTATTGGTACCATCTTTGTATTGATTGGACTTTTTGATTGCTTTTTATTCATTTTTTTCATAATATAAAAAGTGACCAAAAATACGCTATTTTGGACTTTGGAATTTTTTGGCGCGTACGCCATTGACCGTGCGGTTTAATTAATGATATATTTTTATAGTTCGGACATTTACACACGCGGCGATACCACATATGTTTTTTTTATTATGTTTATATATTATTTATATGGAATTTGGAAAAAGGGGGGTGATTAAAATTTTTAATAAGGAAGGGGTTAATGTGTGTGTTAAACTTTTTTTAACCTTTTTTTTTTTTATTTTACACTTTTAGTCCCCTTAGTGGACTTTTAGGAGGAATCATTAGATTCCTCATACAGATCACTATGGTTGTATAGAACCATAGTGATCAGTGTGCTCTGCGCTCGAATGATAAAGCCTGGCCCTGCCAGGCTGTACCATTCAGAGAGCCGGAGCCGCCGTGGAAGGAGAGGTAAGCCCTTAGGCTACCTCAGCAGTGGATCCCCCCCCCCCCTGCGCGATCGCGCTGCGGGGGGGGGGGGGGGGGGGGCGGCGATTCATCCCACTGGACCACCAGGGACTGAATACAGGCACCTTTAGACGCTGCTGTCAACTTTGACAGCGGCGATCTAAAGGGTTAATAGCCGCCCGCGGCGATCGCCGCATGTCGGCTATTAACGCCGGCCCCCAGCTGCAGGAATCAGCTGGGGGCCGGACGGTATGATGCGGGCTCGAGTCAGGAGCCCGCGTCATACCCGGTTAAGGGCCATTGGACGTGTATACACGTCCATGGTCCTTAAGAGGTTAATTATCCTGTACTGATCCTGAGTTATATCCTGTGTTATACTCCAGAGCTGTACTCACTATTCTGCTGGTGAGGTCACTGTGTACATACATTACATTACTTATCCTGTACTGATGCTGAGTTATATCCTGTATTATACTCCAGAGCTGTACTCACTATTCTCCTGGTGAGATCACTATGTACATACATTACATTACTTATCCTGTACTGATCCTGAGTTATATCCTGTAATATACTCCAGAGCTGTACTCACTATTCTGTTGGTGAGGTCAGTGTGTACATACATTACATTACTTATCCTGTACTGATCCTGAGTTATATCCTGTATTATACTCCAGAGCCGCCATTCATATTATAACAGAACCTGAGGAGCATCACAACCGTCGAATCTAAAAGTTTCCTTAGGAGACTAGGTGAGTGACCTGCTGCTTCCACCATAAGTAATGTAAAGTGAGCCTTCATTATTGCAATAGTTAGATTTTGCACATTGGGTGCCACCCGATGTACAAGATGTCACTATTGCGGTGAATGTAGGGTCACTATACATTGCTTATTTACTGATTTATATCATGTATTATACTCCAGAGCTGTACTCACTATTCTGCTGGAGAGGTCACTGTGTACATACATTACATTACTTATCCTGTACTAATCCTGAGTTATATATCAGACAGGAGGCTCATATCTTGCATTAAACCTTTCTTTTTAATGCCCATAGCAGAAAAATTACAGAGAATTTATTTCATTAACATTAGAAAAAATTTCATTAAAACTACAACTCCCAGCAGCCCTTGGAATTCCCTCCCCTGGGACGGAGACCCTATATAAGGGGCTGGCTGGACCTCCTCTTCCTCTTTCTTTCTGCTCATGGCAGATAAGTATTGTCTTCTATATTTCTTATTCATGTTTTTCACATATTGTGTGAATTTTATTCTTAGGGTGGAAATTTTTACAACTGTTCACCCATCTCTTTGAGAGAACTTCTTGTTTCACATATCTTTTCTTATTATTTCTATTTTATTTCTATTATTATTTCTATTATTTTTTCTTACCATTTCTTACTATTTCTTATTTTCTTGCTCTTACATCTATCCTCCGTTATCCGTTTCTAACGGGTTCGGATTTCCTCCCTTTTCCCTATCTCGGGCTGTATTTATACTCACTGTTTAGTTCTTGCAGGCACCATTTTAGTTTACCACAGAAGCGCCTTCTTCTATCTTCTCGCGCGCGCCGCGCTTCGCGGGCTTGCTGACGTCGGAGGGGCGCGGCCTGCGACATGCCTTCGAGACCCCTCGCTGTCACGATTCGGCTTCCAGGTAGTGGATCCTCTGTGTCAGCGAGGGATTGGCGTGGACCGTGCTAGTGGACCGGTTCTAAGAGGCTACTGGTTTTCACCAGAGCCCGCCGCAAAGCGGGATGGTCTTGCTGCGGCAGTAGCAACCAGGTCGTATCCACTAGCGACGGCTCTACCTCGCTGACTGCTGAGAAGGCGTGGGACAGAAGGACTAGGCAGAGGCAAGGTCAGACGTAGCAGAAGGTCGGGGGCAGGCGGCAAGGTTCGTAGTCAGGATGGGTAGCAGAAGTTCAGGTACACAGGCTTTGGACACACTAAACGCTTTCACTGGCACAAGGCAACAAGATCCGGCAAGGGAGTGCATGGGAGGAGGTCAGATAAAGGCAGGGAGCAGGTGGAAGCCAATTAAGCTAATTGGGCCAGGCACCAATCATTGGTGCACTGGCCCTTTAAGTCTCAGAGAGCTGGAGCGCGCGCGCCCTAGAGAGCGGAGCCGCGCGCGCCAGCACATGACAGCAGGGGACCGGGACGGGTAAGTGACCTGGGATGCGATTCGCGAGCGGGCGCGTCCCGCTGTGCGAATCGCATCCCCAACGGCCATGATAGTGCAGCGCTCCCGGTCAGCGGGACTGACCGGGGCGCTGCAGGGAGAAAGAAGCCGTGAGCGCTCCGGGGAGGAGCGGGGACCCGGAGCGCTAGGCGTAACAGTACCCCCCCCCTTAGGTCTCCCCTTCTCTTTGTCCGATAACTGCCTCCCCTGGGATGAGGACACCGGGAAGGAATGGAGGGTTTCCTCAACGGCAGGCAGTACAGCAGGAGTGGGAATGGGGAGGGAGGGCAGAGGGCGAGGCCTGGCACGGGGCAGTGTGACACCAGGACGGGGGCCATGGGGAGGCACAGAGGCTTGCCTGACGGGACTGGGAGGGGGGGAGAGGCACTTCCTGTGGCAGGCAGAGTCCCAGTTCCTGATCTCCCCGGTGGTCCAATCAATGGTGGGGGAATGAAGCCGGAGCCAAGGCAGACCGAGGAGGACCTCAGAGGTACAGTTGGGGAGAATGAAGAACTCAATCCTCTCAAGGTGGGGTCCAATAGACATGAGGAGGGGCTCTGTGCGGTAACGCACGGTGCAGTCCAATCTGGCTCCGTTGACCGCGGAAATGTAGAGCGGCTTGACGAGACGGGTCTCCGGGATGCTGAATTTATTAACAAACGACTCCAAAATAAAATTTCCAGAGGCACCGGAGTCCAAGCAGGCCACGGCTGAGAGGGAGGAGTTGGCTGAAGAAGAAATCCGCACGGGTACCGTGAGACGTGGAGGAGCAGACTTGGAACCAAGAGACGCCACACCCACGTGAGCTGGGTGCGTGCGTGCGTTTCCCAGGCGTGGAGGACGGATAGGGCAATCCACCAAGAAATGCTCGGTACTGGCACAGTAAAGACAGAGATTTTCTTCTCTACGGCGATTCCTCTCTTCCTGGATCAGGCGAGACCGATCCACTTGCATGGCCTCCTCGGCGGGAGGCCCAGGCGAAGACTGCAAAGGATGCTGTGGGAGAGGTGCCCAGAGATCTAAGTCTTTTTCCTGGCGGAGCTCTTGGTGTCGCTCAGAAAAACGCATGTCAATGCGGGTAGCCAAATGGATGAGTTCTTGGAGGTTGGCAGGAATCTCTCGTGCGGCCAGCACATCCTTGATGCGACTGGATAGGCCTTTTTTAAAGGTCGCGCAGAGAGCCTCATTATTCCAGGATAGTTCAGAAGCAAAAGTACGGAATTGTATGGCGTACTCGCCAACGGAAGAATTACCCTGGACCAGGTTCAACAGGGCAGTCTCGGCAGAAGAAGCTCGGGCTGGCTCCTCGAAGACACTCCGGAGTTCAGCGAAGAAGGCCTGGACTGTGGCTGTGGCAGGATCATTGCGGTCCCAGAGCGGTGTGGCCCAAGACAAGGCCTTTCCTGAAAGAAGGCTTACTACGAACGCCACCTTAGACCGTTCTGAAGGAAACAAGTCCGACAACATCTCCATATGCAGGGAACACTGAGACAAAAATCCACGGCAGAGTTTAGAGTCCCCATCAAATTTGTCCGGCAGGGACAAGCGGAGGTTAGGAGCGGCCACTCGCTGCGGAGGAGGTGCAGGAGCTGGCGGAGGAGATGGTTGCTGCTGTAGCAGAGGCAGAAGTTGCTGTAACATGGCGGTCAACTGCGACAGCTGCTGTCCTTGTTGGGCAATCTGCTGCGATTGCTGAGCGACCACCGTGGGAAGATCAGCGAGACTTGGCAGCGGCACCTCAGCGGGATCCATGGCCGGATCTACTGTCACGATTCGGCTTCCAGGTAGTGGATCCTCTGTGTCAGCGAGGGATTGGCGTGGACCGTGCTAGTGGACCGGTTCTAAGAGGCTACTGGTTTTCACCAGAGCCCGCCGCAAAGCGGGATGGTCTTGCTGCGGCAGTAGCAACCAGGTCGTATCCACTAGCGACGGCTCTACCTCGCTGACTGCTGAGAAGGCGTGGGACAGAAGGACTAGGCAGAGGCAAGGTCAGACGTAGCAGAAGGTCGGGGGCAGGCGGCAAGGTTCGTAGTCAGGATGGGTAGCAGAAGTTCAGGTACACAGGCTTTGGACACACTAAACGCTTTCACTGGCACAAGGCAACAAGATCCGGCAAGGGAGTGCATGGGAGGAGGTCAGATAAAGGCAGGGAGCAGGTGGAAGCCAATTAAGCTAATTGGGCCAGGCACCAATCATTGGTGCACTGGCCCTTTAAGTCTCAGAGAGCTGGCGCGCGCGCGCCCTAGAGAGCGGAGCCGCGCGCGCCAGCACATGACAGCAGGGGACCGGGACGGGTAAGTGACCTGGGATGCGATTCGCGAGCGGGCGCGTCCCGCTGTGCGAATCGCATCCCCAACGGCCATGACAGTGCAGCGCTCCCGGTCAGCGGGACTGACCGGGGCGCTGCAGGGAGAAAGACGCCGTGAGCGCTCCGGGGAGGAGCGGGGACCCGGAGCGCTAGGCGTAACACTCGCGTCCTATCACAGCGCTCTCGGCCGTAGTCTCGCGATACTACGGCTGAGGGTTCTGCTTGCTGTTCCCTCCTCCTCTCACCATCGCCAGTGTTGCAGCGAGCGGTGAGAGGAGCAACAGCTTGGTCTAGTGTGGTCTCCATAGCGGTATTCTGTTTGTCCTTAATAGGGTGTGAATCCTGTGCTTTCAGCCCCTTAGTACAGTGGTCATTTTCTGGACATTTTCCATAGACTAGCTTACTTGTCTTATCAGATTATATTATGGCTAATGATAATAACGCCATGCCATTGTCTGGCCTCACTGGTCTGACTAGTGAGGCTGTGGAACTGGGTGCCTCCCACCTCATGTCCACAGTCCAGATCCAGGACATGATTAACAAGTCCATACAAACGGCTTTAGCTGCTAATGCACGCACTGATATACTCCTACCATCCACAACTGCAGACGCCCCCGCTAGGGGTAAGGTGTCTCACAAACTTAAGCACTTGAATGTGCAATCCGACTCCCCGGCAGGGGAAGTTTATAATGTGCCCAAGGTAGGACCTGACCCGGCCTGCCGCACCCCGCACCTCCCTGACCTCTCTCGACCCTTGGGCCCCAAGGAGAACAAAAAAGGGCAGAAGTCCGCCAGGCGGGCTAAGCCGGACTCATTTGAGACATTTGACGAGTCTTCCGGCGAGTCTGACAATGCCGAGGTCACAGACTCCGATTTTGATGATGAGGATGCGGGGTTCACGGCGGACCAGCATGTCGCCAGCACTGAGGTGCCAAATGAAGCCATATTAGACTCTCAGGGCCAACCATTGTTCAACCCTGATGAAATTACGCACCCACGCTCAGGTGATTGGGCGCCACTACCTCATGTAGCGCAATACATTGAGTATTGGACTAGACGGTCTTTGGACCGAGTGAATCGCAATAAATTGCGTGCTGAATGTCCCAGGCCATATATAGCCAAAAAGTTGCGGTCACCCCAGAAATAGACCCGGTGCTTCTCAAATATTTAACGCGGTCTGGTAAATATTCTAAGAAAGGAATTGAGCGGTCGTTTAAGGCGATCCAAGACCGCATCTTAGATGTCCTGGGTCCGCTCACAAAGATTTAAAATCTGTCGGAGCAGGCGGCCTCATCGGCCCAACCGGTTGACCTATCGCAACTCAGGGGATGGGCCCAACGTGCTGTTTGTATGCTGGGCAACGCGAACACGACCTGTTCAGTGGAGCGCCATCGCTCAATCCTCATGAAGCTGGAACCCCAGCTGAGCCATTTAGCGGAGAATGAACCAGGCCCTTCCGCTGAAGGTCTCCTTTTTGGGGAAGACCTTATTAAAAACATCAATAAATTTGTGAGCCTTTTCTCCAGCCTGGATAAGGCGCAAACCTCATTGAAAAAGACCGGTTAACCGACCAAGGTTTTTGGCAAGGCCGGTAGAGGCAGAGGGCGATCTGCCGGCCGCACTAACCAAAATAGGCCCTATACAAGACCACCAAACCAGCAGTTCACTCCTGCTCAGCAACAATATGCCCTACCCGTGGCTCAACCGGCGCCATTTTTCCCTCCTCGAGGACGACCCTGGAGGGGACACGGAGGTCGCGGATTCCCTAGATCTCGGCCACCGACCGGTGAGTACATTCCCACTTTCGATTCCACACACATTAGTGGGGGGCAGACTGACGTATTTTTCCCACGTCTGGTCCTCTATTACGGCAGACGTGTGGATCCTCAATACGGTAACCGGATACCAGATAGAGTTCCAATCTCTTCCCGATCTGAATGTTGTACCTCAACCCATTCGGTTCTCTACTCAAAACATGGAGCTCATAGACAAAGAGCTCCAAGAGCTTTTGTCCAAAGGAGCGGTGCTGGAGGTAGACCCCTTATCACCCGGATTTGTCAGCAACATCTTCTTAGTGAAGAAGAAAGATGGCGGCTATCGCCCAGTGATCAACCTGAGGGACCTCAACCAGCATGTGGTTTACCGCCATTTCAAAATGGAGGGAATCCATCTATTACGCGATCTTCTCTGGCCAGGGGACTGGCTAGCGAAAATCGACCTGAAGGACGCGTATCTGACCGTTCCCATACACCATACCTCCCAACCTTTCCTAAGGTTTCTGTGGAGGGACCGAATGTGGCAGTTCACCTGCCTTCCGTTCGGATTGTCCTCTGCCCCTTGGTGTTTCACCAAACTGCTCAAACCAGTGATGGCTGTTCTTCGGAGCAGAGGCGTTCACCTTATCTATCTGGACGACCTACTCATTATGGCACGTTCCAGAACGCAGGCCTGGCTACACAGCCAGTGGGCAATTTCGTTGATAGAGGAACTTGGTTTCCTCATCAATCACAAAAAATCGGTGCTGATACCCTCGCAAGAGATGGAATTCCTGGGTTTCCTAGTGGATACCAAGAGAGCCATCCTGCTGTTACCAAAATCGAAATTAGCCCTGATCCGCAAAGAAATCAGGGCAACGTTACGCAAGGGTCAGGTATCCTTGCGTATGATTGCTCGCATAGTCGGCCTGTTGTCGGCCTCTATTCAAGCAATTTTTCCGGCTCCACTCCACTATCGAGCCCTGCAAAGACTCAAGACCCTCCATCTTCACCAGGGTCTCAGATATGCGGACGAGGTTCCCCTCTGTCCGGAGTCTGTAAAGGAACTGTTGTGGTGGCTTCGCCACGCCGTCGAATGGAACGGCAGAACAATTTTCAACTCCTGCCCGGACGTTATTCTAGAATCCGATGCGAGTCGCCAAGGTTGGGGTGCTCGTTGCAGGCTAGACACTACCGGAGGGAGATGGTCCGTAGAGGAATCTCTCCTCCATATCAATGCTTTAGAACTCCTGGCGGCATTCTTTGCTATCAGGAGTTTTCTCTCTCTCACACTTCCAACAAGTGTGTGCTTTTGCGTATGGACAACGTGGCAGCAGTTCAGTATGTCAACCGCCTTGGGGGCACGAGGTCCAAAGTGCATGTCGGACATCGCGTCCGAATTTTGGCACTTTTGTCTGTCCCGGAATATCTTTCCAGTGGCGGAATATCTCCCCGGGATATCCAATACTGTGGCGGATTGGAATTCACACTACCTGACAGATTCCAGCGACTGGTCGCTGGACCGTCCGATTTTTCTGGCATTACGAGACCTTTGGGGTCCATTACATACGGACCTTTTTGCCTCTCGTCTCAACCGGCAATTACCCCGTTTTTACAGCTGGAGGCCGGATCCGGAAGCGTCAGCAGTGGACGCGTTCAGTCAGATTTGGTCACGGGGGACGCATTATGCGTTTCCTCCGTTCAATTTGATTACCAGAACCCTTCTCCAAGTAGCGAGTCAGAGGGCAACGGTGGTGCTGATCACCCCCTGGTGGCCTACGCAACCGTGGTTTCCCCTACTGCTGGGGATGGCGATCGATTATCCGCGATTGATTCCCCACTCACCTCAACTTCTCTCGAACCCGATCAAGGGTTGTCACCCTCTCATGTTGGACGGCAATCTTCCACTCCTAGCGTGGTTGGTTTCGGGATCCCTGACGCCGGTGGCGATCTTTCACAATCGGCTAGAGACCTTCTCGCCTTGGCCTGGGCCCCAGGGACTAGATCGGCATATCGATCTGCCTGGGCCCTGTGAGTTCGTTGGTGTGATCAACGGCAAATTGATGCCGTTCAAACACCTGTTTCAGTCGTAGTGAATTACTTAGCGGACTCTTTTGAGTCTGGCAAATCCTATAGTTCGCTGAATGTCTATCGTTCTGCCATATCGGCATATCATTGTCCAGTAGATGCGTTACCTGTAGGTAAACATCCTCTGGTATGTAGGCTTTTAAGGGGAGTAAAATTTAAACGTCCCCCTCGTCCTAGATACCAGTCGACTTGGGATGTCTCCCGTGTACTAGATCTTTTTTCCGCTTGGGAGGACAATGATGTCCTTTCCTTGAAACACTTATCTTTTAAACTTACAACCCTTTTATGCTTAGTATCCATAAAAAGGGTATCGGATGTAAAAGCATTGGATGTTACCAGGCGACAATTTTCGCCTGATGGGGTACGGTTTTCTGTGGTTCGCAGAACTAAGACGGGACTTCAAACAGTCTTCTATCCCTTTTTTCCGCGCCTTTGTGTGGTGCGATGTCTGTAACGGTATGAGGAGCGGACTGCACAATTGCGGTCTGTTGCTTATAATCAATTATTAGTTTCCTATGTCAAGCCTCATCTTCCGGTAACCTCGGCTACCTTAGCCAGGTGGGTGAGGGCAGCCATGGATTTGGCTGGTATTGACGTTTCTCTTTTTGGTGCCCACTCTTCTAGAGGGGCGATGGCCACTAAGGTGGTCACGTCAGGGGGTTCACTCTCGGACCTTTTATTAGCTGCTGATTGGTCGTCTGAGTCGACCTTTAGGCAGTTCTATTTTCGGCCGCAGGAACACGTTTCTGTGTCTGTCCTATGAACGTGTATGTTCGCATATTTCCTGATTAAACTTGTTTAGTTTTAAACTTGCAAGATATGAGCCTCCTGTCTGATATATAAATCGGGATTTTCCTAGCTACCGTGACGGAAAATCTAAGTTATATGAAGACAGGAGGCGAGTATTTTCCCTCCCTTCCCACCCTGTTACGGTGTGTTTTCTCGTTTCAGGATATTGAAGAGCGGATCCTGCATCTACGCAGCAGAGTATGAGAAGTCCCTGAGTGACAGCTGTTCTGTTTTGTTCCAGTTGAAACACAGTTGCTGGGGGCCCAGTTGGCCCTGATGTCTAGTTCCGGAGATGGAATTCGTTTGCCGTCGGAGTGTATCCGGGGTATCAAGATGCCGTGCGCTGTTCCGAAGTTCGCACGAAAGAAAGAGGAGGTCCAGCCAGCCCCTTATATAGGGTCTCCGTCCCAGGGGAGTTGTAGTTTTAATGAAATTTTTTCTAATGTTAATGAAATAAATTCTCTGTCATTTTTTTGCTATGGGCATTAAAAAGAAAGGTTTAATGCAAGATACTCGCCTCCTGTCTTCATATAACTTAGATTTTCCGTCACGGTAGCTAGGAAAATCCCGATTTATATCCTGTATTATACTCCAGAGCTGTACTCATTATTCTGCTCGGGAGATCACTGTGTACATACATTACATTACTGATACTGTACTGATCCTGAGTTATATATTGTATTATACTCCAGAGCTGTACTCACTATTCTGCTGGTGAGGTCACTGTGTATATAACTTACATTACTTATCCTGTACTGATCCCGAGTGTGTGCTGGTTTGGGGGGGGGAGGCCGCAGTGTTTCTTGTCCAAAAATGCCATGGGGCCATTCCCATCATGTTTTAAAGCCCATTCCCCTCCTATAGATTATTCCCCTCCTATTGCCCTCCTGTAGCCCATCCCCTTCATTTCATATAGCCATGCATAGTATAAGGTGAATGGCTATATGAAATGAGGGGATTGGACATGAAATTGGGGGATTTCACCATTTGCTTATTATATCGCAATTGCAATATTTGGACCCATAATCGCAATCGCACATTTTTCTCAAATCATGCAGCCCTAGTGTCCATGCTGCCCACCTGCCGCTAACTGTTGAATAGCGGCTGCGGCGCAGCCAGATCTGCTTAATAGTCAGCCTGGGCGGCGCCGCGGCCACTGTCAACAGCTTTTCCGGCCTGTTTAATCTGCTGCCTGCCGGGACTGGTGACGGACATCACAAACGTGATGCTTCTCCGCAGACCGCGCAGGAGGACGTCACTGATATCACTCGTCAGTTGCGGCTGCCGCTGAATAGAACGGGACCCCCTCTTCCCTGGCTCCCTCTCAAAGGGCGGACAGCACTTCACCGACTGCACCGTACACCACCTGAGCCTCCCGGACTCTCAGGCCAGGTGAGTGTGTATGCGTATTTAAAAAGACACCGGGCCCGGGGGGAAGGGGTGCAGTGGTAAGGGCGGTTGCCCATAGATGGTGGCAGTACAATAAAAAGAAAATAAATAAAAAGGGCACAGGTGGTCTGGGGGGGGGGGCTTGGGGAATGCTGCAACAAATAAAACGGCACATGGGGATTAGGCAGGGTTCTGCAGCTTGCAGCACCCCCCCTTATCTCCCTGTGTTGTTTCATTTGTTGCAGCATCGAAATCCCCCCCTGTCCCATTTTATTTGTTGCTTACAGCCTGCAAGCGAAAAATAAAATGGCATTGGTGGAGGGGGGGGGGGGTGTTTGGGGGTAATCTATGCTACAAATCTGTGAGAACTGCTGCAGCTACATAATGTGGGGGAACTGCTACCTAATATGGGGAAACTATGCTACAAATATGGAGGAACTGCTACCTGATGTGTGGAATCTCTGCTACAAATGTGGGGGATCAGCTACCTATTGTAGGAAAACTATGCAACCAACCTAATACTTTGTTTTTGGTTGCATAGGCAGCCCTGAGTGCACGTGATTGGATCCTTGTCACAAGAGGACTCTAGGTCTCAAAATGTCTGCTAAAAAGAGAAAGGTAGATGCTGAATGCAGAGTTTTCCAAAAGAATTGGACTGCTAAGTATTTATTTACCGAAATCAGAGGTAAAGCTGCGTGTTTAGTTTGCGGGGAGCAGATCGCCGTTTTTAAGGACTACAATTTCAGTCGGCATTACGAGACAAAACATGCTGCAAAATATAAAAACTTGACTGACGCAGAAAGGGTGCGGACTTCGAAAGCTTTGCTAGCTAAGTTGCAAAAGCAGCAAGGCTGTTTTACCAAACTTCCCACAGCCAGGGATGCAGCAACCCAGAGCAGCTTTGTGATATCCCACAAAATCGTGAAATACAGTAAGCCATTCTCAGAGGGGGAGTTTATTAAAGAATGCTTGGTGGACGCTGCAGCACTAATATGCCCTGAAAAAAAGCGGCATTTGAGCAAGTCTCGCTGTCCAGGCGAACTGTGACTAGAAGAATCGAGGACATTGCGGGGAATTTGGAGCTTCAGCTGCAACTTGAAGTGGCATGTTTCGACTTTTTCTCCTTGGCTTTGGACGAAAGCTGTGATGTCCGCGACACAGCCCTGTTACTTGTATTCGTCTGCGGGATAACACCAGAGTTCAAGATTACGGAGGAGCTGGCAGCAATGTGGTCGATGAAAGGAACGACGACAGGGAGTGATCTGTTCACGGAGGCAAATGAGTGCATGGACAGGCTGGAACTGAAATGGGACAGACTGACTGGCGTCACAACGGACGGATGTCCAAATCTCACTGGAAAAAATGTCGGACTTTTGAAACGTATGCAAGATAAAGTGACTGAAATCGACATGGTTAAGAAACTGGTATTTTTGCATTGTATTCTACACCAACATGTGTTATGCAAATCAGTGCTAAAAATTTGCCATTTCATTGATGTTGTTACTAAAATAGTAAACTTCCTCAGGGCAAGAGCATTGAACCACAGACAGTTTGTCGCACTTTTGGAGTAGCATGAGACCGAGCATCGTGACATCGGCTAACACACAGCTGTCAGATGGCTCAGTCTGGGAAAAGTGCTAAAAAGAGTCTGGGACCTGAAAGCAGAGATTCGGGAGTATTGTGAGAAGAAAGGCAAAGACTTCCCTGAGCTCTCAGATGAGGATTGTATGGCAGATTTAGCATTTTCTGTTGATGTGACTGCACAGATGAATGAACTGAACACCAAACTGCAAGGCAAGGGCCTTTTTGCTCATGAAATGCACAGCCTGGTGAAGGCTTTCATGACAAAGTTACAGTTTCTTTCAAGACAACTGGAGAGCAACAATATAACTCACATGCAAACCCTGAAAGAAGTAACACCACCAGCTGATCACCTCCGCAGGTACTCATCAGTGTTGGGAGCATTGCATGGTGAGTTTTCAAGGCGATTTGAAGATCTCAGACAAATCGAAGACAAAATGTGCCTGATTTCCTCTCCCTTTACCTGCAGTGTGGATAATGCACCCAGTGATGTTCAACTGGAACTCATCGACCTGCAGTCTGATGCAGTACTGGCAGAGCACTTTAAGTCAAGATCTCTGCTAGATTTCTACTCTTCTCTCAAGGAGGAGAACTTTCCAAACATGAGGAGACGTGCTCAGATAATGTTGGTTCTCTTTGGCTCTACATACGTATGCAAACAAACATTTTCAATGATGAAGTTCACAAAATCAAGGTATAGATCATCTCTCACTGATGATCATCTGTCAGCTGTGCTTCGCATCTCCACCTGACTTCGATGCACTTGTTAAAGCCCAGCAGAGACTAGATTTCCCTGTCGTCCCAGCACCACGGGGGTTCCCGCCCCTTTGTGAGCCAATAGGACACAGGAATTTTTTAATGAATAAAATAAATGAAACACCTCCCCAAGTGTGTATATAATGGCCGTCCGCCCACAGGACAGTGAGTTTATTTCTGTCCTGTGAGCCGGACGCTTTGTCTCTGCCCGCTCCCGGCCCTGAGTTTATTTTTTCCTTTCAGGGCACTTATTATTTTCTCTGTTAGCCGCTCAGACTAACCTCTATCAACATCTTGATGCGCGGCGCCATCTTCCCGGAGCCCGGCTGCACCGTTGGAGTGTGCGCATGCGCGACGTCACTTCGCTGAAGTCACCGGAAGTCGCTTCCGGTTCTCGAGCGGGAAGGAGCTTTTAAATTTCTGTTTGTTTCTCTTGTGTTGTGTCTTAAACATAACTCATGTTATTTGTGCTCAGGGCTTACATTCGAGCTTGTGGTAGTGAGCGCAGAATACACAGCTATGCAAACCATACATTGACTTACCAAGCGGTTAGAGTTGTTCCGTACTTGAGATTGCACCTACATACAAATCTATGCACCTATATAAATAAGAATGACTGAAGAAGCGGTTGAGTTGTGCCCATAACCGCGTATGAGGGCACGCCTATAGAGGGCATACCCTATGGTGAATTGATAAAAATAAGGGAGGGTTGGGAGGGTGCCTGGAACCACGTACGCCCCGCCCGACTGTAGCGGGGGCGTTTTATAGTGGTTCCTCCTGCATGGCCCCGCCTGTAGGTGCAGGGGGGCGTGGGAATTCACGCCCCCTCGCACAAATGCAGCCAAAAAGGCTTCCTACTTGTGCTCAGGGCTTACATTCGAGCTTGTGGTAGTGAGCGCAGAATACACAACTATGCAAACCATACATTGACTTACCAAGCGGTTAGAGTTGTTCCGTACTTGAGATTGCACCTACATACAAATCTATGCACCTATATAAATAAGAATGACTGACGAAGCGGTTGAGTTGTGCCCATAACCGCGTATGAGGGCACGCCTATAGAGGGCAAAAATCAAGAAGTAGAATTAATAACATTCCTGACCATGATAACCAACACCACAACTAGTCCTATCTATCTCCCCTAAACTGCCCTTACTGGACTCAATAAACCAAAGAGCTGGCCTGCCGGCTAGCGACCACATGAGGCAGTACCTGAAACTGGGAAGATAGGTGGTGAAGCCCACTGCGTCCGGCCTGGCACTGGAACAGGACCTGACTATGTGCTAGCTGATACGTTCGTGTTGACATACTCACTGTGGTGATTTGCAGAAAGGGGAACGGATAAAGCTTGTCGGGCATAACCTGTCCTCCTGTCCCTGCTGATAAGTGGCAAAATCTACATTGTTAGTTAAGTGATGTGAAGAGATGAATGGACTGTACCGTGAGTCATATCCTAACCTGCCAACATACCGTCATGAATGTGGACTCAGGAGTAATGACCTGCAGCGGACGACGGGCCTCCTCATCCTGATCATGCCTGCAGGCTCGGCAGAACTCAGTAAATTAAGCCTAAGGACTATCACGCCTGCGGACAGGCATCAACCAAGCCACTGTGTCCACAGACGTGACTGACCTCTGCGTGACTATCGTACCTGTAGACTGACAGGTCTCACATACCCTCGTGCCTGTGAACGTGACAGGTCTTTGCGTAACCGCTGTGCCTGGGATGGCAATCTGACTCGAACCTCGTACCTGTAGGCGTGACAGGTCTTTGAGTAACCCTCGTGTCTGTGGAAGAGATAGCTGTTAGCGTGGCGCTGACATGGGTGGACGAGACAGAATAATGCGTGAAATAACCACCTATGAGTCGTGGAATTGTGACTCTATAACCTGTGTTGGGGGAACATTGACTGAGCCGTGAATCTCCCCGCAGGCATGGCAGGTGGAGATGGTATGCGACCCCCGAGTTTTTTTTTTCGTGAGCGGAAGTGAATGGCAGCTGAGTGCCTGACGTGATGTATGCGTGGAGACAAGGGATGAGACTGAGTGTATGCTGTTGCGCTGGAGAAGAGTTAGAACAGCATACGCAGGGGCCCCCACTGAAGACGTGTCAGCCAGGCGGTTGCCCCACTGCCTATATGTATTGAGCCGTGTTGCACTGAAGCACAGTCAGGAACAACAGACTTCACCAGGACCCCGACTGAAGCGAGTCAGGACTGAGGAACCTGGTGGGTGAGAGGACGTGCGAGGCTCTGAAGACGTGTCAGTAGCAGCGTCAGTGTGTGAAGCGAGTAACTGTGGTGAGCAACAAGAGTGGTGAAAGTAACATGGATCAGTGGGTATGTGTGATGTGGAGTCATGTTGCACTGAAGCAGAGTCAGGAACAACAGACTTCACCAGGACCCCGACTGAAGCGAGTCAGGACTGAGGAACCTGGTGGGTGAGAGGACGTGCGAGGCTCTGAAGACGTGTCAGTTGCAGCGTCAGTGTGTGAAGCGAGTAACTGTGGTGAGCAACAAGAGTGGTGAAAGTAACATGGATCAGTGGGTACGTATGATGTGGAGTCATGTTGCACTGAAGCAGAGTCAGGAACAACAGACTTCACCAGGACCCCGACTGAAGCGGGTCAGGACTGAGGAACCTGGTGGGTGAGAGGACGTGCGAGGCTCTGAAGTCGTGTCAGTAGCAGCATCAGTATGAAACGAGTAACTGTGGTAAGCAACAAGAGTGGTGAAAGTAACATGGATCAGTGGGTACGTGTGATGTGGAGTCATATTGCACTGAAGCAGAGTCAGGAACAACAGACTTCACCAGGACCCCGACTGAAGCAAGTCAGGACTGAGGAACCTGGTGGGTGAGAGGACGCGCGAGGCTCTGGAGGCGTGTCAGTAGCCGCGTCAGTATGAAACGAGTAACTGTGGTAAGCAACAAGAGTGGTGAAAGTAACATGGGTCAGTGGGTACGTGTGATGTGGAGTCGTGTTGCACTGAAGCAGAGTCAGGAACAACAGACTTTCTCTTTATTCCCCCGAGCTGAAAGCTGAAGAGGAAAGCCACTTGTGGGGCTTTGGTAACCAGTGGAAATGAAGCAACGATCTGGAGAAAGAGTATGCAAGTATTGTTGGGCTGACGCTAAGGAGACTGTGCAGGGGTGCCCTCTGTACGGGGGCTTAGTGGCGAGGAGATAACCGTGCCCGCCTCCCCCAAGACTCACTATGGCAGCAGAGTACTGTGTGAAGGTCATGTATGTGTCCCCCCTCCAAACCCCTATACGACCCATCTAAGGCCTGATTCTAAGGGAACGTGATATGTGTGGCTGTGCTTATACATGCAGCATGCATGAGAAGTAAATAATTTTTTTTTTTTTTTTGTAGTGTAAGATCTGATAGGAGTCTATGACCACAGTTACTCGGTGTGACCCCCTGTGGGCATGGCATGTGGGGGGTATGCCAGCCCTCTGTATCGTGATGTCGTAGCTCTGAGGAAGTGTCAGTAACAGCAACTGCGCAGTGCTGCCCCCTGCAGGCGTGGCAGGTATGACGGAGAAACAACCACCTATGTGTCGTGAAGTTGTTATTCAGAGGACATGTCAGTGACAACAAATAAATAGTGCGTCTCCCTGCAGAACGTGGCGGTGAAGTGGGTGAACACCACTTGTGTCGTGGTATGGATGTGCAGAACAACATGTCAGCGGCCATAGTTTAGTGCATGCTGTATGATAGTTAGAAGGTAGCAGGTGAGCGTATGACAGATACAGATGCTTGATCTGTGACTGAGCAGTTACTATACTAACGTGCCTGTGGAATGTCAGCTGCGGGGACCAGTAGCCGGTACCGACGTATGTGCAGAGTAACTATATGTGATTGTACCGTACAACCTGAGAATATCTGTACAGTATGAAGCTACGAGCATGTGGATAGTGTATGCCGTGTAAGGTTGTGCGTATGAGCAATACTACCTATGAGCATGTGTGCGGTAACACAGTGGGGAGCTGGATATGACGACAGTAATGAGCATACGTTCAGAGCAACCTGTATGCGCACATGTATGAATGGAGGGGCATACGTGAGTGCCGTATGACCGTGACAGGCACGATGCGGTGCTAATGGCGTGAGCGTTTGGTACTATGACTGTACTCACAGTGTGTGGCGTGATGAGCGTATGAGCTGAGTGCAACAAGGAACTGTACCCACTGCATGGGAGCTATTATCGTAAGGACTGTACACAATACTATGCTGTCTCACTGAATATAACATTGCGGGCGTGTGTGCTGTATGCGACAATGGGACTGTACTCCCTGTGTGTGCCAGTATGAGCATGTGTACTGTGTGCAACACTGGGCGTGTGTATTGAATGCAACGGCAAACTGTACCCACTGTGACTGATACCAAGAGCGCACGTACCGTGCACGATACCACAGCTGTACCCTCTGTGTGTGACACTGTGAGCGTGTGTGTTCTATACCATGATGTAGCTGTACTTGCTGCATGTGACCCTGAATATGTGTGTACTGTAAACGACGTGCTGTACCTACTGCAAGAAACACTATGACGTGTGTGCTCTATACCACGCTGTAACTGTGTGCCCTGCATGTGCCACCAAGAGCGCCCGTTATGCAGGATAAATGTTGTGAATGTTTATGTGTGGTGTAAAAGTTTGAGTGTATGTATAGTATGAAGCGGTGAGTGGTATAGTACTGACATAACGTAGAGCAGTAAAAGTTATGAGTGTATGCACCGAATACGTGTTGCGTGCGGTGTGAAGCCATGAGCGTATGTATCGTGCGAAGCTACGTGTGGACTACATTCTATGAGTGACTGCATGGTATGAGTGCTGACAGTAACTGCCTGGCGTGAACGCCAGGAGACTGCACAGCGTAAATTGGTATGGGTGACTGCACGGTATGAGTGCTGAGCGACAGCACGATATAAATTACGTGGGTGACTGTGCAGTATGACGCTATGAGTGGCTGGACGGTATGATGCTATGAGCGGCTGCATAGTATGATGCTATGAGTGACTGCACAGTAAAACACTACGAGTGACTGCACGGTATGAATGCTGTGGGTGACTGTGACGGTATGAATGCTATGAGTGACTGCATGGTATGGAGCTAAGGGTGGCTGCACCATATGGAACGTTATGTGTGACTGTACGGCAAGAACACTACTAGTGACTGAATATGAAACGCTGTGAGTGACTGCATGGTATGAAAGCGATGAGTGACTGCATGGTATGAAAGCGATGAGTGACTGCATGGTATGAAAGCGATGAGTGACTGCATGGTATGAAAGCGATGAGTGACTGCATGGTATGAAAGCGACGAGTGACTGCATTAAGGGGCCGCCATGGGTGACTGCACAGCACGAAGTTGTAGTGACTGCATGGGCTGTCTAGTGTATCACATGAATGTACTAATATTAACATAAGGCAACTGCAACAACCAGTATGAGCTTAATTGTACAGTTGTGTAAGAAAGCTGTAGGCAGAGCATGTGGCTCCAGGGTGGTCTGACCACAGCTGGGGAGCTGTTGCAGTCTGACAGGACAGAAGAGGAAAACTTGAGCTGCCCGTGCCCCTGCAGGGGGGGGGGGGAGGGGGGGGGGGGCTGGACTGATCCCCAGCTGCACCCTTGTGGCAAGGCCGCCGGGGACCCCCCAGTTGAGACACCCCCAACCTGGCTTAACGTGGGTGGTATAGCCTGACAGGGCAGCTACGTCTCTGCCGGCCGCGGCTGAGCTCCGCCCCCGTGCACATCACGTGACTCGGCGGCGGCACCCCGGCAACAGTGTGTGTCGGTCACGCCACGAGAGCCACGGGATGCCGGCGGGGGACAATCGATGTGAGCCGCCGCCAGAAGCGAGAGACTCGGCCGCATGACCTGTCTCGGCGCGGGTGGATGACATCACCCGGCCGGCTCCAGAAGCGCTTCGCGGGGGAACATAGGTGACAGGGGCCGGCTGTCGCCGGAACAATAGTGCACAATGTCCCGGGATGACCCGGGCCTACCGCAACTGCCACCGCTGCTCCTCTCTGAAAACGCCACACGCGCCTGCCTGGAACCACGTACGCCCCGCCCGACTGTAGCGGGGGCGTTTTATAGTGGTTCCTCCTGCATGGCCCCGCCTGTAGGTGCAGGGGGGCGTGGGAATTCACGCCCCCTCGCACAAATGCAGCCAAAAAGGCTTCCTACATATGCCTAAGTAATGTAGTTATTCTAGTTTTTTTCAGTCAGCTTCTTCTCTTCCTGCCGGCCCTAACGTACCGGAAGTGAGGGGGTGTGGCTTATTCCTTGGCGCCAATTTTTCTCTATTTAAACCCCTTTCTGCCTTTGCTCAGTCTCTCGGAGCGGTATAGTGTCTCCAAATTGCTGTGCACTTACTATTCTTTGACAATCTTTGCTATTTTCTTAATCTTGGCCTCAGAACCCTTGCTGTAGGTTCTCTGCTTCTTTATTATGGTTTCTTTCTCAGGTTAGTTTGTCTACTTGTTAAATAATTTTTTACATGTGTTTTTTCTATGAGATATTCCTAATGGATTCTAGAGGAAAGTCAACTCATAAAAGAAAGCACACTGAATGTTCTGTGTGCAATGTTCCTCTGCCAGATGGCTTCGAGTTCTCTACCTGCAGTACATGTCGCCCTCGGTTACCTCCTAACAGGAACCATCCATGCAGGACATGTATATCTGGGTGAAGGATTTTGTGGCATCCTCTATTAAAGAGCTGAAGGATTCGCTTACTGTAGCCCCCCCCCCCCTGCAGCTAAAACTTCTACTGTAGTTCACTCTGAGGAGGAGTTTAGAGTAGTGAATGAAGCTAATTCTTCCTCCTCCGAAGAGATTGAAGTTCTAGGGAAAGAAAGTTTTACCATTGATAAGTTTCCTAGATTTATCAGAGCCGTGCAGATGGAAAATCTGCCAGAAGGTCAGGAGGAGGCTGCTTCAACTTCTAGGGGTCCCAGAACATTTTCTATAGATGACAATGTGAATGGATCAATCCAGAGAAGGCGCCTGTTTTGAACAAGCGTTTCAAGATGCTTTTTCCTCTGGATCAGACAAAGTGTAAGTCCTGGATATCCCCTCCTAAGGTAGACTTCGCTATTGCGAAGCTATCTAGAAGGACTATTATTCTATCTAAGGCTGGATCTAACTTGTCTGATCCTATGGACCACAGGATAGAGGTGACATTAAGACGTGCTTATACCACCGCCACTAGCCAAACTACAGTAGCTTGTGCGCTCTCGGAGGTCATTAAAGCCATGAAGTCTTGGCTCTCTAAGATCCAGGATGACATAGATTCTGGCGTTAGTAGGGAGGATATATTAAGATCTTTCAAATATATTAATCTGGGCATGGATTACCTTGGTGATGCAAATAATCAACAGGTTAAGCTGGCTGCACGTAACATGTCTCTATCCTGTGCCGCCAGGCGAGCACTTTGGATTAAGCACTGGCCCAGTGACACCTCTTCCAAATATAGCCTGTGTGATCTGGAATACGTACCAGACAAACTTTTCGGTCCAGAATTGGACACGATAATGGAAGAACTATCTAATAGAAAGGGGAAGAACCTTCCTTTTCCTTATCGGTCCTTTCGGGGGAAGTACAGTCAAGCTAGGCGTGACCGTTCCCCTCAGCACTCCAGACCCAGTAGAGGCTCCTCACGCGGTAAAGGTGCTGGCTCCTCCAGAAGAGGAGCACCTAGAGGAAAGGATGCCAAAAAGCCAGAATTCTGACGATCTGCCTGTAGGCGGTCGTCTCCTCCACTTTCTTCCTGCATGGAGGCAGACTATACAGGATGTGTGGGTACTAAACATAATGCAGTCAGGGTACTCCTCACCCCTAACCTCCCAGCCTCCAGAAAGGTACCTTGTATCCACTGTACTAAAGCTGACAAAACAAGAGTTTCTAGAAGAAGCCATTCTGGAACTTATGGCCATACGTGCAGTGGAATCAGTGCCTCTCCTAGAGAGAGGCAGGGGAGTTTACTCCCCAGTATTTCTAGTTCCAAAACCAGGAGGAAAGTGGAGATTCATTATAGACCTCCACTACTTGAGCAGATTCATAATCAAGAAAAGGTTCCGGATGGAAACTATAAAATCAGGAAAGATGTTAAAGAAGAAATCCCATGCCCCAATTTAAAAAAAAAAAAAAAGCTCATATTAAAGTACATGTTCTGACCTTCATGATGACCTGGTCCCCGTCCAAATTGCCCGTTCCGTTCGCCCGCAATCGCCGCTGAAATCCCGTAACTTCCGGGTTCATGTATCTCCCTTAGGCTGGGTTCACACTACGTTTTGTCCCATACGGGAGCGCATACGACAGGGGGGAGCTGCGCATACGGCGCAAAAATGAGCCGACCGGACCGAACGTTTCACTCCGGTCGGCTCATTGAAATGAATGACATACGGGAGCGCATACGGTGACATACGGGAGCGCGAGCTTTTAGCTCCCCCCTGCCGTATGCGCTCCCGTATGGGACAAAACGTAGTGTGGACCCAGCCTTACTTCCGGTCTGCACTTCAGGTCCCAAAGTGCCTTGCTTGTCTAGCACGGCACCAGCCCAGCCTCCACTGCCTCACTTCTCCACCCCCATTACGCCCACATATTCCTCTCCTCCCCCCCCCCGTTCTGCTACGCCCCCAGCTTCCCCTGGCAGCCTGTCTCATCCAATCCCTGCTAACCAGGATGCCCTCAGTAGTTGCAAAACTACAACTCCCAGCATGCCCGGACAGCTGAAGGCTGTCTGGGCATGCTGGGAGTTGTAGTTTTGCAACAGCAGGAGGCACACTGGTTGGGAAACACTGTGTTTCCCAACCAGGGTGCCCCCAGCTGTTGCAAAACTACAACTCCCAGCATGCCCAGACAGCTGAAGGCACCCTGGTTTGCAAAAACTGGTTCTTGGAGCAGGGGGGGAGTGCCTGCCTCTGCACACACGATTTACTACTTTCACTTCTATAAGCAGGGGAGAACAGCGATCTCATGCCCTCTCCTGACCTGTAGCACTATATTACCGCAGCTTCAGTGCTGATCAAAGTGGGGACACATACTTCTATAGCCCAGACGCAGGGGAGCGGGCTCCTGGGCTATAGAAGTCCGTATTCTTGTTCAGATCAGCGCTGAGTCCTCGGTGATATAGTGCTGCCGGGAGGACACAGAGATAAACTGGACAGATGTAGGGGAGAGTGCAGGGGGACAAATACAGGGGACAAATGAGGGAGATTACAGTTTTTTGGACTGAGGCAGGGCAGAACACTGTCAGGTCACGCTCTCCCCTGCCCTGGGAGAAGAATGAATGTGAGAGTGTGCGCAGGGGCTGCTCTAATTGGCTGAAGCAGCTATTGCATATTCAAAGCTGCTCAGCCAACCATGTAGGAGGGGGGTAAATGAATATTTATCAGATGGGGCGGGCAGAGGCCGTGCACGGGGCGGGCAGCTGAACTGAAGGCTGTGTGGGGTATTGTGGGAATGTGTTACGTCACGGCCCCTAGTATAACAGAGGTGGATGGGGGGTCGCAAGTCACCAGAAACCTTAACTGCTGACCTTCCTGTCTGAAATAAGAATCAGTGAAAACATACTTTCCATGCAGGATGGGTGATGTAAGTGATTTACAAAGTTATATAACTTTAATTTCTGCACCTAAGACGATTTCATGACATCCCTGGATCTCAAGGACGCTTACTTCCATGTTCCCATTGCAGTCAATCGCCGGAATCTACTCCAAATTGCAGTTCGGATCAAAGGTACCCTTCTTCACCTTCAGTTTTGAGTGCTTCCATTTGGGATCTCCACAGCTCCCTTTGTATTCACAAAGGTAATTTCTTCAATGTTGGCAGTACTCAGGATTCAGGGAGTACGCTTAGTTCCGTACCTGGACGACTGGCTTATTCTAGCCAGCTCTCAACAGGAGTGTCTCCACCATACCAATCTAACCTTGAGCCTCTTACACAAGTTAGGGTGGATAATAAATTTGGAAAAGTCACAACTGACGCCAGAGAAACTGAAGAGATTTCTAGGTTTCATCATAGATTCTTACAGTATGACCATCTTTCTCTCCCCCGAGAGGAAGGACAGTATTTCCTCGCAGTGTTTCTCTGAGGACTCTTATGAGATTCCTAGGTCTCCTATCCTCCTCAGCAGAAGCGGTGCCTTGGGCCCTCCGGCACATGAGACCTCTCCAGTCCCAGATTCTGAAATGCTGGGACAGGAAAATTTCCTCCCTGAATACTTGCATCAGACTCTCCCCTCCAGTACGCAGATCCCTCAGTTGGTGGAGGACAACTCGGGACGGAATCGGTCCCTCCTAGAACCAAGATGGCTTATTCTAACAACAGACACCTCAGGATCAGGATGGGGAGCTCTTCTTCTGGGAAGGAAAGTAGCCGAAAGGTGGAGTCCAGAAGAAATCCCCCTATCTTCCAATATCAAAGGATTAAGAGCAATTTATTATGCCCTCCTGCATTTTTATCCTCTACTCAAGGGGGAGGCGGTGAAGGTAAGAACAGACAATATGGCTGCTGTATACTATCTAAACAAGCAGGGAGGAACAAGATCTTCTATACTACTTCAAGAAGTAGGAAAGATTTTCAGGTGGGCAGAAGCCAGCGTGCCCAGATTGTCAACTGTTCATATAAGGGGTATAGAAAATACCATAGAAGGAGTATACTGGGTCTTCCCACCAACTTCCATGATACCCAGGGTATTGATGAAGCTCAGACAGGATCAGGCCTCAGTGATAGCGATCATTTCCTTCTGGCCCAAGAGATCCTGGTTCTCCCAGCTCATCCAGATGAGCATACTGGAAGCTTCCCCTCAGGCAGGATCTGCTGTTTCAAGGTACACAGCTTTGCCACAACCTCAGAACCTACAATCTGACAACCTGGAGGTTGATAGGTCCTTATTGAAAGCCAGAGGGTTTTCGGACCATATTCTGAGCACACTATCTCACTCTAGGAGTGAGTCTACCAACAAAGCTTATGCCAGAATAAAGGGGATCTTTCATAAGTGGTGCCTTGGTAAGAACGTTAACCCTAACAATCCTTCCATTCCAGCCATATTAGAATTTCTCCAGGATGGCTTCGATAAAGGTCTTTCTCCAAGCTCCATCAGGGTACAGTTAGCAGCCTTATCAGCTTCTTTACACATACGTTTCAAGCAGGATCCAATTGTTAAATCCTTCATTAAGGCTATAACCAGATTACACCCTAGAGCTATCTCTCCAGTGGCCCCTTGGGACCTTTCTCTGGTTCTCCAGCAATTGTGTATTTACCCTTTTGAACCTCTAGAGGAGGTGGAACTGAGGTTCCTCACTCTAAAAATATCTCTATTATTAGCTGTTACGATGGCCAAGCGTGTGAGTGAACTTCAGGCTCTAGCTGCCAATGAGCCTTATACAACCTTTTTGCCTGGAAAGGTCCTGATGAGATTCCTTCCATCATTTCTGCCAAAGGTGGCATCTTTTGTTAACATTAATCAAGTAATTTCTCTTCCTCAGTTTTCTCCAGAGCCTGAGTCACCACACGAATACCTAACAACCCTAGATATGGTAAGATGCCTGAAAATTTATATTCAAAGAACTAAGTCTTTTCGTACTGTTGAAAGCCTCCTTGTTCTATTTCACGGAGCTAAGAAGGGGTCTAAGGCCTCTAAACCATTCATTTCTCGATGGATTTGTGATTGCATTAACTTGTGCTACACTTCAAAAGGATTAACCGCACCACAGTTTACTAAGGCCCACTCGACTAGATAAGTCTCTACATCCTGGGCAGAACGAGGTTCTGTCCCCCTAGAGCAAATTTGCCAATCTGCAACATGGAGCACTCCAGTCACATTCCTTAAACATTATAGAGTTACATCTTTTCTTTCTAAAGATACATTATTTGCTAAGTCTGTACTAAATTCTGCAAGGCATGATGGCCCTCCCTAGGGGTTATACTTGCTAAATCCCCGTTTGTGCAGGGAAGACTAAATTGTGTTGTTAATTTGTTATCCCTTAGTCTCCTCAGCAGCACAAGCATCCCTCCCTATAGTTTTTTCTTTCTTGTGCTTTATACTTTACTCACTGTCCTGTGGGCGGACGGCCATTATATACACACTTGGGGAGGTGTTTCATTTATTTTATTCACCCATATGGAACCCCCATTTGTGCTGCTGAGGGGACTAAGGGAAAACAAATTGACAACAAAATTTAGTCTTCTCTAACTGAACAAGAAAAGAGAACTTAAAACACCAAAGACTACAAATGTTGTTAGTAGTGAAATGTTGTTAGTAGGAAGCCTTGTTCTCAGATTCACAGTTCAGTGATGTTTAGTGACAGTTCAATATGATGTATCTTGCTTAACCCGTACAGGACCTAGGGCGTATGCATACGCCTTCTGTACCTGGGTCTTAAGGACCCAGGGCGTACAGGTACGCCCGTGGGAATTCCGGTCCCTGCCGCGCGCCGGGCAGGGATCGGACTGGGGTGACTGCTGATATCAATCAGCAGGCACCCTGCGCAAATGCCGAGGGGGGTCATCAGACCACCCCATGTCGGCGATCGGCGCAAATCGCAAGCGGTTTGCGCAATTCCGGGTCTTACGGGTCAGTCAGCGGTCAGAGCTGCAAGAGGAGCCAGGGACCCCCCCTCTGCCACCATCGGATCGCCTCAGGAGACCCGAAGATTCCCTAGATCAGGGACAGAATCAACCAGAGGGAAAGGTAGGGAAATCCATGTAAATAAAGTTTAAAAAAAAAGTTTTTAAAAAAGTAAAAAAAATAACCCCCCCCCTGACCCCCTAATAGGGCTCAAGAGTACGCCTCATCTTTTTTTTTTAGCATGATCCGGGCCCCCCCTTTTTTTTTTGGCCGCAGCGTGTTTTTTTTTGCTCACATAACGGTGTGTGATTACTAATCACACACCGTTATACATAGTTACACCAAGCACTCACTACACACTCCCCCGCCAACCCCCCACCACTGTAGATGAAAGGCGATGGCTCGCTGGGCATTTTCGGCGGCGGAGGCATATACGCTTTTCTTGCCTCCGAATTCGAATCTGCCAGTGAGGACGAGGAAGATCCAACATTCCTGTGTTCTTCCTTGTCCTCCTCATCATCTAGTAGTGATGATGAGCCCACAAGAAGGCGGCGGAGACACCGCCAGGCGAGGTCACGCATCCCCCATGAAAGTGCCCCAGTGGCTGGCACTAGTGCGAGTGGTGATGCCGCTCGTACTAGGAGTCCGACCCCCCAGGCGAATTTACCGGAGCTCCCTTCCGGTGAACCTGTCTGGAGACCCCACAGAGGGTTATCAGCCACGGGTTCCGGAGTTTGTTGGCGACTCCGGAATCCGGATTGACACGGCTGGGTTCACTGAATTTGACTATTTCAGTTATTTTTTCAGTGACAGCCTGGTCAATCTAATGGTGGAGCAGACGAATCTGTACGCCAGGCAGTTCATCGTCCATCACCCAGATTCTTTTTTGCCAGGTCCAATGAATGGTACGCCGTCAGTGCAGCAGAAATGAGGACATTTTGGGGCCTCTTGCTGCATATGGGCCTGGTCAAAAAGCCCAGTGTCAGGCAGTACTGGAGCGGGGACATCCTATACCAGACCCCGCTGTACAGTATGGCCATGACATGTAAGCGGTTCGAGGTTATTTGGAAATGCCTTCATTATGCAGATAATGAGGCATGTCCACCTCGAGGTGATCCCGCCCATGACCTGCTTTACAAAGTGAGGCCGATCATCGATCACTTTGGGGCCAAATTTTTGGAGGCCTACGTACCGCTTAGGGAGCTCTCGGTTGATGAGTCTCTTATCAGTTTTAAGGGGAGACTCATCTTCCGCCAGTATATTCCCTCGAAGCGGGCGCGGTATGGCATGAAGCTAAATAAACTTTGTGAGAGTACCTCCGGGTACACTCTCAAGTTTAGGGTGTATGAGGGACGAGATTGCCGTATTGAACCCCCAGATTGTTCCCCCACTCTGGGTGTTAGCGGGAAAATCTTTGGGACCTTATGTACCCATTGCTGGATAAGGGTTACCACGTGTACGTGGACAACTTTTATACCAGCATACCTCTCTTCACATCCCTTGCCGCCAGATCCACGTCCGCTTGTGGGACCGTGTGTAGAAACCAGAGAGGCCTCCCTCTAAATTTGATCCAGACACCTATTTCCAAGGGTGAGTCCCGTGCCCTTACCTATGAAAACCTGTTGCTGGTCAAGAATAAGGATAAGAGGGATGTCCTTATGCTGACCACTATTCATGGTAACGGCAGCTCACCTGTCCCTGTGCGAGGTACCACAACAACGGTCCTCAAGCCTGATTTTATTCTGGACTACAATCAGTATATGGGGGGAGTTGATCTCTCAGATCAAGTCCTCAAGCCATACATGGCCATGCGGAAAACACGTGTATGGTACAAAAAAGTTGCGGTCTACATGGTACAGGTTGCCATGTACAGCTCTTTTGTACTGTACCGGAACGCTGGCAACACAGGGGCATACCTCCAGTTCCAAGAAGAAGTCCTAAAGGTCCTGATCTTTGCTGACCGGGAAAGAGCAGGCCGGACTTCCCAAGGAACTGGAGTTAAAGGTGCCAGGATCGTTCCAGGTGAGGTCCCCCTCACTGGAAAGAAGGGACGATCCCAGAAAAAATGCAGAGTGTGTAACAGGAGGGGGATACAGAAGGACACCACGTGTGACACTTGCCCCGATCATCCGGGCCTCTGCATTAAGGACTGCTTCAGGGAGTATCACACTTCCATGGAGTACTAAATTTTCCCTCTTCATTTAAATTTTCAATAATTTGACCCCAATGTACCAAGTCCAGAGTACATTCCAAATTTTAACCCCATAGAACCACTAAATTGCCCAAAAAAAACTATTTCATTAAAAAATAAATTTTTTAAAACTGATAAGACCTCAGGAGGTATTTTTTCCAAAAATGGGTCATGGGTCACTGAGTCACTATCATCGGGGACTTTTTATGTTGCCTCAAATGCACAGCGCTCTCTCTCTACCTGAGCGGGTGCGCATTTGAGGCAACAGGTTAGGGACGGCCACACACGTCACATTCCCAGAATGATGATTCAGAGCATAGGGTTTGGGGTGGGCATATTTTTTTTAGTTTTGCCTATGCTCTGGGTCATCATTCTGGGAACATAACCTGTTTTATAATTTTATGTCCCACTGTACCCCTTGTTAGTTATTAGTGTACCCCATATAATGCCCCTTGAAGGGGGTCCCACTGTTCTGGCTCCATAGGCAGCTGTCTAGAAGCTCCAGGCCCCTGACTGCCCTCCTGTTCCTCCGTGACCAGTGAGCAGAGCCGATCTACGCCCAGATATGAGGTATGTCCTTACTCCAAAGAAATGTATTTACAATTTTTTTTTTTTTTTTTTGCTGTTCTGGCACTAAATGTGACATACCCCCCCCATTTCAGCAAAATGTGACTCCTTCTCTTCTGAGCATTGTAGTGCGCCAGCAGAGCCCTTGACATCCACACATGGGGTACTTCCATACTCAGAAGAGATGGGGTTACACATTTTGGGGGACATTTTCTCCTATTACATCTAGTAAAAATTAAAAATTTTGGGAAAAACAGCATTTTAGTAAAAAAAAAAAATATTCATTTACACATCCAAAGTCGTCAAACACCTGTGGGGTGTTAAGGCTCACTGTACCCCTTGTTACGTTCCTTGAGGGGTGTAGTTTCCAAAATAGTATGCCATGTGTTTTTTTTTGCTGTCCTGGCACCATAGGGGCTTGCTAAATGGGACATGCCCCCCCCCCCCCCCCCCAAAACCATTTTAGCAAAATTAGATTTGCAAAAGCCAAATATGACTCCTTCTCTTCTGAGCATTGTAGTGCGCCAACAGAGCACTTGACATCCACATATGTGGTGTTTCCATACTCAGAAGAGATAGGGTTACAAATTTTGGTGGGCATTTTCTCCTATTACCCCTTGTAAAAATGTAAAATTTGGGGGGAAACTAGCATTTTAGTGAAAAAAATAAATTTTACACATCCAACTTTAACGAAAAGTCGTGAAACACCTGTGGGGTGTTAAGGCTCACTGTACCCCTTGTTACGTTCCTTGAGGGGTGTAGTTTTCAAAATACTATGCCATGTTGTTTTTTTTTTTGCTGTCCTGGCACCATAGGGGCTTCCTAAAACCATTTCAGCAAAATTTGATTTGCAAAAGCCAAATATGACTCCTCCTCTTCTGAGCCTTGTAGTGCGCCCGCAGTGCACTTGACCTCCACATATGTGGTGTTTCCATACTCAGAAGTGATGGGGTTACACATTTTGGGGGGCATTTTCTCCTATAAACCCTTGTAAAAATGTAAAATTTGGGGGAAAACTAGAATTTTAGTGGAAAAAAAAGAAAATCATTTACACGTCCAATTTTTTATATTTTTTTTGAAATATTTTTATTGAAAATTTTTTATCAACAAATAAAACAATTCAAAGAGAAAGTGCAGTGATGCATGAGTAGAAAAGAGTACAGTTTCCACATAAAAAATCACGCTGGTAATAACAAATGGTCCCCCTTCCTATCCCGCCCCCCCCCCCCCCTAAAAGGGATACAGATCACAGCAGACATAAAATCAGTAGGAGTAGGAGGTATTCCCTCAGAGCAACGGGGCGCCAACTATAAGACGCCCACAACATGCCCCGTACTTTAAAAAGAAATACCGTGCCCTATAAAAGAAATAATAAAGATATTCTTTGTCCCTAAGAACATATGGTAAGCAGTGCGTGTGACTTCGACCCCCAGAGGTGGCGCTCCCTCCTTTTCGGGGCCAATACTCAGCTATCAGGTAGTTGCAAGGCTCCTAAGGAACCCCTCAAGGATTCTACATTATACCAAACGGTATGTCTAAAAGGGCGCACTATATCAGCTATCCCCGGGGGGTCGAAATAGGACACTATGAACGATTTCCATTTCTTAAAAAATCTCTTGGTGCCTGTATTGAGATGGCGTTCTGCATCTAACTTATCTATGTTCATAAAGACCTTCAATTGAGCCACCAATAAGGACATGTCCGGGGTCAATGGCTCCAACCACTTGAGGAGTAAGCATCTGAGAGCCACCAGAAGTACAATGTAAACAATACCTGGTAGCTTTGGGCCCTCTCCATCCTCCCCCTCCGGTGGGCGAGATTGGTGAAAAAGAAGGGTCTGGGGCGTAAAAGGTAGGGAAAGATTCCAATGATCTCGGACATATGAGCATACCAAGCGCCAGTAAGCCGCCGACTGAGCACATTCCCACACCCCATGATATAGATTCGTGAGAGGGGTGGTACACTTAGGGCAACTAGTGATCCTGTCAGGGAAGGAGGGTGTAGGGCGAATATTAAAACCGTATAACGCTGCATGGGACAATTTAAAATGTCTCCCTCCACCTCTCATTAATAACGTGTTTCCTTATTGAGTCCCATCCCGCCAGAATCGTGTTGTGTATGCCCTCGTCCCCTGTCCACCTTTCCCAAGTAGTAAAGATTTTCTTGGAATCCCGCTTATAGAAGCGGGAACGAAAAGCTAAGTAAAGAGCTGAGATGGATGTTTTCCGTGGCTCAGAGCCAACGACATTATCTAGTGTGTGCGTCGAAGACTCAATGGTAAGATCCCTCAACCTTGATGAGCAAAAGGAGAAAATCTGGTTGGCATAGAAGAGGTGAGAAGGAGGAAGTCGGAATGTGTGTATAATAGCAGCTGGAGAGAGCCATCTTCTAGAATCTCCGTTCATAAGGCTTCCCGCCGTCTTCACACCCCTGTCCTCCCAGAGGCGAAAGCACGGAGAGAAGTCTCACTGCGGAAACTCAGGATGGCCTTTAAAGGGCATCCTCTTCGAAAGGAGAAACGGAAGACGAAATAGCTTCCGGATCTCCTTCCAGGAGACTATAGTATCCCTGAGCAATATTGAGTTTTTAATTGAAGGTGGCAATTTGGTATAGGATGTGTGTAGCAGTGCCGAAAGAGTCCATGGTGCCGCCAGTGCCCCCTCCACCAGTACATTAGAGAAAAAGTTTGAACCCTGAAGCCAGTCTATGACATGGCGGAAGAGACACGCCAGATTATAACCCCGAACGTTGGGGAAATTAACCCCCCCCCCCCATTCATTTTGTGCAACATGCGTTTCTGCAGCGCAATTCGTGGCCGCTTACCCTGCCATAAAAATTTGGTGAAAGCCGAGGTAAGATGACGAATATCATCATGTTTCAGAAGGAGGGGCAGTGTTTGTAGTGGGTATAACAACCGGGGAAAACTAATCATTTTAATCAAATGACACCTTCCCAGGAGAGAAAGAGGCAAGTTTTCCCATCTACGCAATTCCGTTACAATTTTTTTGAAGAGGGGGGGGGGTAATTCAATGAGTACAGGGTATCTGGCGTGCGTCCAATGTTAATACCTAGATAGGTTATATAGGAAGTACTGACTGCAACTCCTAACTCCCCTGCCGTGTTCAACCACCTGGGGGCCGAGGTCCCCAAGGGCAACAGGACACTTTTAGATGCATTAATTTTGTAACCCGTAAAACGTCCCACCATAGTTAGAAAGGCGAGAATCTTAGGAACGTCCCTCTGTGGTTCACCAAGATAGAGAAGCACATCATCTGCAAACATGGACAATTTAAGTGTACCGGACCCCACCTTAATGCCGCTGAATAGATCTCCAGTGCTTAGGGACCGTGCTAGAGGTTCTATTGCCAGATCAAACAATAACAGGGATAAGGGACACCCCTGTCTCGTGCCCCTCAGTAGCTGAATGGGTTGAGAAAGGAAACCCGGGGTGTACACCCTAGCTGTGAGACCCTCATATAAGCCCTACAGAAAAGTACGAAAGTTGCCCGTTATCCCAAACTTGTCTAGGACCATGCGCAGCCAGTCCCACCGGACATTATCAAATGCTTTTTCAGCATCTAGAGTGAGCAATGCAGGGTGGGAGGATGTCCCCGCCTGATCCCGAACACTATCCATGGCCGCCAGTACTTTTCGTATATTGGTGACTGCCGATCTAGTTTTGACAAACCCCACCTGGTGATCTCCAATTAGATTTAGGAGATAACGCGCCAACCTGTCTGCTAGTATTTTAGATAATATCTTGATATCCTGGTTTATAAGCGAGATCGGTCTATACGATCCTGGCTCCAGGGGATCCTTTCCCGGCTTGGGAAGAACTTTGATGTATGCCAGCTAAGCCACCTGGGACAAACAGCCCGAACGCAGGACCTCGTTAAAGTACGCTACTAATGTGGGGGTGACCTTTTCCTGGAGAGTCTTGTAAAACTCTCCAGAGTATCCATCTGGTCCAGGGGCTTTACCGTTCGCCAAACCCCTGATGACCTCCCCCACCTCCTCAACTGTCACCATTGCATTAAGGTTCTGGCGCTGCTCCTTCGTTAAGGACGGTAGAGTCAGGCTGTTGAGAAAACCGATACCTTCACTCCCCACTGATGGAGGTGATGAGTAGAGGTCGGAATAAAAGGAACCCAGTACAGTGGTGACTTCCTGAGGGCTCCGTCGAATGTGACCCTGGGCATCCCGTAAAGCTATAACCGGTGTTTGTGCGTGTGCCCCTTTAGCCAGCCTTGCCAGTAGGCGGCCCGCCTTGTTTCCATGTTTAACGAATTCGAAATCCATATGGGAGCGATGAATACGTTCCCTTCTATCTAACCATAATTCATATGAGGAACGCGCTTCCTGCCAACGGATTTTATTAGATGGAGTGGGGTCATCGACAAATCGGGCGTAAGTAGTGGAAAGGGCGGCACTAGCAGCAGCATATCCCTCCTGAGTTTTGCGTTTAAGAGAAGAACAGTAAGCCATTAGCTTACCCCTCATGACCACTTTTGCCGTTTCCCAATATAATGTAGGGTTGTCAGTGTGTACTGAGTTGTCGGCCTCAAATCCCAGCCACCAACCTTTCAGGAGGTCATGGAAAGACTCATCTTTAGCGAGATATGATGGAAATCGCCAAAGATAGTCGGAGCCTTTGGGGCTAGATGGCTGCAATTCCAGGAGTAATGGGGAATGATCAGAAATGACCATGTCTTGAATGTCAACAGCTAATAAGCGGGGGCACAGGGTTGCACTAATCAGGAAGTAATCAATACGGGACCATGAGTTGTGTGCATGGGAAAAATGGGTATACTCACGGCCATCCGGGTGGAGATGGCGCCATACATCCTGCAGCCCAGTGTGAGTGAGAAAAGGGGGAAGGACGGTGTCGCTCAGTCGGACGGCCACCGGCGGGGCAGCTGCGCTTTTCCTGTCCACAAGTGGATCCACTACTGAGTTGAAATCTCCTCCCACTATATTAAAAGGCCCAGTTGAACGGTTAACAGTACCTGTGAGAGAGTCAAAGAAAGAGGCATTATCGCCATTAGGGGCATATACATTATAAATGTTATATGTGTGGTCAAGGTGTTCCAGTTGAATGTGAGATAAGCGTCCCTCCGAGTCATGGACATGAGAGAGAAGACGGTATGGGAACGACTTGTGGATCAATGTCAAAACCCCTGATCTACCTTCCACCGCTGAAGAACCTACAACTCTACCCACCCACATCTTTTGCATTCTATGGAAGTCACTATCCTGGAGGTGAGTTTCCTGCAGAAGGACAATATCCGGCCGTAGCCGTTTTAGGAAGCGGAGGATAGACATGCGTTTCTGCGGGGATCGCAATCCTTTGACATTCCACGATATTATCCTACACATGTCGTCATATATACTCCGAGTAGCATCACAAGGGATAGAGGGGAGGCCTCAGACCCAGACAAAAGCATAAAGAAGGGACAAGGGGGACAGGGGGAGAAATCATACATAGGAAGGGAGACACGCCCGGGAGCACCCCAGAGCATACCAAGGCCAGGCCATACATTTAGAAGTAGGAGACGTAGGTCGGGGGGCAGTTGAGCAGAAAACAGTACAAGAACACTGACTAACAGGACATCAGTAAGTGCACAAACACAAAAAGAAAAATAGAACGGAGAACATACATAACAGGAAGAAACCCGTAGAAAATAGGCGCTCGTGATGTTCCTAGAGCGACCCACATATGGGTAAGGGACTTCACCTTTTTCAGACACTTGAGGAGACAAGGATCCCCCACCCCACCCCGCCCAGTAACAGGGATGAATTGTATCGTAAAACTGAGGAACCCCCCTTAAATATAATATGTGTACCACACACCTAGATGTAAGTATGCTAAACTATGCACAATAGAAGGAGTGTAAATTTTGAAGTGGTGCAAAAGGTATGCGATTAACTTGCAAGGTACATAAAATCAGTTCTTCAGCTAAACATTCAGCAGGATTAACTTCAGAGAAGAGGTACAATCCCCAATACTAGAAAAGATACCATCAAATATTAATGATAAGAAGAAAAAAAACAAAGGATAAAGCTCAGTCTGGGGAGGAAGATCGTCCACTACGACTCCTGCTCCGTCTGCTCGCCGACTTTCTCCTCTTCCTGGCATCTCCCGATGACCTAGCGGAGTCTTCCCTCCGGCGGTGAAGGCGGGAGACCGGTGCCTCGCGTTCCCTAGGTGAGGGAGGTCGTCCAGGGGGTGAAGGAGACGAACGAGCGGCACCCACCAACAGCTCCTGTAGAGCCGCCTCAGCTGCAGCCGGTGTCTGGAAAATCTTGAAAGTTCCATCGGAGATAAAGACTTTTAATGTAGCCGGGTATTGTAGCTGGAATTGTTTATTTGCCTTGTATAATTCCGTGCAGACTTTACCATACGCTCTGCGTTTTTTTGTCACTTCAGTGGAGAAGTCCTCGAAAATCAACAACTTTTTGTTATGGAAAGTCAGAGGAGTAGCTCATCTGCGGAAGGCCCTCAGGAGTTCAACCTTGTCATTATAGTCCAGCAATTTAAATATCACCTGGCATGGGCGGACATCAGGGTCCGAGTGGGAACTTGGACGTGGGGAGGGAGGTGGACCCAATCGGTGCACTCTTTCAACACGACACTTGTGTGGAAGGCCAAGTGCTTTTGGTAGGTCACTCTCACAAAAGTTCTGCAGGTCTGACTGTGGAAAAGATTCACTGATCCCCACTAGGCGGAGATTATTCCGTCTGGAACGGTTCTCCAGATCCTCTAATTTCTCACTGACGTAGCACAGGTCAGTTTCTGTTTGTCGCAATCTGGTGGCCAGGCCACTGTTCTCATCTTCCAGAGCCACAATCCTTTGCTCAGCCTCTCCTATTTGCCCCGCTTGAGTCGATAGGTCGGCCTGAATCTGGGTCAGTGTGGCGCGCATGGTATTTTCTAGCGTGGCCTGGATTAGAGGGGTGATTAACTTGACAAGAGCAGCCGCCAAGGACTGGAGATTCATGGTAGCCGGTAAGGCGACCTCCGCTCCCTGAGGGGGGGTGAGAGAGTGCTAGAGACTGGCCCACCTCTGGCTGTGTGAAGAGAGCTTGGCTGTCGGACACTTCCATAGCTACACCGGGCAAGCAAGGTGCAGCAGCGGCCACAGGTGTAGAAGCAGCGGTGGGGGTACCAAGTCCTGAGGAGATATGCCTTTGTACTCCTTTATGCACAAAACGGTCCATATGGGGACTGGTTGTAATCGCAGTATCAGGCCTAAGTGGATAATGTGCACAAGCTTGTTATGTCCTTCCAAGTATATTAGGTGCGTAGTGATATAGAGGTGATGATCACTCCAGGTAGAAGGATACAGTCACTGTTCGACCTCTCCCCTGGATAGCTGCAACAAGTCCAGAAAAAATATTCCTCCAATACTTTGGGGGACTGTAGTGAGGAAGCCCGGTGCAGTGAATAAAGCAGAAGCTGTCCCGTTAATAGGGAGAGTAGGGCTACCACCTGACACTCTCCCCCGCTATTCCGCTGGCTGTCTTCTATTTAGTGGCCGCATGTGGAGCGATCTGTCCACCCCCTCCCCAATGCTGCTGACCTGTCAGGTATGTGGCTCACACACCGGTGCTGAGGAAATCCTGCGAGTGGAGAGACCCAGCCGTGCCTCAGTGTGGAGATAGCTTCCGTGGGAGCACGAGGCCTGACGTCCTTGCGGGGCAGTGAAGCGGCCGAGAAGCCAAGATGGCAGCGAGTCAGAGCCGCAGGAGGCCGCGGGCACGGAAGCGGCTGATTTCTGGAGTCCCGCCGGAGCCGACAACTCTCTGTCTTCTCCCCCCGTGGCTGCCCAGCGTTATGGGGGGATTCAGGTATGTGGCGAGGCCTATTACAAGCCGGTATCGTGCGGGTATGGGGCGTGAGGTGAGGAGCTCCGTCTCCCTGCTCCTCACATGTCCGCGCCTGAACCGGAAGTCTACATGTCCAATTTTAACGAAAAGTCGTGAAACCCCTGTGGGGTGTTAAGGCTCACTGGACCCCTTGTTACGTTCCTTGAGGGGTGTAGTTTCCAAAATAGTATGCCATGTGAGGGTTTTTTTGCTGTCCTGACACCATAGGGGCTTCCTAAATGCAACATGCCCCCAAAAAACCATTTCAGAAAAACTCACTCTCCAAAATCCCTCTGTCACTCCTTCCTTTCTGAGCCCTCTAGTGCACCCGCCGAACACTTGACATACACATATGAGGTATTTCCTTACTCGAGAGAAATTGGGTTACACATTTTAGGAAGATTTCTCTCCTTTTACCCCTTGTAAAAATTCAAAAAACGGGTCTACAAGAACATGCGGGTGTAAAAAATGAAGATTTTGAATTTTCTCCTTCAATTTGCTGCTATTCCTGTGAAACACCTAAAGGGTTAACAAACCTTTTGAATGTCATTTTGAATACTTTGAGGGGTGCAGTTTTTATAATGGGGCCATTTGTGGGGCATTTCTAGTATAAAAGCCCTTCAAATCCACTTCAAAACAGAACTGGTCCCTGAAAAATTTCGATTTTGAAAATTTTGGGAAAAATTGCTGCTATACTTTGAAGCCCTCTGATGTCTTCCAAAAGTCAAAACATGTCAACTTTATGATGCAATCATAAAGTAGACATGTTGTATATGTGAATTAATATATAATTTATTTGGAATATTCATTTTCCTTATAAGCAGAGAGCTTCAAAGTTAAAAAAATGCAACATTTTCAATTTTTTCATCAAATTTTGGAATTTTTCACCAAGAAACGATGCAAGTATCAACAAAATTTTACCACTAACATAAAGTAGAATATGTTTGGAGTGGCTCTTTGTTCTCACCGTAACCAATAGCAACACGGGCTACCCAAAAAATATCACCTATACCCAAGGTGAACGAAAATAATGAATTTCTTGTAAATAAAGTAGAATATGTCACGAAAAAACTCTCGGAATCAGAATGAAAGGTAAAAGCATCCCAGAGTTATTAATGCTTAAAGTGAAAGTGGTCAGATTTTCAAAAAATGGCCGGGTCCTACAGTGAAAATTGGCTGGGTCCTTAAGGGGTTAAAGGGGTAGTTAACTGAAAAACATTTTCTTTTAAACATTTTCTTTTCAACTGGTGACAGAAAGTCAGATTTGTAAATGACTTCTATTAAAAAATCTTGATCCTTCCAGTACTTTTTAGCCAATTTAGTGGCTGCATACTACTGAGGAAATCCCTTTTGTTTCTTGGTTTGTGTGATTTGTTGTCCACAGTGTTCTCTGCTGACACCTCATTTAGGAGCTGTCCACAGCACCAATGGTTTGCTATGGAGATTTTCTCCTTCTCTATTCCTAAAATGGACAGGTGTCAGCAGAGAGCACTGTGGACAACACATTACACAAATCAAGAAAGAAAGGGATTTCCTCAGTAGTATACAGCCGCTAAAAAGTTCTGGAAGGATTAAGATTTTTTAATAGAAGTAATTTACAAATCTGTCTAACTTTCTGTCACCAGGTGAAAAGAAATATTTTCCAGTTGACTACCCCTTTAAGATTTGGAGTGTCTTTGCATGATGTCTTGAGAATGCTAAGAACCTCTTTCCAACAGTAAATGAAACTCAAAATGTGTTTGAGTGAACGTGACTGGTAATTTTCACTAATATGAGTCACAAATAGTAAAAAATGTTCATTTTATTTACCATTGTTTTGGGAAATTTTGTTTAATAAATAAAAAAAAATTCTTGTATGGCAACCTCACTTTTTCATTGTTTAACTATAACAAGTATTCGTACCAGTTGTCCAACAATGCTATTTACTGCTTTTTATAAAGAAATACAATTGATATTATGCAGTATTGAGTTAAGCCTTTTGGCCCGGCCCTCCAAAATATTTTTAGTTTCTCATGTGGCCCCATCGAAAAAATAATTGCCCACCCCTGATTTAAATACATACTTAATAGGAATTTCAACATTGATCTTTCAATGTAAGGGGTTATGAAACCCTCTTGGGTACTGCTGATGCCTGCTCCTGTGTCTTTCAGGAACTACTTGAATTACTGATGCTTCAGGGCTTTGGCCTTAAATTTTTGGATGTTTTGCACTAGCTTACATAAATGCTTAATGGAGATTTCAACATTGATCTTTCAATCTTAGGGGTTATGAAATCCTTTTGTGTACTGCTGATGCCTTTTCCTGACTGTGTCTTTCAGGAATTACTTGGCTTACTGATGCTTCTGGGCTTGGGCCTTCCATTTTTGGATGTTTAGCACTACCTAACATGCGAACCCCTCATGTACTCATGCTGCTTCCTCCTCCACTCTCTCAGCCCGTTGGTCCTGAGACATTGTGCGACTCCGCCTCCTCATCCTCCACCGTGTCCTCAGCCTACACTGCCCGGACAAGTCTCAGTGGCCCTTCAGCATACCATGTGTGCAGGGCATGGCGGTGTCAGGCTGTTCTTCACATGGTTTGCCTTTGCGAAGAGTCACACAGGGGATGAACTGCTAAAAGTAATTCGTAAAGAAATCAGAGCATGGCTTACTCCACAAAAACTTGGAAATGGGAACCATGGTGACCGACTACGGGAAGAACATCGTGGCCACGTTGCGACAAGAGTGACCCATGCGCCCTGTATGGCACACGTGTTAAATCTGGTTGTCAAGCAGTTCCTGAAGTGTTCTCCCCATTTGCGAGACATCCTACGAATGGGAAGGAAACTTTGCATGCACTTTAGCCACTCGTATACTGCAAAGCACACCCTCCTTAAGCTGCAGCATCAGAATGGTATCCCCCAACATAGTCTGATTTGTGACTATCAGCATACCATGTGTGCAGGGCACGGCGGTTTCACGCTGTTCTTCACATGGTTTGCCTTGGCAAAAAGTGTTGGAAACAATGGCTGGTCAGGGCGATGAAGACGTTGCGCCTACATCTCACGGCCACATTACCCTGTGGGGGCTTGTTAGATTTGTACCCACACGCCTGGGTCCGGGACACTAAAACTTGGGAGTTAAAAGTTCAAGTTCAATTTCAAAATCAATAATTTAAATTTCAAAATCTTAAATTTAAATAAATAAATCATACATTTCAATGGTCTCCTCATGCTTCAGCCAACTCCAGGCTGTGTCATTAAGGCAATATATGGTTTACTGATACTGCTGCTGGGCCTGGGAACAAAAATTTTGTTATGGTAGGTAGCACTAGCTATCTAAAATCTTCATTTAAAATTTCAAAAATTCTTGTGTTTTTTTGGGGGAATTGTGAAGCCCTGGTGTGTACTAATGCTTCAGCCAACTCCAGGCTTTGTCGTTCAGGCGATATATGCCTTACTGATACTGCTGCTGGGCCTGGGAAAACATTTTTTTTATGGTAGGTAGCACTAGCTATCCAAAATCTTCATTTTAAATTTCAAAAAATGTGTTTTTTCTTGGAGATTGTGAAGCCCTGGGGTCTCCTCATGCTTCAGCCAACTCCAGGCTGTGTCATTCAGGCAATATATAGTTTAATGATACTGCTGCTGGGCCTGGGAATAAAGATTTTGTTATGGTAGGTAGCACTAGCTATCCAAAATCTTTATTTTAAATTTCAAAAATTCTTGTTTTTGGGGGGGGGGGGGGGGGTTGTGAAACCCTGGTGTGTACTCATGCTTCAGCCAACTCCAGGCTGTGTCATTCAGGCAATATATGGTTTACTGATACCACTGCTGGGCCAGGGTCTGGGAATAAAAATGTTGTTATGGTAGTTCTGAATTCATCTTTTAATCATAGGGATTGTGAAGGCCTAGTATCTACTCATGCTGCTGTCTACTCAACTCCTGGCTGTGCCATTCAGGCACCATATGGTCTCCTCATGCTGCCAACACCTCCACGCTGTTTTATTTAGCCACTATATGGTCTCCTCATTCTGCCAACACCTCCACGCTGTGTCATTCAGCCACTATATGTTCTCCTCATGCTTCAGCCTCGTCCAAGCTGTGTCATTCAGCCACTATATGGTCTCCTCATGCTGCCAACCCCTCCATGCTGTGTCATTCAGCCACTTTATGGTCTCCTCATGCTGCCAACACCTCCACGCTGTGTCATGCAGCCACTATATGGTCTCCTCATGCTGCCAACACCTCCACGCTGTGTCATTCAGCCACTATATGGTCTCCTCATGCTGCCAACACCTCCACGCTGTGTCATTAAGCCATTATATGGTCTCCTCATGCTACCAACACCTCCACACTGTGTCATTCAGCCACTATATGGTCTTCTCATGCTTCAGCCACTATATAGTCTCCTCATGCTGCCAAAACCTCCACACTGTGTCATTCAGCCACTATATGGTCTCCTCATACTGATGCCACCTCCAGGCTCTGTCATTGTACCGCTCTGCGTCAGTGATTCTAAAATCGATGCCGGTAATCTGCATGTCATTCTGAATAACAGTATTATTTCACTACCCCAGCACACTCCATATGCGTGTAAAAACACAGTAAAGTGTTCTATACCCTATTGAGGCTCTCTGTAGGCCAGAAATAGCCGTTTTTAATATGGATTTGCCGCAAATAAATCTGTATCGAAACAAATTTTTTCAAAAAATTTGGCGAATCGGCTGAATCTAATTTTTAAAAAGTTTGCTCATCTCTAGACCATACCTTAAAGAAATCCTGTCACTATGCAGAGTTGTTTATCAAATAACTTTGGACAGGTATAGAAGTCATTCAGCCTGTGCTTTTTCTGAGCTTTGTGGAACTTTAGGGACCATCAATAAAGAGTACAAAGCGATTACACGACTGGAATATCGGCACATGGTAGCAAGGAGTCTGGTGGGTGGATACTCCAACAGACAAAGAAAAGCTTCATCAGCACCAGTAAGAAGTTCATGAAGTGTCCTTCCAGCACCAAATCTGAAACATTCCATGATTAGAAGCGATAGACGCAAACAATGTGCTCAATGTGCCAAACATGGGAATGAAAATTGCCAATGTGCCAAACATTGGAATGAAAAAGCCTCTGAAACAAATTGAATGTGCACCTTTGTTACACAAAGACACGCAACTGCTTTGCTGACTATCATAGTCTGAACTGTTAGGCTATCACATACTGAGATTTTGCATGCTTGCATTTTGAGACAGTGACAGTACCTTGATGCATACGTTTTTGGTTTTGGCCTACCATTAAGCTGTTAGCATATGTACATAAATACATGTTATTGTTGAAATTGTTTCAAGCACATATAAATGTCAAAATAGTTAAAGAGTAGCAGAATGACTCAATTTATTATGACCTTCTTTACAATTCTTTGTAAAATAAATTTTGAGTTCCAGAAACAGACAATGCTTGCAACCTTGTCTCCATTGAGGACCATAGGGACACATTTGTCCCGTGTCATAACTCCTCCCCCAAAAATGACAAGTGTGGAAATGGTTTTATTTATTGTTGAAATACATTCTTAAAGGGAAAAAGATATATTGATGATGGTAATCTTATGGTCCTTAAACGGCTAAAAATGAACAGGCCACAGTTGGTAAGGGTCATACCTACCCGTAGATATGCTAGGGCAGGACGAAAAGATACTTTGTTTTGTTTATATAGGAACTCCCATTTCTCTCCCTCCCCCCTCTTTTGTAAGGGATTATTTAAAAGGGATATTTTATATTTTGTTGTGTGTGGTATAGCTCTGCTTTGTTTGGATTCTTATTTCAGGTGCCGGTTGTTGTTGGAAAGATAATTTATCATTCTTGATTGGTTGTAGGTCCAAATGGCAGGAAAGATCAGTAGATACAAGCTGGAGCATCCTCGCAGGTGCTCAGTTTGCCGAGAGGAAAAGAAGAAGACCGATTCTGACCTCCTTCCCACCCTTGTCATAGTCGTTATTTACAGGGGGTGTCACCAAGATAGGGCTGGGTGGACAGATCCTGTGTTTTGGTCATATACAGTATTTATGAATTTTTATAGTTAATAATTTGATATATTTATTATTAATTTATTATGAGACATTATTTATTATTTATTTTGTAGTTAATGGTTAATTTATAAATAAACGACCATAGCCTTTTCTTGCAATATGTCTTGTGTATAAGTTAAGTTTTGGGGAAAATATGGGGGCTTGCATTCCCATTTTTATTGTTCATATTAAACCTATAAAAATAGATAGAAAATACAAGATGTACATGTACATCAAGTGGGCACTATTGTACTTTCAAGAGAACTTAAAAGCAGAGTTTTTTTTATCATAGACAGGAAGTACTGGCTGCTATAATCTGAAATGTCAATTGTTTAACACTAAAAAATTACATGTTATATACTACAGATAATAAAAAAATCTGCTAACCTTTAAAAAAAATATAACCAAAAATCAACATAAGCTATTTCATAAAAATTTTCAAATGCCCTGTGATATACAAAGCTGCTGCAGGTAGACAACTTTCTAAACATAGTGTTTGGCTGTCAAGGCATGCTGTGAGTGCGAGTTTTGCAACAGCTGGAGGCACACCTGTAGGGAAACACTGTAATAGGCTTTTATTGAGACTCAGGTTGAGGCATCGGGCTCAAGAGAAATTTAAGAGATAAGAAAAAACTATAACACCAATGTATTACGATAACTAGATATTACAAAAGAACCAGTTAGATATGTAAAACCATAGAATTGAAAGAGGGCTAGCCATCGTGTGTGTTGTCTGGCCACAGCCCTGTTCATTACAATTATCAAGGAAGGGTTCCGGCCTTGAACCTAGTGCTAGTCAGTCAATGTTGGAGTTGAAGCAGGATGATTGATTAGAGAGAAAAGGATTCGGACAGAGGTTGAGACAGCTTACACAGCCACGTTGTCACTTTGGAAAGTGATGTCACCACCTTTGACAGCTATGACTGCAAAGCTGGCTATGACAGTGAAGCCAGTTCAAAGGCGAAGAAGCAGATTCAGAAAGCAAAGCAGTCATGGTCAGCAAAACCGCTGGCTTGAAGATTTAAGCAGAATTTAATGGTGAAGCCAGTTCTAAAATCAAAGCTGAAAGTTCAGAAAGCGAAGCAGGCTTTGTCAGAACAGCTGGGAGAGTGAGGCCGAATTTGATAGCCAAGCCTAAATTCACACTGAACCCAATGAAGCACACAAGGAAGCGATCTCACACAAAATGTACAGGACATGGAGGTGGGTGGAACCAAAAAAATTTTATTCAGTAATGATAATAATGCCAATTATATTATGGCTGATATCTAACCTCATGTAACATCTATGGGACAATTACTGCCAACCCCTTTCATTTCTAACCCACAGAGGATACAGAATGTACCTGTACACCCTGAGCAGTGGCACAGACATTCTGCAGAAGAAAATCCACAGCAGACTACACTGAATTTTTTGGCATTTGCTACAGAAAATTGCAAAACTGCAGCTCAAAATTTCATCAGGTAACCTGCTATAAACCCAACAGTGTGTACACACCCTAAAAGCACTACACTACATGTACATGACACACCTTTTATAAAGAGTAAAACACTACATATACATACACCCTTACACAGTCACCCCCCCCCCCTAAAAATATAAAATGGCCCATATGCAGTGTTCCCTAAAAAGGGAGCCTCAAGCCTTTGACTGTCCAGGCATGCCAGGAGTTGTAGTTTTGCAACAAGCAGGTTCTGTTGGGAAACCCTGCCATAGGGTATATTTGGCAGACCAGGCATGCTTGCCTCCTACACTAAGTCTGCCAATGAGGGAGAAGATGAAATATGAAAGCAAAAAAAGGCACTCCCTGTGGAGGATCACGTGCTAGATGGTAATTATACAGAGGGGGCACAATGTTTATATGGTTTTTAATACATTCTTAATAATAGAATTTTGATAGTGTAGTCTGAAATCTTATATTGTAGATTAAGTTCTGTTCTGCTGGAAAAATATTTTTTGTTATACCAATTTATAATAATTTTTTATATGCATACTAATTTTGTCTGGTACTTGAAAGGTTAACTATGTGGAATTTATCTTGATGTACGCATCGTTATTGACTTCTCCCCGATCAGCACCACAAAAATTCCCAGTCTCTCCAAAGTTCCATGGTCTCCTTAATCTTCACGGGAAGACTGCAGATGGGTCCATGAATATTTTGTCATTCATTACGTGCTGTCCATCGTTGAGTATGCCGGTACACAACCGGAGCGGGTAAGCGGCCATTGTGCCCCCCTCTGTATAATTACCATCCAGCACTTGTGATCCTCCACAGGGAGTGCCTTTTTTTGCTTTTATATTTCAGAATTTATACAGACGTAACTTCGGTCTGGATTCTAGAAGAATCACACTGAAAAGTGCAGCTCCAGGAGGAATATTTTGTTTTCACATATTGTGCGTAACCAATTGACTTTGCAGACGGTCCACAAGTTTTTATATATTTTGTGCCGTAGCTTGTATCTGGTGTTGTCTAATCTCGAGCCCAGATGGAATATCTGAATAATCGGGACGCTGTCCGTTACTCTCTGATTAACCAGTTAATTGGATCTACTCGTCAACTTGTGTTTCCTTCTGACAATGAATCCTCTCCCCCGTTATCTGAAGAGTTTAAAGTTATGACGGACTTGTTCCATAAATATGAAGGTTTTTGTAAATTTGAATTACAACACAGTATAGATGCTTTATTTCTACAACGCTACCTTTTAGATAATTTTACACCTCGTGGTCTAAGGTTACCATTTGAGCCATCATTCCCAGATGACCCAATATTTTCGAAAGATTGGGATGATTACACAGAAAAATGCTCTAGAGGTTTGATAGAATGATTAATTTCAAAGACGCACTGTAGCAATTGAATATAAACAAAAAGCATTGGAAATACATAATCAGTTAATTGTATTTTCCAATACTCTGAATATACTAAACTTGATAGTACTGTTTTAAACAGATTACATAAACTTGAAATTGACACCATAAATAAAAAGGTACATAAATTTAACCGTGATAAAAATTATTACTCTTGCGGCCAAATTCGCAAATGGCAAAAATATAATTAAAAAAAACACGATTGATAATAATAATCAAGAACACTCATCTACATTGGCACCAAAAACAAACTGGCGAAACAATATAGGCAGACAAAAAAATTCCAAATCTCCCATAGTTACAAAGAGTAATCCAACAACATACCCATACTCGAACAATAACAAATTCAGTACTCCATAAGCCAAAAACACATTCAAATAATAAGTCTAAGGTAAATATGGGTAAATATGGTATGTCCTTTACTTCCACCTTTTATTATGCAAAATACCATTTCAGCACCCCTTTGGACAAAAGGAACAAAAATGTCCACAAAAAACACACTTTCGAATTTTAAATCGACACCAACTGCACATATTGGCACTCTGCTATTTGAAAATTCTATTGACTTCATTTCTCACAATTCACGATGAATCGGGTCTAAATATAGACCCCAAAATTTGCTCTACACTTACCCTTTTTTTTTTAGATTACCCTCCCCAAAATGAACACAATGCATTAACAATGAAAAATGTAGATGTCAACCACTGACCAATTACACACTACTTCCCCCTGAGAACACCTTTGTCCCCCAAAATATCTTCCAAAAGAAAAGAAAACCCAGGGGCTGCAGAGGAAGCGGCAAAACAAAGAAAACTGTATCATGTATAATTAGTAAAATCTCTGTACATCAATCTGATGGCGAAGATAAACCAATAAATCATACACAAACCACAAAAAAAGAAAAGGTAAAAATATTTAATCTGTCGGATCATATACTATCGGACAATGAGATCGACCTTTTATCTAACGGTCTATCCTTCTGTCCTACAACACGTCCTTACGATTTCCAACTTTTTTTTATCTAAATAACTTTGTTAGAAAACAAACCCTTACTTGTCATTTTTCTATTCTTGAGTGTATAAAACAGGAACATTCTCTCTCCTTTATAGATAATACTATTCATACATCAATTGTCACATCTCAAAATACCCTAATAAAACATGTAGAAATAAGACCACCTTCATCTTTTACCCCATACATCATCGGGGTAGTCATCTTGACACATTCTATACTATGGTAATGAAAGACCTCAACACCTTGCGTGAGAAGTCTGTCTATTTAAAGAAACAGATAATTTAACAGCAGCCGAAAGAAATGCTATTAAAAACCTTGCAGCAAAATGCCTCCATCATTGTTCGCCCTGCGGACAAGGGTGGTGGTATCGCGATCCTTAACCCCTTAACGACGCAGGACGTATATTTACGTCCTGAGCCGGCTCCCGCGATATGAAGCGATATCAACGGCCGGGATATCAACGGCCGGGACCCGCGGCTAATACCACACATCGCCGATCGCGGCGATCTGCGGTATTAACCCTTTAGAAGCGGCGGCCAAAGCTGACCGCCGCTTCTAAAGCGAAAGTGACCCGGCTTCTCAGTCGGGCTGTTCGGGACTGCCTCGGTGAAATCGCGGCGTCCCGAACAGCTGGCAGGACACCGGGAGGGCCCTTACCTGCCTCCTCGGTGTCCGATCGCTGAATGACTGCTCCGTGCCTGAGATCCAGGCAGGAGCAGTCAAGCGCCGATAACACTGATCACAGGCATGTTAATACACGCCTGTGATCTGTGTAAAAGATCAATGTGTGCAGTGTTATAGGTCCCTATGGGACCTATAACACTGCAAAATAAATGTAAAAAAAAAGTGTTAATAAAGGTCATTTAACTCCTTCCCTAATAAAAGTTTGAATCACCCCCCTTTTCCCATAAAAAAAAATAAAACAGTGTAAAAAAAATAAAAAATAAACGTATGTGGTATCGCCGCGTGCGTAAATGTCCGAACTATAAAAATATATCATTAATTAAACCGTACGGTCAATGGCGTACGCGCAAAAAAATTCCAAATAAAAAAAACACATTTTTGGTCACTTTTTATACCATTAAAAAATGAATAAAAAGTGATCAAAAAGTCCGATCAAAACAAAAATCATACCGATAAAAACTTCAGATCACGGCGCAAAAAATGAGTCCTCATACCGCCCTGTACGTGGAAAAATACAAAAGGTATAGGGGTCAGAAGATGAGATTTTTAAACGTATAAATTTTCCTGTATGTAGTTATGATTTTTTCCAGAAGTGCGACAAAATCAAACCTATATAAGTAGGGTATCATTTTAACCGTATGGACCTACAGAATAATGATAAGGTGTAATTTTAGATTTTTTTTTCCGTTTCGCCGTGCACTTTTGGGTAAAATGACTAATGTCACTGCAAAGTAGAATTGGCGACGCAAAAAATAAGCCATAATATGGATTTTTAGGTGGAAAATTGAAAGGGTTATGATTTTTAAAAGGTAAGGAGGAAAAAACGAAAGTGCAAAAACTGAAAAATCCTGAGTCCTTAAGGGGTTAAAGGGGTACTCAGGTGGAATTTTTTTTTTTTTTTTTTTAAGGCATTTATAAGTCAACTGGTGCCAGAAAGTTAAACAGATTTGTGAGTGACTTCTATAAAAAAAAAAAATCTTTACCCTTCCAGTACTTTTTAGCAGCTCTATCCTACAGAGGAAATTCTTTTTTAATTTCTTTTTTGTCTTGTCCACAGTGCTCTCTGCTGACACCTCTGTCCGTGTCAGGAACTGTCCAGAGCAGCATAGGTTTGGTATGGGGATTTTCTCCTTCTCTGGACAGTTCCTGATACGGGCATCAGGTGTCAGCAGAGAGCACTGTGGACAAGACGAAAAAGAAAATAAAAAAGAATTTCCTCTGTAGGATAGAGCTGCTAAAAAGTACTGGAAGGGTAAAGATTTTTTTTTTTTTTTATAGAAGTCACTCACAAATCTGTTTAACTTTCTGGCACCAGTTCATAAAAAAAAAAAAAAAAATTCCACCGGAGTACCCCTTTAATAGGTCCGCATATATAAAAGAAGCACAGACTATATTATCTGATACAGATTATTACATAAGGTTGAATCAGGATCCTTCAATGGAATTTTATAACATTTATCATAATTTGGTTAAATCAGCACAGGAGTTCAATTTGCTGGACAGGAGAGAAATCACATTTTTATTAGTTAAAATTTTTTCGTTACCCCCATTTTTATTATTTGCCGAAATTACACAAAAATCCTTCAAACCCCCCCCCCCCCCCCCCCCCCCCCCGGTCATCCTATCATCCCTTATTGCGAATCTTTCTAATTTTGTTGACCTTTTTTCAAAGCCCTATGTAATAAAACTCATCTTATTTACATGATTCAACACAACTCATTCAAGAATTAAATAACATTTCACTACCCCCCACTTTTTCTTTCCTTACATTAGATGTGTGCTCCCTCTACTCCAACATTAGTACTGAATTAGTTATCGCGGCAATCCGCCATTACTTTGATCAAGATCCTACATTATGTGATAGACCATCTAATTTTTTTATTGGATTCTATATTATTTATTTTAGAACATAATGTTTTTTCCTTTGATGGTATTATTTACAGACAGACCCGGGGCTCTGCCATTGGGACTCGATTCGCCCAAAGTTATGCAAATTGATTCATGGGTCGGCTTGAGTCCCTTTTCATGGCACAGCTCCCGGATTTTATTAAATATGTTTGTTTCTTTCGACATTTTATAGATGACTTGTTTTTTATATGGAGGGGCACTAAGACACAGGCAGAGGCTTTTGTCCACATCTTAAATCAAAATTTGTGGGGTATAAAATTTACCATGCATTTTTCTACTGATTCTATCCAGTTTCTTGATCTGGAAATTTTCAAGTCAGAAGATTCACAAATATTGATAAAGACCTTTTTTTAAAAGTGTCGATGTCAATAGTTTTTTTACATTATAATAGTGCCCATTATCCTGCCTGGTGGACAATACCTGCGCATCCCGAAGAACTGCTCACTCGAGAAAGATTTTGATGCACAGGCGGTTGTCCTGAGGGACCGCCTTCTGGATAAAGGCTATCTCAAAACTATATTACAAAATGGATATAAGAGGGTTAAAAATCAGAAACAATTTGATTTAGTAAAGGTAGAAAAGAAAAAACCTGTAAAGGAACATAACTTTAAATTCAACTTTATAACAAATTATAACTGTGAAGCAATTAAAATGAAGAAAATATCAAGAAAAAAATGGTCTATTATCAAGAATGACCCCATCCTGAAGGACCTTGTTCCTGTTACCCCTAGCGTCACTTTTAGACGTTCTAAAAATGTTCATAATTTGATTGCTCCTGGCAAATTAAAAAAAAAACATACATCCCTAATTCACACAGGTCTTCTTATACCCCGTGCGGAAAAAGCCGATGCCTGTGCTGTGAACTAATAAATGTGGAAACACATGATTTTGAGAAATTATGCAGTATATCTGCTCTCATGCAGTTGCAATCTCCAATATGTCGGCCGCACTGTTCAGACAGAGCGGTCACAGATGAACAAGCATAGATGGAATATTAAACATGGCTTTATACTCCACAGCATTTCGAGACATTTCACCAATATACATCAGGGATTGATTGATTCCCTGCATCTAAAAATTATAGAAAATATTCCGAAGGATAAATCAAACAGATATCTGCAATTAGAATCATTTTGGATTCATAAATTGGCATCATTGGCCCCTTCAGGGATAAATGAAGTGGTGGAGAATGCCCAATGACCTGTGGAGCATATTGCTATTGTTTTTTCTCATATATTTTTTTGTTCATTTTTATAATTAATTTTTTTCGTAAATTTTTTATAATTTTAGGAATTTTTTTCTTAATGTTTCGATATCGTTACAAAAAATATTTCATTCATATTTATATATATTTCTTAAAAAATGTTTTTATTGGAGTTTGCACATTGCTTATTTTTATGGGGGAGTGCCGCTATGATACATTTTCTCCTCTTGTAATTTTTAGAATTTTTTGTGAAAACTTACACAAGTTTATATGGTTTTTAATAGATTCTTAATAATATAATTTTTATAGTGTAGTCTGCAATCTTATATTGTATATTAAGTTCTTTTCTGTTGGAAAATATTTTTTGTTATACGAATTTATAATAATTTTTTATATGCATACTAATTATTTCTGGTACTTGAAAGGTTAACTATGTGGTATATAACCCTAAGCTTACCTGCACTTGTCATGCCTGAGGAGGCTGCGCCTGTGCAGTGAAATGTGTTTCACCTTAACCATTAAAGGAATTTTATCTTGATGTACGCATCGTGATTGACTTCTTCCCAATCAGCGCCACAAAAAATTCCCGGTCTCTCCGAAGTTCCATGGTTTGCTTAATGAGGGAGAAGAGGAAGACCCCATTTTTCTTGTTTGTTCTCCTCCCCCAATGATTATGAGCCCCCTAGAAGGTGGAGCTGCAGGACAATGCAAGTAGTGGTCCCCCATATTAGCAACCTTATCCACCATTCAATTTTCCCTGTTCCCCATACAGGTGACCCCCACCTCAGTTCCGGACGATTATGAGCCACAGATTCCTAGGTTGGTTTGCTGCCCAGGAACCCAAATTGACCCCACAGGTCGCACTGAAATTTACTTTTTAACCTTTTTCAGTCAATTTTATGGTGGTTCAAACAAACTTGTATGCTGGACAGGTTTGTGGCCCAGGACCCTGATGGCCTGACAGATGGACCCCCATCAATTCAACCGAGACGAGGACAAATTGGAGCCTCATCTTGGCTTGGGCCCCATCATGGGCTTAGTAAAAAGAAAAAGATTAGGCAATACTGAAGTGGGGTTGTTCTGTGAAACACCCCACTTTACTATATGGCCATGAAAAGGATTTGCCTCTTAGTAAACCCAGTGGCTTTGTGGCTAACTCCTGAGCCCTTTTGTGTTTCAAGGCAACAGTTTAGTACCACATAGGAGGTATTTCTTTGAGAAATTTTGTGGGGCTTTTCCTCCTTTTACCCCCTGTGAAAAAGAAAACATGGAGGCTACACCAGCATGTTAGTGTAAAAAAGAAATTAGCCCAACTGTCATTCCAGCCATATCCTCTTTCCAAAATGTTGCTCCTTCCATTCTGACCGTTTTGCGCCTGCACAGCACTCTACAAATTTTTGTTACAAATTTTGTGGGGCTACATTAAGGGATTCACAAGCTTTTTAGAGTAAATTTTCACAGCCAATTGTTCCAAAATTATGTCAAACACCTGTGGAGTGTAAATGCAAACAGCACCCTTTATTACATTCCTTAGGGTTGAAATTTTCAAAATGGAGTCACGAGGGGGGTTCCCACTGTCCTGGCACCATAGGGGCTTTGTAAATCAGACATGGCCCCCCTTAAACTATTCCAGCCAAATTCTTTCTAAAAAAAAAAACAAATGGCGCTCCTTCCCTTCTGAGATTAGCCACGTGCCCGCATAGCACTCTAGGTCCACCTTTGGGGTAATTCCATATTCGGGAGAAATTGTGTTACGAATTCTCTGTGTGTTTACTCCTTTTACCATTTATGAAAATGAAAACTTAGGGGCTACACCAGCATTTTGTGTAAATAATGTAATTTTTATTTTTATAGTAAAACATTGGTTGGGTCTAAATGCTCACTCCACCCCTTGTTACATTCCTTGAGGGATGTGGTTTATCCTGTTTTAGCACCCTAAAGCCTCTGCTTACATAAAAACACAAAAGAAGGCCACTAGGTTCTCCTTCATGTCTGGGGCCTATGGCTGACTCAATTGTGCACTAGAGCCAGATATGGGATATTTCTAAAATACTGCAAAATTTTTCTCTAAAAGCTGCTGTTTTATGGAGGAAATTTCACAAAACTGGAATATCTCCAAAGAAAATTATGATTTTGACTTTTCTCCTCCACTTTGTTGCTATTCATGTGACACACCAAACTTTACCAAACTTTCTGAATGTCATTTTGAATACTTTGAGGGGTGCAGTGTTTATAATAGGGGTATGTTATGGGGGATTTCTAATATAAAGGCTCCATCTACTTCAAAATTGAACAGGTCTGTCAAACTATATGGGCCAGAATTATTTCAGACAATCATACTGTGTGGTGTCCATCTTAATTGTTCAAGCCAAAAACTCCATGTTGATTCTTAGTCTCAAATTCCAGAATTTCACATGGTGTTTGTAAGTGTGAAAAATCCCTTTGTCTTTGTTTATATAAACCATTGTATGGCTCCGGTAAGGGCATTGGAATTCAGGTCACTTTCAGCTCAGGAGTATATATATATATGGCCATAAATGTTGGCACCCCTGAAATTTTTCAAGAAAATGCAGTATTTCTCACAAACACATGTTTTGCTATACACATGTTTACTCCCTTTGTGTATAATGGAACTAAACCAAAAGGGAGGAAAAGAAGCAAATGTCACACAAAACTCCAAAAATGGTCTGGACAAAATTATTGCCACCCTTTCAAAATTGTGGATAAATAAGATTGTTTCAAGCATGTGATGCTCCTTCAAACTCACCTGGGGCAAGTAATAGATGTGGGCAATATAAAAATGGCACCTGAAAGCAGATAAAAAGGAGAGAAGATCACTTAGTCTTTGCATTGTGTGTCTGTGTGTGCCACACTAAGCATGGACAACAGAAAGAAAAGAGAATTGTCCGAGCACTGGAGAACCAAAATTGTGGAAAAATATCAACAATCTCAAGGTTACAAGTCCATCTTCAGAGATCTAGATTTGCCTTTGTCCACAGTGTGCAACATTATCAAGAAGTTTGCAACCCATGGCCCTGTAGCTTATCTCCCTGGGCGTGGACGGAGGAGAAAAATTGATGAAAGGTGTCAACGCAGGATAGTCCACATGGTGGATAAGCAGCCCCAAACAAGTTCCAAAGATATTCAAGCTGTCCTGCAGGCTCAGGACAGCGCAAACTATCTGTCGACATTTAAATGAAATTAAACGCTATGGCAGGAGACCCAGGAGGACCCCACTGCTGACACAAAGACATAAAAAAGCAAGACTAAATTTTGCCAAAATGAACTTGAGTAAGCCATAATCCTTCTGGGAAAACATCTGGTGGATAGATGAGACCAAGAAAGAGATTTTTGGTAAAGCACATCATTCTACTGTTTACCGAAAATGGAATGAGGCCTACAAAGAAAATAACACAGTACCTACAGTGAAATATGGTGGTGGTTCAATGATGTTTTGGGGTGGTTTTGCTGCCTCTGGCACTGGGTGCTTTGAATGCGTGCAAAGCATCATGAAATCTGAATATTACCAACGGAATTTGGGTCACACTGTACAGCCCAGTGTCAGAAAGCTGGGTTTGCGTGTGAGATCTTGGGTCTTCCTGCAGGAGACAATGACCCCAAACATACGTCAAAAAGCCCCCAGAAATGGAGGGCATCAAAGCGTTGGAGAGTTCTGAAGTGGCCAGAAATTAGTCCAGATCTAAATCCCCTTGAACACCCGTGGAGAGATGTTAAAATTGCTGTTGGGAAAAGGCGCCCCTCCAACAAGAGAGACCTGGAGCAGTTTGCAAAGGAAGAGTGATCCAACATTCTGGCTGATAGGTGTAAGAAGCTGGTTAAAAGATGGTTAAAAGAAGCGATTGATTTCAGTAATTATTTTCCAAAGGGTGTGCAATCAAATATTACATTAAGGGTGCCAATAATTTTGTCCAGCCCATTTTTGGAGTTTGCATTTTTCTCTCTTTTTTTGGTTTAGTTCCAATACACACAAAGGGAATAAACATGTGTACAGCAAAACATGTGTTACTGCAATCCTTTTCTATGAGAAATGCTTCATTTTCTTGAAAAATGTCAGGGGTGCCAACATTTACGGCCATAACTGCATGTGTATATATATATATATATCTCAAGGCTGATTTGTGAGTCGCTCACCCTGTGCACGCCCACCTCGCCACCTGTGCCGTAGACCGGCCGGTACCGCCTCCGGCTACTCACTTGTAGAAGAAGAGACAAGGTCCGGCACTAGGTTGCAGGTAAAAACTTCTTATTCCTTTATTTCAAGATTCTGCAGTACAGGGTAGAAAGTCTGACGCGTTTCGCTAAAAAGCTTAATCGTAGACTGCCGTACAATCACAGGGGACGACTTAAAATACCGGAGGTATAAGTCACATGACTAACCTCGTCATTGTTAATAACATGTTACATATAAAACCTGGAATTGGAATCCATTCAGAGCATTACATGTGGTGTCTGTTCACACTCTTAGATTATCATGCACTGCGTTAGAGACTATTTCATATTTATTATTCACTGATTGCAAGACTAAGAGCTTCCATAGCAATAAATTGTATTGTAAAATGGATTTTGACCTCTTGTTAATTTTATATTTTTAAGAATCGCAGTGAATGAAAATGGAGTGTGAACTAGACGTACAAATTATCATGTAAATAAAGAAACCGCAATAAAGGGGGAGGAAAAGGGAACACACGAGCAAGAAGAATTCAAATTTGGCACGGGAAAAGAAAGATTTTTTTATATATATTTATCATTATCAGAACGCGCACATGGGAAAGGCACACAATACAGTCAGTGCGTAATATTATACGCTACTGACTGTCATATGAGAGCAGCATCAATTATTTATGTGTGAATATTAACAGGATGAAATAAATGGAGACCTTTGATGAGCAATTTTTTTATGATTTTTATTTATAATTTTTTGTGTATATATTATTACTTTTTATCTTTAAATATTTCTTTTTATATTTATATTGTTATTATTTATAATTTACTATTATTTATTGTTATGCCATAGTATCCTAGATGACATTGACATCTTTCCTATTTCATTATGTTTATTTATTCATTATTATTTTTATTTTTGTTATTATTTTGTTATTTGTTTTGTTATTATTATTTTATATCACTATTATTATTATTTTTTGTTTTTATTATTATCTATTTTTTATTATTTTTCATTATTGATTATTTGTTTTTATGTTTTTTATATTTAATTTTGTTTTTCATTTTTGTTATTATTTATTTCATGTTATTATTTTTATAATTGTTATTGTAAATATTTTTATAAATTTTTATATTTTTATTTTTATTATTATTTATTATTGATATTTATCATTATTATTATATCTCCTCATTACTAATAATATCCAAGTATGGATACTATCATGCTATTCCATAACATAAAATTTAAGACATAATTGCGCTGCATAGTTAGATGAATTTAGTCTATGAATACAGTGTAGATTATGACATTGTCAATCCGCACTGTGTTGTTTGGCTTCAGCAAAGGTTTGAATTTTGTACCATCTTGCCAATTTGATTTGTTCAATACGTTGTTAGCTAGGGGACTAACTTTGAAAATACATTTTTCATGCCTGGAGGATATGCAGGACGGCTATGGACATGATGTGGACTTGGGGAGGGAAGGTGCAGCAGGGGCCAGATCAACAGCTAGATTGGGTGGGAGAGATTTGTGTTATGATTTTCAAGATCAATTAACTAAGCTAAATTTGATAAATTTACAGATGGAAAATGTGGAATGTGATGATAAATTGGACAAGCCGTACCTCTCTGCCAACCCTGGGTTCTATCCTGTGGCCTCCAGACCTGAGGCCCTGGATAGATTCCAGGAGTTGGTGGAGAGGGATTTGGTTAAATTAAAACAAGAATCTTGCACCACTAGCTTACATGATAATTTGAATAAAAGTGAAAGAGGTGCTTTGAAGGATCTGGTTGACAATAAATCCATTGTAATTCGCAATGCCGACAAGGGCGGAAACATCATAGTACTTGATGCCGGCTTATACAAAAAATTAAATATGGAAATATTGTCAGACACACAAACGTATTGCAAATTAGGTGGAGATCCCACTAAAATATTTCAACTGAAACTCAAAAAGGTGCTAGAGGAAGGTGTAGCCTTAGGGGTTTTGGACAAGAAATTAGAAGAATATCTCTTTGTCTCCCATCCCATAATTCCTGTGTTCCACTCACTCCCCAAGGTGCATAAAGGGGTTTTTCCACCTCCCCTGAGACCCATTGTCGCTGGCATTGGGTCCTTGTTAGAGCGCCTTAGGGAGTGGGTGGATCACTACTTGCAGCCCCTCACCAAGACTACTCCTACATATATAGAGGATTCAAAACATGCCATTAATGTTCTAGAAAATATCACTTGGGGCAAGGAGTTGTCATGGGCAACGTGTGACGTCATAGGATTATATCCATCTATTCCTTGGCCCAAGGGCTTAGAAGCTTTATCCTTGCATATGGAAAAATATAGCCCGTACTCCCCTGGTCTGAGGGACTTCATCACCATCGCAACAGAATTTTTGCTTAAACACAATTATTTTATGTTCGATGGTGATTATTTCCTTCAGACCAGGGGAGCATCGATAGGGGCCAAATACTCCCCCTCTTTTGCGAACATCTTTATGTTCTATTGGGAATCCCAGTTCATATTCAATATCGACAATCCATACTTGAATAGTATACATTGGCTAGTGCGCTTCATTGACGATATTTTAATAATTTGGAAAGATTCAAAGGATGAATTTGAGAATTTTGTTTAATATATTGGATCCAATGATCTCAATTTGGGGTTTACATCGTTCTTTAACAAAGATAGCATTAATTTCCTAGATCTCACATTGGTGGGCAGAGAGGATGTTATAGAAGTCCTTCCTTACAGGAAAGAAACGGCGACTAATTCCATATTAAGGGCATCCTCCTGTCACCCAAAACATGTTCTGGATAACATCCCATTTGGGGAGCTCTGCAGGATCAGGCGCAATTACTCTAGAGACGAGGAGTTTAAAGTGGCAGCAAAAGACCTGGGTGTCAGGCTGAGAAATAGAGGCTATAATGATAAAATCTTGAATCAGTCACACAGGAAAATTAATGAAATTGATCGGAGGGATTTAGTGGCATACTCTAGGAGGAGACAGGAACAGGAAGAATCACATAATGCAGGAGGCAAAAGTAGTAAATTTAAATCTAAATCCAAGAAACCTTTTTTCGTTACACCGTATAGCACCCAATTTAATAAAATAAAAAATATCATAAATAGATACATCCCAGTCCTTGAAACTGATCCAGCCTTAAGAAATATTGTAGCGGGAGGTATTGCTATTGTATCTAGGAGGGGTCCCTCCATAGGGTCTAAAATATCCCCAAGTCTTTTTGAAAGTAAAAGTAATATCAAAACAAATAGCCAGAATTGGCTCAATGCCAAAGGAAATTGGAAATGTGGACACAACCAGTGTTTAACGTGTGACTATATGAATGTTTTAAATCAAGTGATATCATGCACTACGGGAAAAGCACACAGTATACAAAATTACAATACTAAAAATATTGTGTATGTGGCGACATGCACAATTTGCAAATTGCAATATGTGGGTTGCTCAGGCAACTCATTAAAAATGAGATTCAGAAAACATGTGTCGGACATCAGGAGTAATCTACCAGGTATCTCCATGTTATCCCGTCATTTCAGGGAAATACATGGGGGGGGAGGCAAATAGCCTCCGTGTCTCGGGATTGGAGAAAATATCCTTGGGGCCAAGAGGTGGAGATCTCAAATATAGGATGTATAAACGTGAGACCTATTGGATGTTCCTCTTGGGAACTAGATACCCAGAGGGTTTAAATAAAAGAATGGATATGATGTTAACTTGTCCATAGTATTGCATTGTTGTTAGGTTATATTTTGTAGGAACAGTATTTATAGTTATTGATAAGCCAAACAACACAGTGTGGATTGACAACGTCATAATCTACACTGTATTCATAGACTAAATTCATCTAACTATGCAGGGCAATTACCGTATTTATCGGCGTATAACACGCACTTTTTAGGCTAAAATTTTTAGCCTAAAGTCTATGTGCGTGTTATACGCCGATACACCCCCAGGAAAGGCAGGGGGAGAGAGGCCGTCGCTGCCCGCTTCTCTCCCCCTGCCTTCCCTGGGGTCTAGAGCCGTGCTGCCGGCCCTTCTCACCCCCTGGCTATCGGCACCGCTGCCCGTTCTGTCTCCCTGACTATCGGTACCGGCGCCGATAGCCAGGGGGAGAGAAGGGGCAGCGGCACCCATTGCCGGCGCCGCTGCCCCGTTGCCTCCCCCCATCCCCGGTGGCATAATTACCTGGGACGGGTCCGCGCTGCTCCAGGCCTCCGGCGTGCGTCCCCTTCGTCGTTGCTCTGCGCTGCACGGCGCGGCGCATGACGGCAATGGCTGCCGCTGCCCCTTCTCTCCCCCTGGCTGTCGGCACCGCTTCACTCCCCCTGGCTATCGGCAATGGGGCGCCGGCAGCGATAGTCAGGGGGACAGAACGGGCAGCGGCGCCGATAGCCAGGGGGAGAGAAGGGCCGGCAGCAGCGCTATAGACCCCAGGAAAGGCAGGGGGAGAGAAGCGGGCAGCGACGGCCTCTCTCCCCCTGCCTTTCCTGGGGGTGTATCGGGGTATACACGCGCACACACGCACCCTCATTTTACCATGGATATTTGGGTAAAAAACTTTTTTTACCCAAATATCCTTGGTAAAATGAGGGTGCGTGTTATAGGCCGGTGCGTGGTTTACACCGATAAATACAGTATGTCTTAATTTTATGTTATGGAATAGCATGATAGTATCCATACTTGGATATTATTAGTAATGAGGAGATATAATAATAATGATAAATATCAATAATAAATAATAATAATAAAAATATATAAAAATGTATAAAAATATTTACAATAACAATTATAAAAATAATAACATGAAATAAATAATAACAAAAATGAAAAACAAAATTAAATATAAAAAACATAAAAACAAATAATCAATAATGAAAAAAAAAAAAAAATAGATAATAAAAACAAAAAATAATAATAATAGTGATATAAAATAATAATAACAAAACAAATAACAAAATAATAATAACAACAAAAATAAAAATAATAATGAATAAATAAACATAATGAAATAGGAAAGATGTCAATGTCATCTAGGATACTATGGCATAACAATAAATAATAGTAAATTATAAACAATAACAATATAAATATAAAAATAAAAATAAGAAATATTTAAAGATAAAAAGTAATAATAATATATACACAAAAAATTATAAATAAAAATCATAAAAAATTGCTCATCAAAGGTCTCCATTTATTTCATCCTGTTAATATTCACACATAAATAATTGATGCTGCTCTCATATGACAGTCAGTAGCGTATAATATTACGCACTAACTGTATTGTGTGCCTTTCCCATGTGCGCGTTCTGATAATGATAAATATATATGTATATATAAAAAATCTCTCTTTTCCCGTGCCAAATTTGAATTTTTCTTGCTCGTGTGTTCCCTTTTCCTCCCCCTTTATTGCGGTTTCTTTATTTACATGATAATTTGTACGTCTAGTTCACACTCCATTTTCATTCACTGCGATTCTTAAAAATATAAAATTAACAAGAGGTCAAAATCCATTTTACAATACAATTTATTGCTATGGAAGCTCTTAGTCTTGCAATCAGTGAATAATAAATATGAAATAGTCTCTAACGCAGTGCATGATAATCTAAGAGTGTGAACAGACACCACATGTAATGCTCTGAATGGATTCCAATTCCAGGTTTTATATGTAATATGTTATTAACAATGACGAGGTTAGTCATGTGACTTATACCTCCGGTATTTTAAGTTGTCCCCTGTGATTGTACGGCAGTCTACGATTAAGCTTTTTAGCGAAACGCGTCAGACTTTCTACCCTGTACTGCAGAATCTTGAAATAAAGGAATAAGAAGTTTTTACCTGCAACCTAGTGCCGGACCTTGTCTCTTCTTCTATTCCGCTACTGGTTCCGAGATAAATCCGGTAATGAACTTATCTGCATGCATCTTATCTGCTGACCAGATTACTGTACTTGGTAAAGGACTGAATTTTGTGCCGACAAGTAAGTTTGAACTTTTCAATACCATACTAGATGTTAATAAATTGGCAAGAGGACTCACTCTCAAAAGACATTTTCACAAGGGGGTTATGAGTCATGAGGAGGGGGAACCTTCAGGTATAGTTGTGGAAGGATCAGTAGCGAGCGATGGTGAGGTTAATGAAGTAAATGTTAATGTTACTAATTTCAAGGATCAAAATGTATTATTACAGCTCACTTGCTTGCAGAAAGAAAATACAGTTGTTGATGATAGTCGGAATAATAACTACCGCTCGGCCAACCCTGGTTTCTATCCTGTTGCCTCCCGTTCGGAGGCGCTGGATAGATTCCAGGAGTTGGTCGAGCGGGACCTAGTGAAACTTAATGAACAGGTGTCTCGTGATAATGTTTATGATAATCTAAATAAAAATGAACGTATAGCATTGAAGGAATTATCTATACGTAATGCCGATAAAGGTGGAAATATTATTGTTCTGGATTCAGGGTTATATAAACAACTCAATGAGGATATGTTATCAGACACATCAACTTACTGTAAATTAAAAAATGACCCTACTAAAACGTACCAAATGGAACTTAAGAATATATTGGAAGAGGGTGTAGCCCTGGGGGCAATCAACAAAAAACTGGAAGAATATCTATTTGTAGAGAATCCAGTTACCCCAGTGTTCCACTCACTCCCCAAGGTGCACAAAGGTATATTTCCACCTCCCCTTCGGCCAATAGTTGCTGGCATTGGGTCGTTGGGGGAGCGCCTTGGGGAGTGGGTGGATCACCATCTCCAACCCCTGACCAAAATCACCCCCACGTTCACACAAGATACTAAACATGTGATCAATATCTTAGAAAAAATTGCGTGGGATGAGCAGTTGTCATGGGCAACCTGTGATGTTATAGGCTTATATCCATGCATTCCCTGGTCTAAGGGCCTAGAGGCCCTGTCCGTCCATATGGAAAAATTCAGCACATACTCCCCTGGTCTGCGGGAATTTATCACCATCGCCACGGAGTTTTTGCTTAAACACAACTACTTTGTGTTTGATGGTGGTTTCTACCTGCAGACCAGGGGAGCATCAATGGGTGCCAAATATTCCCCGTCTTTTGCAAATATCTACATGTTTCATTGGGAGCAGCTCTTTATTTTCAGTGATAAAAACCCATATTATGATAATATACACTGGATCAGTCGTTACATAGACGATTTATTGATAATTTGGAGGGGTACGGAGACACTATTTTCGGAATTTGTTAAGTATATTGGGAACAACAACTTAAATTTGGGGTTCACCTCACATTTCGATAAAAATACAATAAATTTTTTGGACATTTCGCTGATTAGTGGGAGTGATGGTATAGAAATTCGCCCCTATAGAAAAGATACAGCCTCTAACTCTATTTTATTGGCCTCCTCCTGCCATCCACGACATGTCCTGGATAATATTCCCTATGGCGAATTATGTAGAATAAAACGTAACTGCTCTAGTGAGAAACAATTTAAAATTGCAGCAGAGGAACTTCATACTAGATTGGAGCAGAGGGGTTATAGCGAAAAAATACTAAAAAAAGCAGAAATAAGAATAGAGGGACGGGGGCGCGAGGAACTAGTATCCTATTCCAGTAGGCATAAAAATAGAAGGGACTCACATAAGGTTGGAGGCAAATTAGCCAAAAATACAATTAAAAATGAAAATATAAATCCGAGTAAAGATAAACCACCATTTTTCGTGACTTCATACAGTACTCAATTTGGACAGATTAAGAAAATAATAAATAGATATATTCCGGTATTAGAAACAGATCCAATATTAAGAGACTTATTATCAGAAGGTATTTCTATTGTGTCCAGGAGAGGCCCCACTATTGGAACCAGAGTCTCACCTAGTCTATTTACCAGTCAAAAGGAAAGTGTAAAGGACCGGGACTGGTTGAGGAATATAGGTAATCGCAAATGTGGTCATACTAGATGCATCACATGTACACACATGGTAAATTCAAATACCGTAACGTCTTGTACAACAAATAGGACATACAATATACACCAGTATATCAATTGTAACACTAAATCCATTATATATGTAGCAACATGTATTGCTTGTAATTTGCAATATGTAGGATGCTCGGGTAATTCATTAAAAGTGAGGTTTAGGAAACATATTACGGATGCTAAAAGTAGTTTGACTAGCATGTCCATGCTGTCACGTCACTTTAGGGAGTCCCATTCAGGGGACACCACCCATTTACGAGTATTGGGGGTAGAAAAAGTCACGTTAGGACCTAGGGGAGGCGATCTTAGAAAGAAATTATACAATAGAGAGGCACATTGGATGTTCCTCTTGGGAACAAGATTCCCGCAAGGGTTAAATAAAAGATTGGATTTAATGTTAACGTGTGCATAAATTGAATAAGAGAATATAGTTGATGTATACAATTTATTATCAATCACGTATGTTTAGTTCCCGGTCCAATATGTACTCTTCGTTTCTTGTGCACATATAATAAATCTTGAATTGTCGCAAATTATAGGGGAATGTTCACACGGTGAGATGCACATTATGCGGTTATTGATCTATATATAAACATTTCGGATCTTGATGTGCAGGTATAGTTCAAATTGTCTATTTCGGTAAATATGTACCTCCAAATTAATATGAATATCGGTAGTATTGATGAACTAGTTTTTAGACCATTCGAGATTGAAATTTAAATGTTACTCAAAATTTGAAACCTAAAGCCGCATTGCCTGCATCCTTGTGTGAACTTTCTCCGAACGATCAAATGTGATCATGATTCCCAATGCCATGTTTTGTAACCAACTGTTTTTAATTAAGATTCATGTGGTCATGTGACCAAACTCATGTGTATTTTAACCTGCATTATTGAGTGTATGTCTATCTACGACTAAGCACCTGAGTGTGCGAAACGCGTCAGATTGTGTCCTGCCTAAGCGTGTGAATAAAGCCATTGACAAGTTTTACCTGCATCTTCCTGAGTGCCGGACGTTTTCTTTTCTGTGTGACTTCTACCAAGCCGGGGGCGGTACCGGTGTCCGTAGCACGAGATAGTGCAGCAAACGCGAGAGTGGTGAGCAGCCTGACCTTATCTGCATATATACATATATATACATAAATTATGATGACTTGCTCTTGCAGATAGGTGCGGTTGCAGTATAGAGGCAAGGAAACTACTTTTCAAATCAAAGTTCAGTGTTTTATTCACTTATTCACACTTGGCACACAGCAAACAAATCTTTAAATGCAGAACAAAGGAAAACGTAACAAAAGTCCACCTGTATTCCTTAGGTGTTTGTTCACACCTGAGTCCATGCCATGTGGTATCAAGCAAGTCTTTTCCAGGCTTCCAGGCAGGCTGTTCACCAGCTTCCAACCTTGGAGCAAGCGCAGGGAAGAACTCCACATTTAGCTCTCTCTGGCAGTGTGAGCTGCAACTAACAAATACCCCTCAGCTGGTGAAGCAGGCTGCCTTTAAGGCTAACAAAAAGCGGTCTGGATAGTGGGGAATGGCCCCACCCAGCACTTGACCATTCTCAGTAAGAGCCGTCCCGGATTGGCCCTCCAGCCATACTACAGCCATAGTGTCAGTCTGCATAGCAGCACAGACAGTGAATAAATACCGGCTCTTACTTCACCAAGCCCATGGGGCCTTGGTGACACATATCGTCCATCCACCACGATGCCTTTCCCCTTCTCACAAGATATATAGATATATACAAACATATATATATATATTTATATATATATAAGAGGCGTAGCGTGGAGGGTGCTGGGAGGGCCATCTGGGGGGGGGGGGCGCGCTCGCAGCTCTCTGACCCTGCCTGATCACTTTTCTCTCTCTGCAGTGCTGTCTATGCGAATCCGATCCGAGCAGCCGGGTCGTCGCCCACTGTGGAGGCAGTGGCGGATCCAGGGGGGGGGGCGACGGGGCAATTGCCCCCCCCCCCCCCGAGATTGTTGCCCCTCTTCCTGAACTATCGCATGGTGGAGCGGGAACTGTCGGCTGTCCCGCTCCACCACCCCTTTCTCACGCCCGGCTGCTCCATTCCTGCAGTCAGTGAGAGCCAATCACGGCAGGCCGGCACGATGACATCACATCATCGCGCCGGCGCCCGGAGATCACGTCCCCGCGGCTCTCATTGACTGCAGGAATGGAGCAGCCGCAGCGTGGGAGAAAGGTGACGGGGCAAATGATGAGTAAGGGGCACATGTCAGGGGGGCATTATATGTGGGGGCACATTACAGGACCCCCCCCCCCGTCATGTGCCCCTCATATATAATACCCCATGTCCTGTGCCCCTCACATATAATGCCCCCCCTGACATGTGCCCTTCACATATAATGCCCCCTGTCCTGCCCCCTCAGGGGGCATTATATGTGAGGGGCACATGTCAGGGGGGCTTTATATGTAAGGGGCACAGGACATGGGACATTATAAGTCAGGGTCACATGTAAGGGGGGCATTATATGTGGGGGCACATGTCAGGGGGCAATATATGTGGGGGCACGACAGGGGCCTCCTGTCATGTGCCCATATAATGCACATATAATGCCCCCGACATTTGCCGCATATTTATAATGTCATGTGCCCATCACTTATAATACCCGCTGTCCTGTGCCCCTCACATATAATGCGCCCCTGTCATGTGCCCCTCACATATAATGCCCCCCGTCATGTGCCCCTCACATATAATGCCCCCCCTGTCATGTGCCCCCCACATATAATGCCCCCATCATGTGCCCCCACATATAATGCCCCGACATGTGCCCCTCACATATAATGCCCCTCTTATAATGCCCCTCACATATAATGCCCCCCTGTCATGTTCCCCTCATATATAATACCCCATGTCCTGTGCCCCTCACATATAATGCCCCCTGTCCTGCCCCCTCAAGGGGCATTATATGTGAGGGGCACAGGACATGGGGCATTATATGTGAGGGGCAAAGGACAGGGGGCATTATAAGTCAGGGGACATATGTCAGGGGGGCATTATATGGGCATATGACAGGGGGGCTGTCCTGTGCCTCCACATATAATGCCCAATGTCCTGTGCCACTCACATATAATGCCCCCTGCCTTAGACCCTTTCCTTTGCCTTAGACAAAATCTCCTTTCTTCCAGTCTAAAAGTTGCTGAGTTGCCCATAGCAACCAATCAGATCGCTTCTTTCATTTGTAAAAAGGCCTTGGTTGCTATGGGCAACCGGTCAACTTTTCCTCTGGACAGGTTTTGATGAATCTCCCACTAAATGTGTGACAATGTCTCCTATGTGCAGTCCTGTTTATGTAAACATTCTAATATATTATACGTAAACTGCTTAAAATGTCTTATGATCTTTGTAACATTGATATATCTGTTTAAACATATCCTATCTGTCCGCAGGGAAAATCTCTGTGCGGACAGCCGTCTCCTAGATGGCTAAGCATTCCGTGCGGTGTCTGCAGAAAGAACGAATGTGTTCATTCTTTCTGCGGAGACAGAAAACAGAATTTCCGTGCTGGAAACCTCTGGCATGGATATTCTGCCGTGAGCACAGCAGAATTCTGTTGAATTCAACGGGACTCTGCTACAGCGGAATGCCCGGGCCAAATTCCGAATTGGAAATTCTGACGTGTGAACATGGCCTATGGTTCTTAAACAAGGTTAGGACTGTATGATACATTTAATATTGTAAGTACCTTAAGCAACACCTTATTTTCTGTCCGCCAACACAAAATACTCTAATAGTGCCCCTCCCGAGACTAGACTCTGGATCCGCCCCTGTGTGGAGGGGGTGCCAGGCATGCGGTGCGGTGGGTGCGAAGAGAGAGCGAGGGGCTATCTGGGGAGGGACAGTGCAGCGGCCGCCCAGCGCAGCGCTGAGCGTGGGAGAGAAGCACACCAGACCAGCCCAGGCAGCAGCAAGAAGAAGCTGGCAGAGGCGGCAAGCAGGTGACACAGGCCAGAGAGGAGAGAGGGAGCCAGTGGTGACAGACGCTGCAGGAGGAAAACCTAGGAGGACCTGGAGGAGAAAACTTAGCCTGCTGACTGCTGTGATAGGGTCCGGTGAAAAAAAAGGTAGGAGTCAGGACTGAATGGAGTAGTGCTGGGCTCAGTGGGCTGGCTGTGTAGTGCTAGCAGAGCATCTCCAAAACTGAAGTTTCTTTGGGATGTTCCCGGTCTGCAGGTCAATACTGGCATGTTGAGCTGACCAGATGGATTGAAGTTTGGTTGGTCCAACAGTGACAAGACAGATTTCGATCCATATGTAGCTGCTCCAGCTCAACATAAGTTGATGTAAGCCAGTGGGTCTAGCAACCTTTAATTTATTTTTATTTTTTGCTGAAAGAGTAAGGCAATAGGCATGAAGGTGAATAAACATTATGTTAAGAGTAAAGAAATGGTTATACAATGAAGGGGTGCTAAAAGCGCAGCAAGGCAAGAAAGTGATTTTCTTTTTTTAGAATTTTAGCTGAATACTACACCTGTATCATGCCATACAAAAAAGAATCTGGTGCACAAGGCAGGAAAAGGAGAAAGATAGAGACAGAGCAACAAGCTAAGTTAGCTGGAAGCCTTCACCGGTTTTTGGTGAGTACTGCTGAAATTACAGCAGGAACATCAGCAGCAACACAGGAGACTCATAATCCTGATCCTGTGTCAGTAGACATTCATGTTCCTGCATTAGAAGCAGAGACAGTTTCATCTAAGGATGTTTATACTCAGCCAAATTTGCCAGAAAATATTGACCAAAAAGTTTATACTGATATTGGCTATAGGCCTGAAACCATGTATGAAACCTTGAAAACTGAACTTGTCAGGCGAGGGACAGAGGAACTGCAGAATAAGGATGCATGGTTTCTAAGAGACAGTAATGGCAGGTCATTTTCCAAGGATTGGTTCTACATACATTTGGACAATGGTGAGACTATGTTAAGGACATGGTTGGTGTTTTCTCCTGTAAACAATGCTGCATATTGTTTTCCTTGCATGCTTTTTCAGAAGGCTAAAGGGAAAAGTTAATTTTGAAAGTCAAGTGGATTTAATGCATGGAGAAAGTTAAGCCCTAGATTACTAGAGCATGAGCGCAGTTCATATCACTTGAGTGCATTTACAATATGGAAAGAATTAGAAATGCGGCTGCATAAACAGGAGACTATTGATGCCGCTGCCCAGCTTGCACAACAGAGGTCATTTGAAAAATGGAAGGCAATCTTAGTCAGAATACTTGATTGTGTTCTGTATCTAGCCAGGCAAACCTTACCCTTACGTGGTCACTCTGAAGATTTAAAGACAGATGGTAACTGTGGAAATTTCTTAGAAACTTTCAAGTTACTCGACAAATATGACCCAGTTGCCAAACAACATCTTCACAGAGTACAACGCACAGATGGTTACATTGTGTCCTATCTCTCTCCACAGAGCCAGAATGAGTTTATTAGTCTGCTCGGCGATCACATTCGAACAGTCATCTTTCAAAATATCATAAAGGCCAAGTATTTTGCTATAATGTTTGATAGCACTACTGATATTTCACACACTGACCAAATGTCCCAAGTGATTCGATATGTGCATATTGAAGATTCAGGAGTCCATGTGACAGAGTCTTTCATTGACTTTATTCAGTTATATGGGAAATCAGCTGATGTCATTACAAAACAAATTTGTGACAAGTTGCAAGCTGATGGCCTTAAACTAGAGCATTGCTATGGCCAGGGATACGACAATGCTGCGACTATGGCTGGACACATTAGTGGTGTACAAAAACTTATTTTGGATATGAATCCCAAAGCAATGTTTGTGCCACGTAACAATCACTCGCTCAATCTTGCTGGGATGCATGCAGTTGGTGTTGGGACAAAGTCTGTTACTTTCTTCGGCACTGTGGAAAAGGTGTATTCATTTTTCTCAAGCTCCACCCACAGGTGGGATATCCTTAAGAAACATGTACCAATTTGTGTAAAGCGATCGTGTAACACAAGATGTTGTTCAACGCATGAAGCTGTGTGCGTACACTGAGAAAATAATAGACACTTTGTAAGCGTTGAGAGATGGGCCGGAAGAAACCTCTGAAACCAGGGGTGATGCAGGAAGTCTTTAAGTTTGCATAATGACATGTTTTTTTTCTCTTTCTTGCATTTTTGGAACCCAGTACTAACCGAAGTAAATGATACTCAGATCTACCTGCAGCAAGAAGGACTTGCGCTTGATCAATGCGTGCAAAAGTTAAAAGCATTGACTTTATTTTGTCATGAAAAACATGATAGTCTAGTGTAAAAGGCAACTGAGAAAGCTCTGCAGGTATGCAAAACCTATTGCATACCTACAGAGAGAAGAGTTGGAAGACGCAAGAAGATGGATGGTGAGAACAGTTGCGATGCTGGCTTGATCTTAATACAGGAAACAAGCAGAGAACAATTGGAAGCAACTGATCAGCTTCAGGCAGAAATAAAAAAAAAACGTACTACGCAGATGAATACGCTGCACCAGCGATAAGCTTTTTTGCAAATCCAAACATTGTTGGATACTAAAAAAGATGATTTTATTAAGAAACAAATTCAGCACACGTGTTCTCAGTACACGGAATTGAATGCTGCATCTATGCTCACCGAAATAACTCGACTTCGGCACCACATTATCTTGTATAAGGTCAATCCTGATGAGCAGGTTTCAAACTGGTCAGCTTTAGATTTGCTTCGCTGGGTGTATAAGTGGAAGCTGCAAGAAAGTTTAACTAACTTTGTTGTCACATTAAGAATCTTTCTTACTATCACTGTTTCTACAGCGAGTTGTGAAAGAAGTTTCTCAAAACTTAAACTAATTAAAACATATCAGAGATCTACAATGAGCCAAGAAAGACTGAGTAATCTAGCAATACTGTCCATTGAGAGACTTTAACCCTTTAACGACGCAGGACATATATTTAAATCGCGGCGTCCCGATCAGCTTGCAGGACACCGGGAGGGCCCTTACCTGCCTCCTCAGTGTCCGATCGACGAATGACTGCTCCGTGCCTGAGATCCAGGCAGGAGCAGTCAAGCGCTGATAACACTGATCACAGGCGTGTTAATACAAGCCTGTGATCAAGATGAGAGATCAGTGTGTGCAGTGTTATAGGTCCCTATGGGACCTATAACACTGCAAAAAAAAAGTTTTAAAAAAAGTGTTAATAAAGGTCATTTAACCCCTTCCCTAATAAAAGTTTGAATCACCCCCCTTTTCCCACAAAAAAAATAACAGTGTAAATAAAAATAAACATATGTGGTATCGCCACGTGCGTAAATGTCCAAACTATAAAAATATATCATTAATTAAACCACACGGTCAATGGCGTACGTGCAAAAAAATTCCAAAGTCCAAAAAAGCGTATTTTGGTCACTTTTTATACCATTAAAAAATGAACAAAAAGTGATCAAAAAGTCTGATCAAAACAAAAATCGTACAGATAAAAACTTCAGATCACGGCACAAAAAATGAGTCCTCATACCGCCCTGTATGTGGAAAAATAAAAAAGTTAGAGGGGTCAGAAGAGGACATTTTTAAACGTATACATTTTCCTGCATGTAGTTATGATTTTTTCCAGAAGTACGACAAAATCAAACCTATATAAGTAGGGTATCATTTTAACCGTATGGACCTACAGAATAATGATAAGGTGTCATTTTTACCGAAATATGCACTGCGTAGAAACGGAAGCCCCCAAAAGTTACAAAATTGTATTTTTTCTTCGATTTTGTCGCACAATTATTTATTTTTTCCGTTTCGTCGTGAATTTTTGGGTAAAATGACTGATGTCACTGCAAAGTAGAATTGGTGACGCAAAAAATAAGCCTTAATATGGATTTTTCAGTGGAAAATTGAAAGAGTTATGATTTTTAAAAGGTAAGGAGGAAAAAACGAAAGTGCAAAAACGGAAAAACCTCGAGTCCTTAAGGGGTTAATGTAGATTTTAATTCCGTTGTTGAAAAATTTGCGCTAATTAAAAGCAGGCGAATTTAAATTAATATGTATATTATATACAGATTGATATCTTGCACTTCTATTAAATAATTACAATTAGAGGTACAGGATTGAGGAAGTTGGCTCCATCTAGCCCAGTCTTGGATCATCTCCAGGGTATGGTTCCATTTTGATGTTTAGTTTTTGATATTTTTTGTCGTTTACGATGGTTGTGAGACGACATATAATAGAATGGCCCATGCTAGGTTACTACATTTGTAGATTTGTATTCATAGACCTGCTGAAAATGTGGAGAATGCGTAATGCCTGTTCCCACTCAATAAAGTGTTTGAAAATAAACTTGTATTTAGATGCATTTTACTTTAATTACATCAGTATTTTCATAACAAACAATACATGTGCTTAGGGGGTAAGGGTTTCTTTAACTAATCTAGTGGAAGAGACTCGAGTGCTAAAATCCACGGGTTAGGGGGTGCAAATTACTTGCCTTTCCCCGGGTGCTGACAACCCACGCTACGCCACTGATATATATATATATATATATATATAATCATGATAGGAGATTTATCAAAACCTTTTCCATAGGAAAACTTTCCCAGTTGCCCATAGCAAACAATCAGCTTGCTTCTTTCATTTTCATGAAGGCCTGTGAAAAATTAAAGAAGTGATCTGATTGATTGCTATGGACAACTGGGCAACTTTTCCTCTGGACAGGTTTTGACAAATCTCCCCTTGTATTTGTGAATCAATATATAATGTATTTGGAATATCCATTTTCCTTACAAGCAGAGAGAGTTAGACAAATGCTAATTTTAAAACATTTTCATGGGATTTTTCACTAAGAAAGGATGCAAGTAAATACGAAAATTTACCACTTTGTTAACGTAGAATATGTCACGAAAAAACTATCTCGTAATAAAAAAAAAAAAAAGGTAAAAGCATCCCAGAGGAGTTATTAATGCATGAAGTGACAGTGGTCAGAATAGCAAAAAAGGGTTGAGTCCTTAAGGTGAAAATGGGCTGAGTCCCTAAGGGGTTAAACATGCAAATTTTTGCACAAAAAGTTATAGAAGGAGATTTATCATTCTTTTCAAAGGTATGGCTTTTATATGACATTTTTTTTAGCTTACTTTTGCTAACGTGCGATCTATTTATCAATTAGTCAAACGACCTTGATAAACAAACCACATGTAAGCATAATTACATTGGGGGTCACGTGACAGGAGTATGTGAGCCTGTCAGCTCTGTCTCCCGTGGCTTAGCTCTCTCTCCCGCCCCTCTCCCGTCGGACATGCTGGGATCCGGGGATCGAGATGGATGCCAGCGCTTATTGTGGAAACGGCCCGAAGGAGGGAGGATGGCCCCTGTGTTGTGCCAGCCACTTCAATGCGGTGGCTGGGTGGAGCCTGTCGGGACAAGGGGGGGCAGAACCTTCCGAGGAGGAAGCCGGGATCTCTTCCGGAGTAACAGAGAGCACAAGGCGGTGCAGAAGGAGGTTGACGTACGGGGCTGGTGTGGAGGGGAGACGCCGGTTCCCCAGGGCTGCGCGGCCAGAGTAGGAATACGCTGAGGTGCTGGTGGAGAGCCTTGCCTTAATACATCCCGGAGACAGTAAAGATACCCTGTATTGTGAATAAGTGTGTTATTGATGAACTCCACACCTTGGAATGCTACTATGTGAATTCAGGGGATACATGGGAGGGGATGGCACACGGAAGGAGACGATATTCAGCCAGGACTAAGTTGAATATATTAGTGCCCTAATGAAAAGCAACAAAATAAGATATGAGCCTGGGGTAGTTTCAGATCATTCAATAATGTGTTGTTGGGTAAAAGTTAGAGAGGGGGAAAAAAAACATTGGGGAAGAAATTTTATATCCACCCTCACTGGCTGGAAATAGGAGAGGAGGTCATGAATGGAATTAAAGAGGAGTTAATTGAATTCTGGCAAAATAATAAAGGAACAGCTAATCTGCATATCGTTTGGGACGCCCTGAAAGCCATTTTGAGAGGGTGCTTGTACAGAAACATAAGCAGGGTCAGAAAGAAAGTGAAGGAAAAAGAGAGGGTCTTGATTAAACAAGTGGAAGAAGCACAGATCTCCTTCAGTAGGGCACAAGACCCTAAGGCAGGGGAAAGTTTATAGGAATCCCAAAGAAAATACTAGGACTTTGTGAGGGAGAAAGCCCAGCAAAGATTGTTATTTTGGGGACAAAAAAATTCATGGAAAGTGGTAGAACGAGCAAATGGCTAATGGGAATAGTAAGGAATCAACGGGAGTATGAAAATCAAAGGTTTATCAGATGAACAAGGAAAGATCGTTTTTGGCAAACAAGAGATGGAGGACATGGCAACTGAATACTATCGTAAACTCGATAAGAGGGAAAGTATAATAGAGAAGGAGGAAATAGAGGAGTATTTGAAAAACTTAGCAATTCCGAAGGTGAGTGAGGAACAGAGGACAGGGCTTAATGAAGAGATCACAGTTAAAGGGATTGTGCGCTGCCCTGACTTTTGGAGCTCTGCTCACAGCGTCCGGAAGTTCATTACACCGAACGCTGTGTGCGGGCTTCTGTGTTCGCGCCCGCCGGGCGTGACATCACGCCTGGCCCCTTGTGACGTCTCGCCTGCCCCCTCAACAAAAGTCTATGGGAAGGGGGCGCGACCGCTGTCACGCCCCCTTCCCATAGAATTTGGTAAAGGGGGCGGGCGAGACGTCACGAGGGGCCGGGCGTGACGTCACGCCCGGCGGCCGCGAACACGGAAGCCCGCACACATCGTTCGGAGTAATGAACTTCGGGACGCTGTGAGCGGAGCTCCAAAAGTCAGGGCAGCGCACAACCCCTTTAACCCCTTAAGGACCGGGGGTTTTTCCGTTTTTGCATTTTCGTTTTTTGCTCCTTGCCTTTAAAAAATCATAACTCTTTCAATTTTGCACCTAAAAATCCATATGATGGCTTATTTTTTGCACCACCAATTCTACTTTGTAATGACGTCAGTCATTGTGCCCAAAAATCTACGGTGAAACGGGAAAAAAAATCATTGTGAGACAAAATTGAAAAAAAAAACGCCATTTTGTAACTTTTGGGGGCTTCCGTTTCTACGTAGTACATTTTTCGGTAAAAATTACACCTTACCTTTATTCTGTAGGTCCATATGATTAAAATGATACCCTACTTATACAGGTTTGAATTTGTCGCACTTCTGGAAAAAATCATAACTTCATGCAGAAAAATTTATACGTTTAAAATTGTCATCTTCTGACCCCTATAACTTTTTTATTTTTCCGTGTATGGGGCGGTATGAGGGCTCATTTTTTGCGCCGTGATCTGAAGTTTTTAACGGTACCATTTTTGCATTGATAGGACTTATTGATCGCTTTTTATTCATTTTTTCATGATATAGAAAGTGACCAAAAATGCACTATTTTGGACTTTGGAATTTTTTTGCGCGCACGCCATTGACTGTGCGGTTTAATTAACGATATATTTTTATAATTCGGACATTTCCGCACGCGGCGATACCATTTATGTTTATTTTTATTTACACTGTGTTTTTTCTTTTATGGGAAAAGGGGGGTGATTCAAACTTTTAATAGGGAAGGGGTTAAATGATGTTTATTCACTTTTTTTTTGCACTTTTTTTTTGCAGTGTTATAGGTCCCATAGGGACCTATAACACTGCACACACTGATCTTTTACATTGATCACTGGTTTCTCATAAGAAACCAGTGATCGATGATTCTGCCGCATGACTGCTCATGCCTGGATCTCAGGCACTGAGCAGTCATTCGGCGATCGGACAGCGAGGAGGCAGGTAGGGGCCCTCCCGCTGTCCTGTCAGCTGTTCGGGATGCCGCGATTTCACCGCGGCTATCCCGAACAGCCCACTGAGCTAGCCGGCATGGTTTCGGTTTCACTTTAGACGCGGCGTTCAACTTTGAACGCCGCGTCTAAAGGGTTAATAGCGCGCGGCACAGCGATCAATGCCGCGCGCTATTAGCCACGGGTCCCGGCCGTTGTTAGAGGCCGGGCCCGAACCGCTATGACGCGGGGCCACGCCGTGGCCCCGCGTTATAGATCGGGAGTGGACACATGACGTTCCAGTACGTCATGTGTCCTTAAGGGGTTAAGGAACTGGAAGGGGCACTCAAGAAGATGTCTGGAAATTCTGCACCAGGCTCAGATGGATTCGTGTTTGAAATATATAGGAGGTTTGGGGACCCACTGTTGATTTTTCTTTGGAGGTATTCAATGAATCCTTAAAAGTGGGGAAGTTGTCCCCATCCATGCTTGATGCAGTCATTATTTTAATACCAAAAAAAGGAAAGGATAGCAGGGAGATGGATGCCTTTTGGCCAATCTCTCTGCTCAATACTGACAGGAAGATATTTGCAAAGATTTGGGCAGAGAGATTGGCCAGGGTAATTAACCAGATAGTGGGAGAGGAGCAGAAGGGTTTAATCCCAGGAAGAAATATGTATGGAAATGTTAGAAGATTATTGTGAGTGAGTACGGGGGGGGGGACCCGTTCCATCCTGTCTTTGGATGCCAACAAAGCGTTCGACAGGGTGGAATGGGGCTTCCTGTTTAAAGTCCTCACAGAATTTGGATTAGGAGAGAACTTTATTAGAGGAGTCCGTACCATTTACAGTTAAATGGATATTGTAATATATTGTATTGGTTTTGTTTATGATGCAATTGGTAAATAAAAAAAAATACCCATAATTACATTAGAAAAAAAATCACAAAACAATGCATAAGAATAGTAAAATAGACACCATGGTACATATGTAGAAGAAAAATGCAGGAGTCCAAACACATATGCGGTGACTGTTTCAGCACTGTACATCATCGATATTCTCTAGACTTTTTTTTTTTTTGCAGAGTATATTTGGTTTAGTATTGAATAAAGCTGTTATATTTAAAAAAAAAATTAAAAAATGTAAGCAAAACCCGGGAAACCCGTTTACGAAAGCTTTTTCCCTTAAGTTTTCCCTTATGTTAATAGCGGAAGTTCTTTATCTACCCTTTATTACCAATAGGGTAGCTAGAGAGTGATGGGGGGGGCGTACTGCATAGGGTGACACCCTCACTGGCCTACCTGACACTAAATAACTGCACTCCCTCCTCAGAGATTAAAAAATATTAAAAACATACTTTGCCACACCATGACTATCTGTACTCTGGAAGCTTTAATTTTGAGCCTGCATTTTGTGATGTTGGTGGGCAGAGTCTCGCGTTGCCATTTTTTTTTGTGGCTTCATTATTACATACTTTCCTGTTGGTGCTGTGCTGTCTTCCTTCCTGACTTAAACTCCGGCCTCAGCGCAGCACCAACAGGAAAGTATATAATAGTGAAGCCACAAAAAAAAAAAATGGCTCGGTAGGTTATCCACCCCAAAATGTGCATAAAGCTGTATTACTATGGATGTTTCTTTTTTTTTTTTTTTTTTAAGAAAAATTTTAGTGCCACATATGGGTTATTTACGTAGTCTGTAAAAATTCTTACACAATTATTTTGTGCCTTATTCTATTTTAACCAAACATTAATTTTAAAATTTAGTGGGTACGCCAGCTTGTACATGTCCTAAAATGAGCAAGGTGTGCAGTATGTATTTTCAACCTTAAAATGAATAGTTATTAGTTATATAATTATTTTTTTCTATAATTAACATTAATCTAGTAGCTTTGTTTCATGATGCAGAACAAGAACAGTTGTTAAAGTGGGTGTTAATGTCCTTTTCTGCGGACGTATGCACTTTCTGTAAGCCAGGTTGGACCTGGAATACATATGCAACTTTTAAAAGGAGATGCAACTTTTATTTCTTCTTAAATAGCCACATTTGATAAATACATGACCACTGCAAAGGAAAAAATATATAAAAATTACTATGTGAGCAGATTTGAGAAATGTGCATTGGAATGAGCAAAAATCAAAAAGTCGCAGCATGTATAGAAAAGTCACACGTGAGCAAGTGTGTGCAACTTTTTTACGTAAAAAAAAATCTACTATGGAGCTTGATGAATTTCCTTCATAATCTTTTAAAACCTATATAATTTGGGTATCATTGTAATCATATAGATCTTCAGAATAAAGATAAGGTGTCATTTTTAGCGAATAGTGCACTGTGTTGAATCGAAAGCCCCCAAAATTTACAAAATGGCAGAGTTTTCCCCCCCCAATTTTACCAAATATTTTTTTTTTCGCCATAGATTTTGTGGTGAAATGATTGGTCATTACAAAGTAAAATTGGTGGGAAAAAAAATAAATAAAAAAGGGTCTGTAGGTGGAAAACTGAAAGTTATGATTTTTAGAAGGGTAGGAGGAAAAAAACTTAAGTGGAAAAAGGAAGAAAAAAAACCTGTGTCCTTAAGGGGTTAATCCTGATGCTCTATTCTTTTAAGTAGCAACTTTTACTAACTATTCCTTCTGGATTCATTTTAAAAAAAAAAAAAAGTCTAACATTATACACCTTATACACCTGCGATTATAGGTCACGCATCACCCATATACAATGCCCTTAGATTGGTTCCCAGTTTTTGTATTTGCTTATTATATTCATGCAGGGAGCTGTCGTTTTGAAAAGGTTGGAGGCACACTAGTTGGGAAACAACACCCTATAGACTTCCAGCTTTCCTCAGAAGGGTTGTGGACCTGGACACCGTGACTGCTGTGCGTCCAGATGCAGGAATTGCTGGAGTGCTAATACATATGAATGACTGCTTTCAGCCCTGTGAGTTTCATGTGACTCATGAAGTACCCCTAAACTAGGTAGCGAGCACATTTTTTTTTCTTCATCATTGGTTCCCCACATATGTGTAGGAGTTAGCACACAGGGTACTGACCCCGTTCGCTTCTGCCTCTCATCTCATCTCTAAACTGCCCCATTCCCTCCTCCACTCTTCACATCACAACTGTTCACTTTTTTCATGACTAACAGACTTTTCCTGTACGCGTCTCTCTCTACTTCCACAGCGTCCCTAAAATGGCTCCTTAGCTTCACTGCCCTCGTTTATATAGCGGCCCCGCCTCCTCCTTCCCACAATGCACTCTGCCCTCACGCAGACGAAGCAAAGGGAGGGAACACAAAATGTCCGCTGTAGGCGGGGACTACTAGGGAGGACTGGGAGGGGTCGCTTGGGAGCAGGGCGCAAAAAAAAACACCTCACGCCGGATTCCCTGAAGTGTCTGGAATGTCACGTGACGTGATTTCCCCGGTCATGTGACTGTATCCTGGCAGAGCTGTGGTAGGACAGTAATGGAGATAGGGTGACCTGCTAGACCAGTGTTTTCCAACCATCGGGTCTCCAGCAGTTGCAAAACTACAACTCCCAGCGGGCATGCTGGGAGTTGTAGTTTTGAAACAGCTGGAGGCCCCCCGGTTGGCAAACAATGTGCTAGACCGCAGGCTCCGTGCTCTGCAGACCCTGACAATTGTGGAGGAGCCCAAAGCATATGAGATGTAGAGGCAGTGAACATGTCTGTAGATGTGCTGGGGAGGAGGGGGCATTGCTGGGGGAGACAGGGTGCTGCAGGCAGCTGAAGGAGTGAGGCTTTTACATGGGACTGCATGTTAGAGGAGGCTAAAGAGAGGCAAGGGGTGTTATTGCACAGGGCTGCATGTTGGGTTCTGTTGAAACCACTTTATTTACATGGGACTGTGTTTGAGGAGGAGTAATTATTTTTTTTTTTTTAATGGGACTGTATGTTGAATTCTGATGTTCTCTGGGATAGCAAACTTATCTCCTATACTAAGGATAGGCCCAGGCTCTTCTTACGCGTGGGGCCTTTGGACCACAGCACGGAGCTGCGACCGACAAGCCCCCTCAATGCATTTCTATAGAGCTGCATTAAAGGAAAACGGTCATGTTTTCTCCCGCACTATCCACAGGTGGATAGTGCGGGAGACGCTGATTCCTATGATCCCTACCTTTGCCGGATCCACCCGGCCGTTTGCCCACCATCTTAGTTTTATTATATGTGGAAATCTGTCTGTAACTGGGACGGGCGAGGCTTCTGTAGCTCAACTGGCACTGATGTAAGCGCCGCCTGTCCGCAGGGCCGCCTGCTTATGAATATTCACACCCCCTCTCCCTCCCTCCAGCTATCCCTCTAGCTATCCCTCTCTTCACCGCTGCTAACTGTAGGCAGGGGGGATGAATATTCATAAGCTGGCGGCGCTGACGTCAGTGCCAGTTAAGCTGCAGAAGCCCTGCCCATGCCAGTTACAGACAGATTTCCACGTCCAGGCACATCCAACCAAGGTAGGGATCATAGGAACGTGGTTTTGTTTTAAGTGGGCGTCTTGGCTGCTTTTTACTTTTAAAAAACAACCACTAGGGGTCTTCCTACATGCCCTGGCGCATAGATTTCGGACTCATGCCAGCCTGGCACCCTGAGTCCGAAATCTCAGTGCAGCCGGACACTGAAGAGCAAAGTGCAGCTCTCTGCCTGTCAATCAGACAGGTGGGAGCAAGCGCTGTGACCTCAGCACGGGCGCTCCTGACCTGGCCAAATGTAGGTGTAGCGCACGGCTGCACAGAAGAGGATAGGGTCTGCCTCTCCTGAGACTGATCGAGGTCTTCAGCAGGGAGCAGCAAGGTAATGGGAATTTTATATATATATATATATATATATATATATATATATATATATATATATATACCATATATCTCTTAGATGTAGAGATGAGCGAACTTAGAGTAAATTTGATTCGTCACGAACTTCTCGGCTCGGCAGTTGATGACTTATCCTGCGTAAATTAGTTCAGCCTTCAGGTGCTCCTGTGGGCTGGAAAAGATGGATACATTCCTAGGAAAGAGTCTCCTAGGACTGTATCCACCTTTTCCAGCCCATCGGAGCGCCTGAAAGCTGAACTAATTTATGCAGGAAAAGTCATCAACTGCCGAGCTGAGAAGTTTGTAAGGAATCGGATTTACTGTAAATTCGCTCATCTCTAATTAGATGCAAATCAAGAAATGTTGCAGTATCTTGTAATACCTTTTTTATTGAACTAACAGAATTTTGCAGAGACAAGCTTTCGGGATTCCTCCCTTTATCAAGTCCAAAGCAAATCTAAGCTAAAAAGCAGAAGACACAGGTTACATCTCACAAATATGGCTACTCAAATTTACTATATATATATATATATATATATATATATATATATATATAAATATAATAGGGATCGACCAATATCGTTTTTTTAGGGCCGATACCGATAATTGGTGGAGGTTAGGGCCGATAGCCGATAAGTTATCGGCTATTTATCCACCCGCGACACCGCTGCAGATCATTGATTTAAAGCGGGCGCTTTAAATCAATGCACTGCAGTGGCTTTTGCGGTGCCATAGGCCGCCGCCGCCACCCGCTTCTCTCCCCCTACCTGTCTGGGTGGTCCAGGCCATCCTTCCTTCCTGTAGTGTCCGGGGGCGTTCCGGGTGAAGAGTGAAACGGTCCGGGCTGTCCTTCTTCTCCGGGGGTCATCTTCTCCACTCCGTGCAGGCTCCGGTCTAGTACGCTGCATAGACGCCGCTGCGCAGTGACGCCCGTGCGCAGCGACGCACCTGACATTGCGGCGTCTATACAGCTACTAGGCCGGAGCCTGCCCGGAGTGGAGATGATGACAGCCCGGAACGCCCCCGGACACTACAGGAACGATGGATGGCCCGGACCACCCCCATTACGGGTAAGTTTAATTTTTTTTATTGACTCGGAGGGTGGGGGAGGGGCCCGACCAATGTAGCGGTATGGGCAAAAATCCATGCCGGTATACCGCCCAGTACTACGGTGGGGGGTGCGACGCGGGGGGGGGGGGGGGGGGGGGGCGGTCGCGGTGCCGGGGACTGGGCATTGTCGGCTTATCGGCAAGGTAATTGCCAATACCAATAATGCCCAAAATCGTGATTATCGGCCGATAATATCGGCCATACCGATAATCGGTCGTTCCCTAATATATAATCTGTGTGAAAAGGAAGAAGGGCAGAAGTATGCCCCGGCATGCATCAGATGACTTCGTGCCTGCTGGGCCACGTCCCCTTCCTCCCTAGCTCACGGCAGGAATTTGAGCAGCCACAGGGGATGAAAAAAAGGTATTTATAGGCGGTTTTGGGTACAAATGAAGACAGGGATAGAGTCAGTGAGAGTCAGGGACAGAAGAGGAGGGGGGGATTAGGTTCAGGGGTGTGGAAATTCAATAAAAAAACTACTTTTTCACGGGACTAAAACGGAGCAAAATCTACTTGTCCCCTATAACAATCTACTTGTCCGGGCCAATTTTCGCTTTTATATTCTCATTTTTTCCTCCTCGCCCTATAATAGCCATAACTACCTAATATAATGATACCTTTTAATTTTTCAATAACATATTCTCCGACACAAAAAAAAAAATATAATTAGTGAAGTGAAATTGAAATAGTAAAAGATAATTTTGCAAAATGTGCAAATTTTGTTTGTTTTCTTTTCTACACCATTTACCTTGTGGTGGAGCTAACATGTTGTTTTTATACTTTAGGTCGCCCTGATTACAGCAATACCAGATTTGTATAGTTTCCGTCATGTTTTACTAATTAAAAAAAAAATTCGAAACTTTTTCGAATTTTTTTAATTTCCCTTTTTTGACCCCTGTAGCTTAAAAAAAAAAATGTCTGCATACCAGGGCTCATTTTTTTACGCCATAATCTTTTTTTGTATCTGTACCATTTTGGTATTGATCTGACTTTTTAATCACTTTTTAACTGTTTTTTCTGGGATATTATACGGGATACATAATGTTATATTTTAAAGGGTAGCTCCCACCATCCCTTTTTTTTTCCCTCTCTGTCCCTGCCTATTTCCCATCTATCCCTAACCCCCCTCCCTGCCTAATTTTTTTTTTTACTATATAAAAAATGCAGTTTTGTCTGCCTGGTAGCGTGCTCACTACCAGGCAGACTTCCCCAGCAGGCGTGACTGCACTGATGCCTGCTGGGGCTGACTTCCGCCCTTAGTTCATCTACACAGGGTTCCTCCAGCTGTTTCACTACTACAACTCCCAGCTTGCCCTGACATCTATTGGCTGTCAGGGCATGCTGGGAGTTGTAGTGGGGAAAAACTGGAGGCACCCTATGTTAAAAACAATACATGGCCGCAGCGCAACCCGAACCCCGCTACCCCTCCCCTGAACCCGCTACCCCTCCCCTGAACCCCGCTACCCGAACACCCCCCAGACATACCAGGACAGTGCAGCGACAAGATGCCGGGAGGCGGGGCCGGCGTGCAAGGCCAGGGAGCAGGGGAGCCAATGCGCGCTTCTTCTGTTCTCAGCGTTCGCTCCCGCCTGTTTGTTTGACAGGCGGGAGCGAGCACCGCAGTGAGTGAATTCTGACTCATTGCCAGGCTTCAATGAGTCGAAATTCACTAGTGACGTGACTGCCGAATGCATTCGGCCACTAGGAGGGTGACCCCCTAGTGGCCGAATTTAAAACTGTTTTAAAATCACTTTTTTTAATTAAAGTATATTAGAGCTATGTTGTAGTACTTAAGTACTACAACATATCAATGTTTTTATTTCATGACAGTGCCCATTTAATAGTTTGTACAATTATGTGCGCAGATATACTAAATATTTTTATTATGTTTACATGTTTTTATATAGGAAAAGGGGTTGATTTGTACTTTTATCATGGAAGGGGTTAATGTGTGTCTTTTAAACTTTTATTAAAACTTTTTTTTTTTTACACTTTAATAGACTTTTAGGAGGAATCATCATAAGATTCCTCATACAGATCCATAGAGTTCTATTGAACTACATTGATCTGTGTGCTTTGCGATCCATTGATAGAGCCTAGTCCAACCAGGTTCTATCAATGACAAAGCCACGGACACCAGGGAACAGAGGTAAGCCCTCCGGTTACCTCTATAGTGGATCTCCCCCCACCCCGCGATTGTGCTGCGGGGGGGGGGCCATCTAGCCCACCAGGGAGCATTCACATGTGCCTTTAGATGCCGCTGTCAGCTTTAAAGGGTTAATAGCCAGTCGTGGCGATTGCCGCATGCTGGCTATTAGCGGCAGTGTGAGATGGAAATTTGGGCAGGAGTGGTCGCAAGTCTGCATGTGTCTCAAATTTCCACCTCACAGTGGCCCCCGGCTACTGAGAACAGCCGGGGGCTGCAGTGTACCGAGCGGGCAGAAGTCGGGAGCCCGCTCCATACAGACTGCTGAGCGCTGCCGTGCTTGTCAGGTCCGGCCCTGCTTGCTGGAAGGCGGGCTTTGGGCCGGAAAAATTCACCTGCCTGGCATCCAGAACTGCATGTCACGGGCGTCGGGCGATAGGAATTCCACATCCCTGCGGTTAAACTGCAAGTCCAAAATTGCGTATTTTTGGTTATTTTGTATATCCTAAAAAAATGTATAAAAAGATAATAAAAAGTCCCATCAAAACAAAAATGGTACCAATAACAACTACAGACCACGGCGCAAAAAATGAACCCTCACACATCCCCGTTTGCGGAAAAATAAAAAAGTTATAGGGGTCAGAAAATAAAAATTTTTAACATACTAAGTCGTAAAATAAAACCTACGTAAATTGGGTATATCCTTGTAACTGTATGGACCTACAGAATAAATATAAGGTGTCATTTTTACCAAAATGTGCACTGCATAGAAACAGGTGCCCCCAAAATGTACAAAATGACGTTTTTTTTTTCTTTTAAATTTTGTCCTACAAATAAGTTTTTTTATGACAGTAACTGGTTAGAGAAGAATAAACGCTGCACTCACCAGGATGACGGTTTATAATGTGTCTTCTTTATTCAAGTAATAACATAGCGGCATACACAGACGGGGGAGCAGGGGGGAAGGAGAGGCGTTTATTCTTCTCTAACCAGTTAGTCATTTTACACATCTATACCTTTGACGCTGGTGCACCCTAGTGGTTTATTACGGCTAAACTGGACTGTCTCTGCTGTTGTATTTTCCAGTTATCTCCAGGTGGTGTCGGTAGATTTCTTTATTGTGGACTTTTTTGTTTTTTTTGTTTCACCGTAGATTTTGTGGTGAAATGACTGATGTCATTACAAAGTAAAATTGGTAGTGCATAAAACAAGCCCTCATATAGATCTGTTGGTGGAAAACTGAAAGTGTTATGATTTTTAGAAGGTAAGGAGGAAAAAGGGGTTAAGTTATTTACATGGGGCTATGTGTTGATTTATCGTAAGACTGTGTCTGAAGGGAGTGAGTGATGTTTATGTGGGATTGTATGTTGGGTTCTTAAAGGAGTATTCCGTCAAAAATCTCTAAATACAATAAAAAAAATAAAAATAAACCTTGACTTATTCCCAGCACTGGAAAGAAGATCAGGGCTCCATACATCACGCTGCCCTCAGCTGGTCATTGCGGCCGGTGATTAGCTGAGCTGCACTGTTTTTTGTGCAGCAAGAGAAGCAGGAAGAAGATCACAGCGGGGGACAGAACAGTGATACAGTGAAGTGGTGGGAGGTAAGTCAAGGTTTATTTTTTTTATTGTGGCAGCCTGGGCATATTGACAGAATGTAGGGTCATACATAGCATATCTGCTGCGGGTCTTCTGCAGCCAAAATTTCGCAAGCGGATGATGTTGCGACCCATTGAAGTCATTGGGTTCCACAAAACTGCAGCTGACACACTCCCTGGCAGCTTTATGGGAGAGTCAGAGGATGCACTCAGCATCCGCCGGCTCTCCCATAGAGCTGTATAGAGGGGGCGTGTTGGCCGACACTTTGTGCAGGGGTCAACATGCTTCATTTAGGAGTCAGAACCCCCCCCCCCCCCCCAATTTCCTTTTTATAGAGATCATGGCTTCTAAAATCATGTCTTTGTCCAAGCGAAAGTACAGGCATGGACAAAGTCCAGTAAGTGAGGGTGGGCAGGCACTCCTCTGTGCTCTATCAGACAAAAGAGAGCACAGAGGAGTCCTACCAGACAAGAGAGAGCACAGAGGAGTGCTGTCAGACAGAAGAGAGCACAGAGGAGTACTATCAGACAGGAGAGAGCACAGAGGAGACCTATCGGACAGGAAAGAGCACAGAGGAGTGCTATCCGACAGGAGAGAGCACAGAGGAGTGCTATCCGACAGGAGAGAGCACAGAGGAGTGCTATCCGACAGGAGAGAGCACAGAGGAGTGCTATCCTACCGGAGAGAGCACGGAGGAGTGCTATCCTACCGGAGAGAGCACGGAGGAGTGCTATCCTACCGGAGAGAGCACGGAGGAGTGCTATCCTACCGGAGAGAGCACGGAGGAGTGCTATCCGACAGGAGAGAGCACAGAGGAGTGCTATCCGACAGGAGAGAGCACAGAGGAGTGCTATCAGACAGGAGAGAGCACAGAGGAGTACTGTCAGACAGGAGAGAGCACAAAGGAGTACTATCAGATAGGAGAGAGCACAGGAGTACTATCAGATTAAAGGTCCATACAATTAAAATGATACCCTACTTATATAGGTTTGATTTTTTATTACTTCGGAAAAAAATCATAACTACATGCAGGAAAATGTATACGTTTAAAATTGTCCTCTTCTGACCCCTATAACTTTTTTAGAGTGCGTTCACACTGAGTAATTCAAGAGGAATTTACTCGAGTAATTCCTCTTGAATTTTCCGCTCCAAATTAATGCACATCTTTTCTGCCCATTGACGTTAATGTTTTTTTCTGCTGTCCTGTTCACACTGCGGAAATTCTGCTAGCGGAATTCCGACACTGAATTCCTTTCCGCTTGAAGAAAGAGCATGTTCATTCTTCAAGCGGAATCCGCTAGCAGAAATCAATAGAAGTCAATGGTAAAAAAAAATTCCGCCCGACATCGTTTTCGCGTGGAATTTGCGCAGAAATGGCTGAAAAACCCTTCACTTCTTTCTCCCCCATTTCCACACGTAAATTTTTCAGTGTGAATTCCTCTTGATTTACTCAGTGTGAACGCACCCTTATTGTTCCATGTATGGGGCTATATGAGGGCTAATTTTTTGTGCCGTGATCTGAAGTTTTCATCGGTACCATTTTTGTTTTGATCGTATTTTTTGATCGCTTTTTATTCATTTTTTTATATTATAAAAAGTGACCAAAAATACGCTATTTTGGACTTTGGAATTTTTTTGCGCATATGGCATTGACCGTGCAGTTTAACTAACTATATATTTTTTAGGGGTGTGAATCTCGATACCAGTGTGGCGATTCGATATATCCCGATATATCGCGATACCGTCTAGGTGACGATACATCGCGATATATCCCGATTCTGTCTAAAAAACAATGTCTTATACACTTTTATTAAAACTTTATTTTATTTTTTATACACTTTATTAGTCTTTTAGGAATCATTAGATTCCTCAGACAGATGAATAGAGTTCTATTGAACTCTATTGATCTGCGATTCATTGATAGAGCCTGGTCCAGCCAGGCTCTATCAATGACAGAGCCACGGAGAGCAGGGAAGCAGAGGTAAGCCCTCCGCTACCTCCACAGTGGATCACCCGCGACCGCGCTGCGGGGGGGCCATCTAGCCCACCAGGGAGCATCCACAGATCCCTTTAGACGCCGCTGTCAGCTTTGACAGTGGCGATCTAAATGGTTAATAGCCAGCCGCGGTGATCGCCGAATGCTGGCTATTAGCGGCGGCCCCCGGTTACTGAGAACAGCCGGGGGCTGCAGAGTATGGAGCGGACACGAGTCCTTGGCTATCACAGGGAGAGGATCTCCTCTCCCTGTGATAGCTCAAGCTGCACCGAGCTCTCATGGCCTCCCGCTCTACATTACACAAGAAGCAGGGGGAGAGCGAGGACGTACACAGCTCGGTACATAGCTCCATCCCCCGCACACAGCTCCATCCCCCTCCCCCTGCTCTGTCTCCACAGGACCTAATCTACCACAGGGAGGCTGCAAGTTTGCACGGGGAAAACAGAGCAGGGAGGGAGGGGAGAGAGGATGTCCCTGCTATGTGTGAGGAGACAGACTGCACTGCATCGGGAGGATTTCTGTGTGTGAGGAGGACAGACTGCAGGGGAATACATATCATACTGGGGGTGATTTATATGTGTGAGGGGGGGGGCTACTGAATGACACATGCTGGGAGTTGTAGTCCCCGCTATGTGTGTATATGCCAGTGTTTCCCAACCAGGGAATGCTGGGAGTAGTAGTTTTGCAACATCTGGAGGCACCCTGGTTGGGAAACACTGGTGTATGAACTACAACCCCCAGGAGACTACAGAGATACAATAGAGATGATGATGAACTACAATCCCCAGGAGACTACTAAGATGCAATAGAGGTGTTGGTGAACTACAACTCCCAGGAGACTACTGAGATACAATAGAGGTGTTGGTGAACTACAGCTCCCAGGAGAATACTGAGACACAGTAGATGTGTTGGTGAACTACAACCCCCAGGAGACTACTGAGATACAATAGAGGTGTTGGTGAACTACAACTCCCAGTAGGCTACTGAGATACAATAGAGGTGTTGGTGAACTACAACTCCCAGGAGACTACAGAGGCAGCATGCTGTTGTTATACCACACACTGAAGACTCCTGAATGGCACATGCTGGGAGTTGTAGTCCCTTTTGTGTGTGTATGCCAATGTATCCCAACCAGGGCTGAGTTATATTAGTGTGCTCTGTATAACTCTGCACAGGCTGTATATATATATATATATATATATATATATATATATATAATTAGTGTGCTGTGTATATATATATATATATTAGTGTGCTGTGTATAACACTGTGTATATATATATATTAGTGTGCTGTGTATAACACTGTGTATATATATATATATATTAGTGTGCTGTGTATAACGCTGTGTGTGTATATATATATATATATATATATATATATATATATATATATATATATTAGTGTGCTATGTATAACACAGATTTTCTCAAGCTGCAAGGGGGAGAACGAACTGCACGGGCTGGTTTCTGCTTTTTCATGGGGTGTTCATTAGCCCCATAAAGAGGACATAAAAATGAATGGGGTTTGTAGAGGACATGAACATCACTGTATGAACCCTGTGCATTTATAAGCGTTCATACAGGGAAGCAGAGATGCACGGGGTTCATACAGGGATGTAGAAAATGCACAGGGTTCATACAGAGAAGCAGAGATGCACGGGGATCATACAGGAAAGCAGAGATGTACAGGGTTCATACAGGGAAGCAGAGATGCACGGGGTTCATACAGGGAAGCAGAGATGCACAGGGTTCATACGGGGAAGCAGAGATGCACGGGGTTCATACAGGGAAGCAGAGATGCACAGGGTTCATACAGGGAAGCAGAGATGCACGGGGTTCACACGGAAGCAGAGATGCACGGGGTTCACACTGGGAAGCAGAGATGCACAGGGTTTGTACAGGGAAGCAGAGATGCACAGGGTTCATACAGGGAAGCAGAGATGCACGGGGTTCATACAGGGAAGCAGAGATGCACGTGGTTCATACAGGGAAGCAGAGATGCACGGGGTTTGTACAGTGGTCTTCATGTCAGCGTTCATTGCACAGCAGCTTCGAGAGAAAATCATGTCAGGAGGGACGTACAGGAGCACAAACATACAGGAGAAATAACACTGTAGCCTGTTCATCTTCATCCTGGAGAGATTGAGGAGGAGAAAACAGATTTTGGCGGTAGCCCCCATATTAAAACATTAACCTGTCAGCCCTCAGCATTTCTGTTCACCACTGGTAACAGGGCGGTGAAAGAAACGGGAGGCCTGCTGAAATCGTTCAGAAGGCATTCCGTGCCAATGCCTGGGGGGGTTCCTGAGCCCCCCTCCCCTTTGTCAATTCAGACAGGAGATTTGCAGTGATTTCTCCCTGAAGTGATAGGAGTGAGGTGGCAGGGGTGCCACCCCACCTATCTCTGCTATTGGTCAGTCAGAAGTGACCGACCAATAGCAGATCGTGGAGGTGGCACGAGGGTTAAAGTTCAGTTCCCCCGCTCTGCCCACCCATGGTAGTCCAGGCAGAGCGGGGGAACTGTGATGTGAGCAGCAGTGGAGGTCCTCCTCAAGCAGTGGCAGCCTTGACGGGAGCCAGGAGGTGAGTAGTTACCTAGCAACATCTGAAGGGCCACAGTTTGTAGATCACTGTACAGTGGTCTCTAAATTATGGCCATTAAGATCTTGCATAACTACAACTCCCAGCATGCACGAACAGCAAATGGCTTTCAGGGCATGCTGAGAGTTGCATATGCGTGCCTCCAGCTGTTGCATCTCTACAACTCCCAGCATGCCCTTTGGCTATTGTTCATGCTGGGAGTTGTAGTTTTGCGACAGCTGGAGGCACACTGGTGGGTAAGCACTCAGTTAGGTTCTGTGAACTAACTGAGTGTTTACCCACCAGTGTGCCTCCAGCTGTCGCAAAACTACAACTCCCAGCATGAACTGATGAAATCACCGCAAATCTCCTGTCTGAAATGACAAAGGGGGGGGGGGGGGGCTCAGGCATTGGCACGGAATGCCTTCTGAACGATTTCAGCAGGCCTCCCGTTCCGTTCACCGCCCGGTTACCAGTGGTGAACAGAAACGCTAAGTGCGTACAGGTACGCCCTTGGTCCTGGACAGGTTAATGATTTAATCAAACACCACTCGCAGAATTCTGCAAGTGAAGTTTTAGGTTACATTCCCACACGGTGTATTTGCTGCGTATTTGCTGCTGCGTATTTTATTTTCTCTGTTGAAGTCAATGGGTAGGAAAATACGCAGCACCAAACACGCAGCAAAATACGCCACGTGGGAATGCACCCTTAATGTGGCGGCTACCGCCAAAATCTGTTTTCTCCTCCTCAATCTCTCCAGAATGAAGCTGTACAGGTTACAGTGTTATTTCTCCTGTGCGTCCCTCCTGACATGATTTTCTCTCGAAGCTGCTGTGCAATGAACGCTGACATGAAGACCTCTGTACCAACCCCGTGCATCTCTGCTTCCCTGTATGAACCCCGTGCATCTCGGCTTCCCTGTATGAACCCCTTGCATCTCTGCTTCCCTGTGTGAACCCCGTG